>NC_060147.1:77265326-77577576 GCF_021461385.2 Schistocerca piceifrons | reverse complement strand
CGTCGTCCACACAAGATACAGTTCGTTGAGGGCAGATTTACAGAATCACACGTGGCAAATATAAGAGATTTTTACGTTCGCATGCCATTTTCTTCCATCAAAACGAAGGAGAGATTTTGTAATAGTGTCAACCATTTAGTGGAATATTTCATTCATTTATACCCTTGCTTTAAGGCACGTTTAAAAAACACCCACGAAATAACTCTGCACACGTCACGCTACGTATTTTCTTTTATTTTTTTTTCGACGGAACGTGACAAATGCGAAGTCAGATTTGACTGGGCGATATCCCAGCTCCGGCGCTACGTTCATTTAACTCCACGGGCGGTGCTGGCAGATTTCCAGAGAAGTGAGACCAAGTATCGTCAAAGCGGGACAGATTAAAGGCGTTCTGGCGTTAGAAATCTGTCATGTAGGAAAGTTTTAAAGCGCTAGAAAGGTTGAATGGCTGAAAATAGTCCGGAGTGATGTCATGCAAATGGAGCGTTCTCCTATTGTTTTTTTACGTATATGATTTTGGAGAAGAATAGATACAGAAGTAGTTTATCGAAAATAGAGAGACTTCATTGAATAGAGCACTATCCTTTGGACAGTAAGTACACAGCAAAAATGTACTATTAACATCTTCGGTATTGGTGTAAAGGAATTTTCCGTAACTAACAAGCGAAATTAGTCACAACTCTCTCTTATCTCTTTCGCGTAAGTTTGTTGCCTAAAAGCGTTCGATATCTGAAATGACCACCCTTATTATATTCCAGTTCTTTTATTTTAAGCTTTTAAATAACCGCAATACTAACGCAAACAATAATTTACGATTACATATCCCCACTGCGCATAGTGTGCTAATAAAATGTATAGCTTGAAAATTGTCCTCAGAGCAAGATTATTGTGGCTGGAAATTTAGATTTCTTTTTTTGTCTTCCTCCGTTTGACGTATATATAAATGATCTAGTACAAAGCGTTGGATGTTGTTTAAGGCTGGCTGCAGATGGTGCGGTTGTCTATAACAAAGTAGCAACCCCAGAAGATAGTAACGATTTGCAGAATGACCTCGAGAAAATTTATGTATGCTGCAGGCTCTGGCAGTTGACATTGAACGTAAATAAATGTATATTACCATATTGCGTAGACATAGGAAAAGAAATCCACCAATATACAGCTACACTATTGATGACAAACCGCTGGAAACAGTATCTACCGTAAAATGACCAGGAGCAACTATCCAGAGCGACCTTAATTGGAATGACCACATAAAACAAACAGTGGGAAAAGCAGATGCCAGACTGATTCATCGACAGAATCTTAAGGAAAAGTGACTTATCCACAAAGGGAGTGGCTTATAAGCAGCTTGCTCGACCGATTCTTGAGTAGCCTATTGTTCATCCATCTGGAATCCCTACCAGATAGGACTGATACGAGAGAAAGAGAAGATCCAAAGAAGAGCGGCGCGTTTCGTCACGGGATCGTTTAGCCGGTGCGAGAGCGTTATGGGGATAATAAACTCCACTGGCATATGTTACAAGAGAGGCGTTGTGCATCACGGAGAGATTTACTATTGAAATTTCGAGGGAGCACTTCCCGGGAAGAGTCGGACAACATATTACTTCCCGTTACATACGTCTTGCAGAATGACCAAGAGGAGAAAATCCGAGAAATTGAGCCAATACAGAGGCTTATCAACAATCACTCTCCCCACGCGCTACTCGCGAGTGGAACACGGTTGTAGGGCTCAGCTAGCGGTAAAAAAGTACCCTCCGCCACACGCCATTACGTGGTTTGTAGAGTACGGCGTAAGTGAATAGTAGATGTAGGCACACACGTTTTTAAGTTGCTTTTAGTGGGATGCAGAATGAAATTACTGTAACTTTTATTCTTAATCACCCATACAAAAAATGTCCAGTCAGCGAAGAGGTTTTTGGGAGCCAGCAGATTTTTATCTCGTCCGTTACGCAGTGAATGGCATTTTTATTTTTTGTTTTCATAAGATTTAAGCGAACCTTCTCACAACATTCGAGTACATGGTTCTAAAAGAGAAAACAGTGATATTTTCCACATTTTTGTTTGGAGTGATACCGATGCAAATAAGCACTTTTCAAGTTACGAACGTTCATTTTCAACGACATTTGATAGGCCGTGATAAGATGAATAAAGTGATCCAGTGCCAGCGAATGGGCTGAAATGTTTCGCAGAAATACTGGGTAAACCACTAGTGAGATGAAAGCAATTGGGCACAATATTGTTATTTACAGATATATGGAGGAGAAAAAATAATGTGCGTTGTATGAGTTTGATAGCTCTGTCGACGTCCAGGTCATAAGAGACGTATGATGTGTGTTTTCCACATATTCCTTTCTTGGGCGATTCGACGGAAAAACTTCTCATATCAGTACACGTAAATTCCCAGTGTCTTTATGTAACACCGCAGCTGAGACGCTTTTGTAACACCTACATACATACTTCTCTAGCTACCACAAGACACATGGCGGAGGATATTTTGTACCACTAATAGCAATCCCTTTCTCGTTCCACTCGGAAATGGAGCGAAGGAAAAACGAGTGTTTATAGGCTTCCGTAAGTGGCCTATGACACTCTCTTGCCCTTGAGATGGAAAAATGCTCTAAAAGGCGGAAGAATCAGCAACGATGAAGATACAGAAGGAAATGGAACCCACTTCATTAAGGACACAATGTTTATCCATACGACATGTGACCTGCAACTGAGATGATCTCTCCATTGGCAAAATATTCGGGTTTCATTCCCCATTCTGGTCTCCGGGAGGTACTACCAAGGAGGAGGTGACCTTGAGAAAAGAACTGAACAACGAATGACGGGATGAAGTTCTATGAGAAAGACCACGCAATGTCAGAAGTTTGGACGGGGTAGGAAAGCTAGATAATCTGAAAAGGGAAATGCAAGCGCTCCGTCTAGATATAGCGGCAGTCATTGCAGTTAAATGGAAAGAAGGTAAAGATTTCCGTTCGCCATCGACAAGAGAAGAAAACGCTATAACCGGAGTAAGATTAGTTTTGAATATTAAGATGGCGGCAGAAATTGAGTTACTGTGGCCAGTTGAGTGACGAGGTTGCCTTAGTCAGATTCGACAGCAAACCAATGCCGACAACTATCACGTATTCAAGCCGACGCTGTAAGCTTTTGACGAAGAGGTAGGAAAAGTACATGGAGTTATTGAACTGGTAATTCAGTGTGTAAAGCGAGAGAAAAATCTAATAATAATGCGGGACTCGAACGCAGTTGGAGGGGAAGAAATACAAGATAGGGTTACCGGAGAATATGGGCTTGGCAGTACGAATGAGAGAGGTGAAAGATTGAGTTTTACAATAAATTTCAGATGGTAATAGCGAATACTCTACTCAAGAAGCACTAGGAGAGCCGGCCGGGGTGGCCGAGCGGTTCTAGGCGCTATAGTCTGGAACCGTGCGACAGCTACGGTCGCAGGTTCGAATCCTGCCTCGGGCATGGATGTGTGTGATGGTCTTAGGTTAGTTAGGTTTAAGTACTTCTAAGTTCTAGGGGACTGGAGACCTCAGACACATTTGAACCATTTGAACCACTAGGAGAGGAGGTATACATGCAAAAGCCCGGGAGATATGGGAAGATTCCAGTTAGACCATCATGCTCAGGCAGAGATAGCAGAATCAGATACTGGATTGTAAGGCGTACCCAGGTCACAACTTATTAGTGAAGTTTAAGAGAATCGCCCGGAAGAATCAGTGTGGAAGGAAGTACGATACCGAATTACTGAGGAATGAGACGCTTTTGATGTTTCCTAAGGATACAAATACTGCGATAAGAAATACCAGAGTAGGCATTTCAGCTGAAGAAGAGCGGACATCTCTAAAAAGGGTCATCACAAATGTTGGACACACAAACGGAAGTACTCGGATGGCAGCTGTGAAGAAAACTTGGGTAACAGAAGAAACAATTCATCGATGGTAGAAGAAAGTGCAAAAAACATTCAGGGAAAGAAAGGACTACTTAGGAATGAAATAAATAGATAGTGAAGGGCAGCTAAAGCGAAATGGCTGCAGGAAAGATATAAAATGAAATGGTCGTCTGAACAACTTAGCCAAAACAATCTGGTGCAATTAAAAGGAAGGGCGGTAACATTGATAGTACAATGGGAATTTCAGTGTTAAACACATAGGTATGTGTAAAGAGTACATTGAAGGCCTCTATCAGGGGGAAGACTTGTCTGATAGAAGAAGAAATAGAAGTCTATATAGAAGAGATATGGGATCCAGATTTAGAATCAAAATTAAAAAAAAAAAAAAGCTTTAGAAGGCTTAAGAGCAAATAAGGCAGAAGGGACAGAAAAAACTTCGACCATAATTTATAAAATAATTGGTGGAAGTGACAACAAAACGAGTAATCGTGGTGGTGTGTAGAATGTGTGAGACTGGCGCTATACCACCAGACTTTCGGAAAAATATCATCCACACGATTCCGAACATAGCGAGAGCCGACAAGTGTGAGAACTATCGCACAATCAGCGTAACAGCTCACGTATCCATGTCGCTATAAGATTTATATACAGAAGAATGGAAACGATAATTGAGGATCTATTAGATGACCATCAGTTTGACTTTCGTAGAGGTAAAGGAACCAGAGAGGTGGTTCTGACTTTGCCGATTGATAATGGAAGCAAGACTAAAAAAAATTTAAACACGTTTATAGTATTTGTCGACCTGGAACAGTCGTTCGACAATGTAAAATGGTGTAAGATATTCGAAATTCTGAGAAAAATAGGAGTAATCTATAGGGGAAGATGAGTAATGTATAATATGTACAAGAACCAAGAGGAAAAAGACGAAGACCAAAAACGAAATGCTATTATTGAAAAGAGTGGAAGATTCGAGTGCAGGCCTTCGGCCCTGTTCTTCAGTCTATTCATCGAAGAAGGAATTACGGAAATAAAGCATCAAGAGTGGGATTAAAATTCAGGTTCAAAGGGTGTCAGTGATAAGATTCGCTAATGACTCTGGTACCCTTAGTGAAGCTGAGGAAGAATTACAAGATCTGTTGAATTGAGTGAACAGGCTAATGAGTTATTGCTGTTCTGGTCTTCAGTCCAGAGACTGGTTTGATGCAGCTCTCCATGTTACTCTATTCTGTGCAAGTTTCTTCATCTCTGATTAACTACTGCAACCTACGTCCTTATGAATATGCTAAGTGTATTCATCTCTTGGTCTACCTCTACTATTTTTACCCTCCGCTATACCCTCTAATACTAAATTGATGATCCTTTGATGCCTCAGAACATGTCCTACCAACCAGTCCCGTTTTCTAGTCAGGTTGTGTCACAATTTCCTCTTCTCCCCAATTCTGTTCAGTACCTGCTCATTAGTTACGTGATCTACCAATCTAATCCCATCTAATCTTAGATAATGATTATATAACATGAATTCACAGTAAACCGAAGAAAGACGAAAGTAAAGAGAAGTGGCAGAAATGAGAAAAGCGATTAATTTGAAATCAAAATTGGTACTCACAAAAACCATCTCACCAAATAGAAATTGTTAGTCATCTTGTATCGTCTTAGAGTCGCACTTCACCACACACTGAAGGGTCATAAGCAAATATTCGTACATTGCTGCACGCCCTGTCCACCAAATCATTTATGTATATAGAAAATAGTAGTGGTCCTATCTCGCTTCTATGGGGCACTGCTGACGGTATCATAGTCTCTGAATTTTCTCATTATTTAAGTACTGGAGTGCGATCTGTCTTAACTGTTAAAAACCACTCAAAAGCCAAGATCGCACAAAATATTTTTGATTCAGGACATCCGGTGTCAACAGTTTTAGCTATCAAATGGTTCAAATGGCTCTGAGCACTATGGGACTTAACAGCTGAGGTCATCAGTCCCTTAGAACTTAGAACTACTTAAACCTAACTGACCTAAGGACATCACACACATCCATGCCCGAGGCAGGATTCGAACCTGCGACCGTAGCAGTCGTGCGGTTCCGGACTGAAGCGCCTAGAACCGCTTGTCCATCACGACCGGCTTTTAGCCATCATCTTCAGGTCTTAAACATTTCTTACGTAGAAAAACATGTTCGTTTTATCCACTTGACATCTTGTGCACGAGATAAGCGTAAAACGAACATGTCTTACTACAAGAAACTGCGTAAGACAGACAGCCGGAGTGGCCAAGCGGTTCTAGACGCTACAGTCTGGAACCGCGTGACCGCTACGGTCGCAGGTTCGAGTCCTGCCTCTGGCATGGATGTGTGTGATGTTCTTAGGTTAGTTAGGTTTAATTAGGTCTAAGTTCTAGGAGACTGATGGCCTCAGCAATTAAGTCCCATAGTGTTCAGAGCCATTTGAACCATTTTTTGCGTAAGACATGAAGATGACTGCTCAGACTGTTGAAACCGGTTGTCTTGAGTAAAAAAATATATTTTGTGCGATCTTGGCTTTTGAATGGCTTTTAGCGCTAGCCTCTGACGAATATTCGAGGTCCAGGACAAGTACTGAATTCAATGACTTAAGAAGTCTCCGAGCCAACCAATTCCGTACACTCGGACCTTTTTTAATATGTGACTTGTAAGTACTGCATCTTTTCGAGTCAGTACAAACTTTAATTTTATTAATGTACTGTATACGTAATATGTTTTAGAACAGTTAGTCTAATTCTGAAGACGACGCTCATAGTAGTGTAGAAACCAGGTCAATTTTGACTTAATATTTGTGACCGAGGGCTTATTTGTTCCAATATAATTCTGACACGGTCACTGAACCTTAGCAGCTATGTTTAAAGTTTTACCTTTGTTAACAGTTTGCTGTGTGGCACTATGTCGAACGCTTTCCAGAAACCTAGGAATATGGAATCTGCCTGAGTGCTTCACCATGGTTTGCACTGCATCATGTGAGAAAAGTGCGAGCTGAGTTTCGCACAAGCGATGCTTTCCAAAACCTCGCTGATATGTGGACAGAAACGGTTCAGTCCCAAGGAAAGTTATTGTACATCACATCTCTAGATTTTCCATTTCTTTAAATTTTCCTTGATGACTAGGGAGGCCAGTTTGCCAAGTCGATTTGTCGGTGACGCAGCTGAAAGAACCTACAGTGCTTTCGCCTCCGCTGACGTGGATATACCACGTTGGCCTGTTCGAGACCCCGAAGGCAGCACTTGCCCTATTAGGAATACCGTGTTCCGTGGCGCTGCAGAAGAGCCCGTATCATGTTTCCCTCTACATATACCTATGTGCAAAGCCGAGGCGGAAGCCGTACGAACAACAGCAATACATCACTGGTGGGACAGAATTAATTACAAGCGGCTCTACGCTCGACTTCTACTGTTGGCTCGGTTGTCCGGTCAGTACTGCGAACCGCGAGGCCAGTATTTCTTCCAGCTGCTCTCTCTCTCTCTCTCTCTCTCTCTCTCTCTCTGCCATATCTATTCTATATGTGTAGGGGAAGAGCGGGCAAAATCAAATAAAACCCAAGAAGAAGAAAAGACCAGGTGAGGAGAGCGAGGTTGCGGAGTGGGTCCTTCCGGGTGCACTGCTGAGTCCGGCAGGGCTGACCACGAAGCGTTTTTGAGAGCACCTGCGGGCATAACAGTAGCGGCAGACAGCGCTCGTAAGTAATGTCCGCCGTCTGAATTAATTAGCACCCGCGCTTCCATCCTCCGCTACCGCGGGTCATCTACCCGCACCGCTCGATCTTGGAGGTCCGTAGATAAGACGCCGCGAATCTAATCTGATCTGAAATCGATATGCAATGACGTGCTGACCTCCCCATTGGCGAAGGCCTCAAAATACACTGCAGAAAGAGACTATGTTGATTTTGATGCGATGGTGGGATAATAGATGTAGTGATAATCGCGCTATTCGTCCACGAGACTCAGAGGGCCATAGACACGGGTTCCCAGGTAGATGCCGTGTTTCTTGACTTCCGCAAGGCGTTCGATACAGTTCCCCACAGTCGTTTAAAGAACAAAGTAAGAGCATATGGACTATCAGACCGATTGTGTAATTGGATTGAAGAGTTCCTAGACAACAGAACGCAGCATGTCATTCTCAATGGAGAGAAGTCTTCCGAAGTAAGAGTGATTTCAGGTGTGCCGCAGGGGTGTGTCGTAGGACCGTTGTTATTCACAATATACATAAATGACCTTGTGGACAACATCGGAAGTTCACTGAGGCTTCTTGCGGATGATGCTGTAGTATATCGAGAGGTTGTAACAATGGAAAATTGTGCTGAAATGCAGGAGGATCTGCAACGAATTGACGCATGGTGCAGGGAATGGCAATTGAATCTCAGTGTAGACAAGTGTAATGTGCTGCGAATACATAGAAAGAAAGATCCTTTATGATTTAGCTACAATATAGCAGGTCAGCAACTGTAAGCAGTTAATTCTATAAATTATCTGGGCGTAGGCATTACGAGTGATTTAAAATGGAATGATCATATAAAGTTGATAGTCGGTAAAGCAGATGCCAGACAGATTCATTGGAATAATCCTATGGAAATGTAATCCCAAAATAAAGGAAATGGGTTACAGTACACTTGTTCGTCCACTGCTTGAATATTGCTCACCATTGTGGGATCCGTACCAAAAAAATGGTTCAAATGGCTCTGAGCACTATAGGAGTTAACATCTGGGGTCATCAGTCCCCTAGAACTAACTAACCCAAGGACATCACACACATCCATGCCCGAGGCAGGATTCAAACCTGCGACCGTAGCGGTCGCACGATTCCAGACTGGAGCGCCTAGAACCGTTCGGCCACATCGGCCGGCGATCCGTACCAGATAGGGTTGATAGAAGAGATGGAGAAGAGCCAACGGAGAGCAGCGCGCTTCGTTACAGGATCATTTAGTAATCGCCAAAGCGTTACAGAGATGATAAACTCCAGTGGAAGACTCTGCAGGAGAGATGCTCAGTAGCTCGGTACGCGCTTTTGTTGAAGTTTCGAGAACATACCTTCAACGAGGAGTCAAGCAGTATATTGGCCCCTCCTATGTATATCTCGCGAAGAGACCATGAGGATAAAATCAGAGAGATTAGAGCCCACACAGAAGCATACCGACAATCCTTATTTCCACGAACAATACGAGACTGGAAGAGAAGGGAGAACCAATAGGCATTCGAAGTAACCTCCGCCACACACCGTCAGGTGGCTTGCGGAGTATGGATGTAGATGTAGATAATGGTTTCAATGTTGTCCGCTAACAGACAGTGTAGTGGCATAGCTACCAGAACGCCACCTGTGTCTATCATCTAATAGGGTATTCTCACAGCCGGAAGGTTCAGTGTGGCATGAACTTGTGAAGCAAGCAGACAACCCTGCAACGGAACGCACTCATGCTTCCTACAGCGGGCGAGCTTCGTGTTAGTGAATTCGTGTGCTCGTGCTCAAGTGTTGCTGGTGTCAGTGGTCACGTGAACACTGTCACATCCGTAGACGAGCTTCTGGGCTGATGCCCGCCAGGACTGTCGTATTGTAAGGGCAGTAGCGCCTGATCACCCAGCTACCACAGCACTACTTCAGACGTGACAATAAGAAATGTTGCGGTCCGGGTATTAGGAGTGGGACTACTGGCACGCACAACTCGGCACTACAACGACGAGAACGGCTGGACTGGTGCCATCAGAGGATTACTTGGGAGATAGAAGGGCGCGCCAGGGTCGTCAGCGATGAAAGAACATTCCTTCTGATCGAGACGTAGACCTGGTGAGCGCTGCATTCTGGAGTGCATTCGTCCAAGAATACCAGCCTTATAGTCTGAGGTGCGATAAGATACAAGTCTCGCTCATCTTTGGTGTTTCTGGAGGGACACTAGCCAGCACTTAGTAGTTGCAGGATGTTGTTAGACCCGTTCTTTTGCCGCTCATGGAACAGGAGGGTGATGTCTTCTTTCAACAGGATAACGCTCGCCCACACGCTGCCTGCGAGACGTGTAGCAACTTTCCTGGCCAGCACAATCTCTGGACTCGTCTCCAATTGTGGAGTAGGATGGGATGATGGGTTGGGTTGAGGGGGTGCTCGACATCACGGTCATCAGCGCCCTGATGTAAAGTCAACATGAAATCTCATGGGTGATGAAGGCTGTCCTCACATGCAGACCAGTTTATAACGTACGTAAGTCTGCCGCCCTTCCCCACCAGTTTAGGGATGAGGCCTGACAGTTCACAAAATTTCACCACTCTGCTAACACTGGTATCGGTATCTGCGAGGACGGTGGGCAGATCTCCAGCGAGACCAAGGGCTGCCCTATTACCAGAATACAGGACACACGTAGCCACAATATGCTGAATTGAAACTTCACAGAAAGGATTTCCCCTCCCCCCCTCCCGGAGGAGGGAGCCATGTGTGAAAGGGCTGTGCCTGATGCGCAGTCTGGTAAGCAAAACCTCCTTCCAGCGGCGAGCCTGACTCGAAGTCCGCCAAGCTTTTGTGGCTGGTTTGAGTGACCGCAGTTTGTTGTCCGACACCTGCAACCATTCAGTCTCCCACTGACGCATGATGCATCATTCAGAAAACGAGGGTGTGCAACGGGATGGGACATTGATGGACAGCACAATCCCAACGTGCTTCCTTGGCAACTTTATCAGCCATGTCGTTACCCTGTATCCCAACGTGGAGGGTGGGATGAGAGGCTACATGGTCTACTAATGTGGGTGTTTCAGCATGGGTCAATACCTGGTACCTCAGAACACCTTGCGCTATTTGACTGCAAATCTAATCATTTTATGTATGCCATATGCACTGTTGCAACAAGAAATCTTGAGTTATTTGGAGACCTCTAAAAGGAAGTACTATTTTTTTTCGCCCAGTAGTTGTGTATCATCGTCATACATTGCCGAAAAAGTTACAACACTGTGAAGAGCGAAGTCATTTTATTAACAATTTAAATGACAGGTAGCACATCACTGTAGGAGTATATTGTAACAAATTAAGACAGAATGAAACTGACATGTCACAGTAAAGAGTGACAGAACTGTCGCGTCATTACACAGCGTAGCCCCCATCTGGCAGCAACGGAGGCATTTAATTTCGCATGTAAGCAATAATTAAGGTGCCCAGTGGCATCCTTTGTTTGCAATTCGGCAACGGTTATGGGAGCCCCTGGAGAATGAGTGTTCCCACGTCATCACGTCCCATGGTTGTACTCTAGACTTCATGGGGGTTGGCCTCTGTGACCGAGCGGTTCTAGGCGCTATAGTCTGGAAACGCGCGACCGCTATGGTCGCAGGTTCGAATCCTGCCTCGGGCATGGATGTGTGTGATGTCCTTAGGTTAGTTACGTTTAATTAGTTCCACGCCTAGGGGACTGATGATCTCAGATGTTAAATCCCGAAGTGCTTAGAGCCATTTGAACGATTTGAAGACTTCATGATGCAAACACTGTTATCTCTAAACACAACACTCTTCCTGCAGAGTCAACACGGAGGATGCACAGACGTGTCTCCTGAGCCCCATTTTACCACGGATGACAGTGACAAAGGAATCACTAGCGCTGCAACCCTCCAGTATACCCTGGTACCTCTGAACACAGCCTTTTTTCCAGTGGTGTAAGTTCAGCCTGATGCTCCAGTTGTAAAGAGCGTGCCTGAAAAATCAAGAGCTGTCAGGATCGAATCCCAGTCGGACCACGAAAATTTTAATCCAGCTCTCAGCCCTTAATGAAGTAAAGAGCCATCAGAAATTCCACCTTTGCAGATACCACGTTAAAATGTATGTCCACTTCCCGCCATTGGATAACTAGGGAAGATTAGATAAACACAAGTCGGCGAATGAACTTCGCCAGGTCATTGAGCCATACGAAAATCATCGTCATCATCAGTTACAGTTCAAGAAGAAGAAATGATAATTTTGACCGTTGCTGACGACACTGTAAGTCTCTCGGAGGCGGCAAAGAACTTGGAAGATCAGTTTAATGGAATGAATAACGTACTGAAGGAGGATTATAAGATGAACACTAACAGAAGTGAAACGACGGTAATGGAACGCAGACGAAATGAATATGTTGCTGACGGATTCAGATTAGGAAATGGAATTCCACAAGCTGTGGATGAGTTTACGCTGTCTGGGAAGCAAAATAACTGATGCAGCAAGACAAAAATTTGCTAACGTAGAATATAAATTTAAATGGTAGAATGTCTTTTGTGAAGATATTTGTATGGAATGTAGTCTGGTTTGGTAGTGAAACAAAGGAGATGAACAGCGCACAGAACAACATATTATAAGCTTTTGAAATACGTTGCTGTAGAAGAATACTTAAGATTAGGGGTGTACATCGAATAAGGAATTAATAGAATTAGGGGAAAAAAGTTTACGGCACACGAAAAATACGAAAATAACAAAATTAACATTAATGATGTCATCAAATTACTATTTCCCTTCGTACGAAGGCGCTATGAGCTTAGCAGCAAAACTGAAAAAGGTACAGTGTATTTACGATGATGATGGAACCTGAATAAATGAATTAAAATCTGTGCCATAGCCGAGATTTGAACCCCAGTCACCGGTCTTCTTTAATACGGAGTAGATATGGTAGCCATTACATCACCACAGCATTACAGTTATCATAGCTACACGGACTACCCTAGTTCAATGACCGAGCGAGGTGGCGCAGTGGTTAGACACTGGACTCGCATTCGGGAGGACGACGGTTCAATCCCGCGTCCGGCCATCCTGATTTAGGTTTTCCGTGATTTCCCTAAATCGCTCCAGGTCAATGCCGGGACGGTTCCTTTCAAAGGGCACGGCCGACTTCCTTCCCCATCGTTCCCTAATCCGATGAGACCAATGACCTCGCTGTCTGGTCTCCTTCCCCACAGCAACCAACCAACCTAGTTCAATGTCCCCTCTAACACAAACCTCAGTTTACATCTTGAGCTCATTTTCCTCTTCATAACTATATCAGATATTACAGCAACATACAAGAAGCTATGGTGATCCAATCCATTCTTCCGGTGCTCTGATTCCCTATCAGTTGGGCCTTAAGTTAGAAACCGAACGAATTCAGAGATGCGGTTCTAGGATCGTAACAGGGAGTGATAGAGCACATGACAGAGTAGCAGAAATTCTCAGGGAACCGGTATGGTTGAGGAGTTAATGAATCACTGGCCAGCACACAGTGTGTATGGCCGCGGGATCGCTTTCCCCGGGACTCGTGCACCGTGTACCGGAAGAATGCCGAGCCCTAGGCAGCCGCCGGTTCGAGGTCTCCGCTATTAATCAGCCGCGTCAGTGGCGAGAGGTGCCCGCGGCGGGCCATGAACACCGCTACCTGGCTGACGGCTTCCCACTCGGCGGTACAGGCGTTCGAGCCCCGAACTATGCTTCCTTTTCCGTTCGTGTGATTCAGCTGTCTTTACCGCAACCCCCCCTCCCCCCCCCCTCCCCCCCCTCACTGCTTAGGTAGCAGTTCTGTACGTAACAAAAAAAGAAAATAGTGTCAGTCTATCAAAGACGGATGTTAGGACCCTTCTTTTCCTAAGCATAATGGAAGAAAGTAAACAGCCTTGTAAGAATCTTTGTCCCGAATCGTGCTTCTCCAGGAACTATCTTTCCTGTAATGCCCGCTGGACATTTTCCATTTCCTTCTCTCCCCGCCAAGCCCTCATGACGATGGTCAAGATAGCGTGAACCTGCCAGATTTTAGTCCCCCAGGGATGGATGTTAGGACCACTCTTCTTCTAAATATACAGTAATACAGGAAGCAGCACTGTAAGAACTTGTGCTCGCGTTGATGTAGCCTGCAGGAAAACAAGTTTTCGTAAATTCGAAAACGCAACGAAAGAAGAGAGCATATTCTAGCACTCTGTATCGCTACAAATTTTCCTTGCTGTACCTGCAGCTACTGTTTAATAGCTCTATAAATGTCTCCAGTCATTCTACACAGAACATTTGTCTGGAGATATATTAGACCTTGGGGAAAATATAATCATCGCAATCTCGAAGACAGCAAGGCAATTAAGTGCTAGCACCATCGGACAATCAGCTGAAAAGCTCTTTGTATCCAAGCTGCTGGAAAGGGTAATAAGACAAGAACGAAGGAAGGTCTGTTAAATGACAATCGGTTTGGCTTTCAGTCAGGTAATGGCAGTACAGAAGTTGCTATTGACTGTGAAAACAAGACTAAAGAAAAATCGAGACACATTCCTAGGATTTGTCGACATGGAAAGAGCACTCCACAATGAAAAATGGTGCAAGATGTTAGAAACCCTGAGAAAAAATAAAAGTATAGGGAAAGACGAATAACTAACTATGTACAAGAACCACGAGGAGAGAATAAGATTGGAAGACCAAGAATGAAGTGCTTGAAATAAAAAAGGCGTAAGACAGGGATGAAGTCTCTCACGCCTACTGTTCAATCTGTTCAGTTTCGGAAATAACACAAAGGTTCAACAGATTTAAAATTCACGGTGAAACTGCATCAATGATAAGATTCGCTGATGACATTGTTTGTGTGAAATCTTATGGGACTTAACTGCTAAGGTCATCAGTCCCTAAGCTTACACACTGCTTAATCTAAATTATCCTAAGGACAAACACACACACCCGTGTCCGAGGGAGGACTCGAACCTCCGCCGGGACCAGCCCCACAGTCCATGACTGTAGCGCCTCAGACCGCTCGGCTAATTCCGCGCGGTGATGACATTGCTATCTTCACAAAAAGTGAAGAAAAGTTACAGGTGCTGTTGCACGGAACAGTCTAGCGAGTACAAAATATGGATTGCGAGTAAACCGAACAACAGTGAATGTAATGGGGAGTAGTAAAATTGGAGTGAACAACAAACTTAACATAAAAATTGCGGTCCTCGAAGCAGATTAAGTAAAGGAATTCTGCTACCTTGTAAATAAAATAACGCATAATGGACGAACGAAGGATGACGTAAGGAGCAGGCAAAGAAGTCCACTGGTATGAAACATCTTCCTTAATTTTATGAATAAATTTCTGAGAAAGTACCTTTCAAGAACAGTATTGCTCCGTAGTGAATCATGAACTGTGGGAATACGGGGAAAAAAGGGAATCCAAGTATTTGAGATGTGATACTACATAAGAACCTTGAAAATCAGAAGAACTGATAAGGAATGAGAAGGTTCTCCACAAAATTGGCGAAGGGCGGACCCATGGAGAACACTGGAGAGAAGGACAGATTGATGAGAAATGTGTTAAGACGCCACGGAATAATTGCAATGATACCTGAGGGAGCTGTAGAGGGTAAAAATTGTAGGAGAGGAGTTTGCAGTACATCAAACAAGTACGTGAGGAATTAGGGTGCAACAGATATGAAGGTGTTGACACAAGAATCTCAAATAAAAATACTCTACACTTTCAGTATGTAATACTGCTCAACAGGAACGAAAGTAATGTAAGGAAAATGTAGAAACCAGTCAACAAATCTACATATATTTGATTCACACGTAAGTACCCTTGCAGACGGTGCAAGATGACACGTTCAAACTGTATCTGCACCTTGCTTTTTGATTTTCACATATTCCATAAATTTCAACGCTGGCACCCATGCAACAAAAAAATGGCTCTGAGCACTATGGGACTTAACATCTGAGGTCATCAGTCCCCTAGAACTTAGAACTACTTAAACCTAACTAACCTAAGGACATTACACACATCCATGCCCGAGGCAGGATTCGAACCTGCGACCGTAGCGGTCACGCGGTTCCAGACTGAAGCGCCTAGAGCCGCTCGGCCACACCGGCCGGCTCCATGCAACAAAACTCCGTGCCGCTTTGCACCCCATCATTTGCCGAAACCTTCGTTTTGATTTCTTGAACCGTTCATGAAAGACAAGGAGAGTTCAATCTTACGCGAATCACTCCGTTGTTGTTGTTGTTGTTGTTGTTGTTGTTGCTGTTGTCTTCAATCCTGAGACTGGTTTGATGCAGCTCACCATGCTACCCTATCCTGTGCAAGCTTCATCATCTCCCAGTACTTACTGCAACCTACATCCTTCTGAATCTGCTTAGTGTATTCACCTCTTGGTCTCCCTCTACGATTTTTACCCTCCACGCTGTCCTCCAATGCTAAATTTGTGATCGCTTGCTGCCTCAGAATATGTCCTACGAACCAGTCCCTTCTTCTTGTCTTCTTGCGCACAAACTCCACTTCTCCCCAATTCTATTCAATACCTCCTCATTAGTTATGTGATCTACCCATCTAATCTTCAGCACTCTTCTGTACCACCACATTTCGATAGCTTCTATTCTCTTCTTGTCCAAACTATTTATCGTCCATGTTTCACTTCCATACATGGCTACACTCCATACAAATACTTTCAGAAACGACTTCCTGACACTTTAATCTATACTCGATGTTAACAAATTTCTCTTCTTCAGAAACGCTTTCCTTGCCATTGCCAGTCTTCATTTTATATCTTCTCTACTTCGACCATCATCAATTATTTTGCTCCCCAAATAGCAATACTCCTTTACTACTTTAAGTGTCTTATTTCCTAGTCTAATTCCCCCAGCATCACCCGACTTAATTCGACTACATTCCATTGTGCTCGTTTCGCTTTTGTTGATGTTCATCTTATATCCTCCTTTCAAGACACTATCCATTCCGTTCAACTGCTCTTCCCAGTCCTTTGCTGTCTCTGACAGAATTACAATGTCAAATCACTCCGTACGTAATAATATTAGCCACTGCCTATTTAACCACATTAAACGAACTTTCTTTCCCATGTTTGGTTTCCGCTATTAATTCCGCGACTGAAGACCTTCGGTAGACGATATTTACTGCCAATGAAGACACCATTTTCAATGGCCTCTCTGCGATAAGCAAGGTGGATCAGTTGGGTTATACGTATTTGTGATCGGCTTCCAGCACAGATGGACGCATGCGTGGAGGTATTTATTTGCGCTCTACAGCACACACAAGTTCCCTCCCGGATTGGGTCTCTCTTCCGATGGTCGGCGCTGCCATTTACATTTAAATTCGCGAAGAGTAGGATGTAATTAAATGTCACGGGTGTCCAGCGATTACCGAACGGAAGGCCGCCGAATCTTGGGAACTGCCCGGGGACAGGTGAACAGGTACTCACAGGGCGAGGCCCTTGACAGAGTAGGAAACGGCATTCATGCCTCTCCGCTGTCGCCGCTTATGAATCTTAAATACCTTACACACACACACACACACACACACACACACACACACACAGAACCTTGTGGGCAGCACGGAAAAAAAAAAATGGAGACGTGATTCTGGCAGGTGATTATTTTGCTCGTTGCCGAAAAGAAAGCATCAGGAGTTAAAGACTTCTGTGTGTGAGTACTCGAGTGCGTTTATTCCTGTGTGTGCGTGTGCGCGTCGGTGTGTGAAAGAGAGAAAGAGAGAAAGAGAGAGAGAGAGAGAGAGAGAGATGCGACACACATACGCAATCGACATCGTCCGTTAGGACGCAATCGGCGAAATAAATTCTGCCATCGAGATAATTAAGCAGCAGCAACAGCAGCAAGTGTTTTTGCTCCGATGGCCATTGCAGCAGCGCCCGGGGCGTTTGAAACGAATTTCCTTTTCTTTCCTTTTCTATCTTCTTTCGTGTTCTTGTCCCGTCTGACACTCGTCCCGTTACTTTTCGGCATTCAATTTGCTACGCGCAGAGAGAGAGAGAGAGAGAGAGAGAGAGAGAGAGTGTGTGTGTGTGTGTGTGTGTGTGTGTGTGTGTGTGTGTGTGTGTGTGGCTTGATAGTCCTATCATAGTTTCGTTTTATTCCTGAGTATCGAAAATACTGGGAGTCACGGAAACATTGGATGTTAATCAGACGGAGGAAGGATTCGTCAGGATAGTCGAGAGAGCGAAACTCACGCTTCCGGGATACGGGAAGGCGAGACTGGAAACAGATCGCATCAGCCGCGATGTTTAACGTCTATGGCTGGTAAGGAGGACCACCTGGATGTGGTTTTTAGGCAGTTCTTCACATCTAACTAAGTGAATTATGGGCTGGTACCCCGTCCCTGGATATGGTTTATAGGCGGTTCTCCTCATGTAACTAAGTGAATTCTGGTCTGGTGCCCACGACCCTTCCCAGACATACACTACGCAAATACTTCGAAAACGTTATCGTACTTGAATGTAAGTTCTATACTAGACGCAGACAGATGGGGTACATTGATTTCCTATTGTGAAAAGAAATTGCACCCCACATCGTACTCCTGGTTGTTGCGCCGTCATTCAGACAGACACCGCTGTCCGGTGCTTCCCCAGGCGAAGCTTGGAATATGAGTGGAGTATAGTTGCCTTCAATGACGAGTCACGCTTCGAACTAACCCCCAATAACCAGCGTAGACGCATCTACCGATTGCCGTCCCATTCGTAAAATTCCCTCGTGGTGCGTCTTTTTTTTATTTTTATTTTTTTTCGTGAAGTGTTCATTGCATGTACTGAAATGGTAGCATTGTGTTATAGATATAAAGCAGTGTCGACCGTTTACAAGGCACTATAAACTGCCTGTCATACAGTACCTTCAGTGTTTCATTAATGGAACGAAGGCTAACGTGAAAGCCTGTGTGAACTGTTAACAGCCTATTACAATGAAGTCTCTACGGGAACGACATGTAAGGGAGCTGTAGAGTACTGATGAAGTATTAGGGACAATTATTCAAGCACCTACCGATGAAAAATTTGCAATATTTGTATTGGCCCTATCAGCCGGTCTCACAAGCGGGCGACGAATCAGCAACCCTTCTTTCTATACGCTCCATACCTCCTGTTAGTACAACCTGATAGCAATTCCACATATATGAGCCGTATTGTGTTGTGTCCATTTCCTTAACCGGTCCCTTTTGTCGCGAAATTGCAATTCACCGCTACCCTGTCAGTGCATGAAAGTCGGGCATTTCCTTCACCCACAACTAGGTCTACGCGATTGCTCCATTTGACATCCGGCTATCGGCTCGTTAATCCTGCAGTCAAAGGCTGCATACCGAACGAAGTGGCACAAGTGGTAGGACAATGGTCTAGCATTCGCAAGGACACCGGTTTAAATGTTGGAGTAGTCCTATACGATTACGGTCGCCATGGTTTCCATGAATCGCTTAAAGCTAATTTCGGGATGGTGTCCTTGAAAAGGACACGGAGTATGTCGTTCCCCACCAATTCTCACAATGAAGCCGTGTTCTACCCGCTACCGGAGCAACGCTTAAATGATTCTGAATGGCACCGTGTATAATTTTATTTTTAACTCAGTGAGCGTATAATATGCAAAAGAAAGTGTAATATACAGAAGAATGGAAAAGAAAATTGAGGAACTGTTAGATGACCATTAGTTTGGCTCTAGGAAAGGCAAAGGCACTGGAGGGGTAGTTCTGACGCTGCGGTTAATAGTCGAAGCGATACTACAGAAAGATCAGGACACCTTCCCAAGATCTGTCGATCTGGAAGAAGCGTCCGACTGCATCAAGCCGCACGGGATTAGCCGAGCGGTCGAGGCGCTGCAGTCATGGACTGTGAGGCTGGTCCCGGCGGAGGTTCGCGTCCTCCCTCGGGCATTGGTGTGTGTGTTCGTCCTTAGGATAATTTAGGTTAAGTAGTGTGAAGCTTAGGGACTGATGACCTTAGCAGTTAAGTCCCATAAGATTTCACACATATTTTTTTTTGACTGCATCAAATGGTGCATGATGTTCCAAATTGCCAGAAAAATAGGAGCAAACAATAGGGAACGATGGGTACTATGCAATGTGTACAAGAAGTGAGAGGGATCAAACGGATCGGAAGATCAACAACGAAGCGTTTCGATTAAAAATGTGTAAGATAGGGATGTAGTGTTTCACCCCTACTGTTCAATCAATACATCGAGGAAGCAATGACGGAAGTAAAGGGTCCAGAGTGGAATTAAAATTCAAGGTGGAAGGATATCAATGATACGATTCGCTGATGACATTGCTGTTCTCAGTGGAAGTGAAGAAGAACTACAGGATCTGTACAGAACATGGACTGAGAGCAAACTGGAAAAAGTAAAACGTAATATGAAATAACAGAAATGAGAATAGCGAGAAGCTTAGCATCAAAATTAGTGATCGACAAGTAGACGGAGCTGAGGAATGCTTCTACCTTAGAAGCGAAATAGCCCATACGGGCGGTGCAAGGAGGACATAAACAGCAGACTACCACAGGGTCTGTTAGTATCATACATAGATCTTAATTTCAGGAAGAAATTCATGCGAATGAGTATCTGGAGCACAGCGTCGAATAGCAATTCTTTGCTACGTCACATTCAGTCTACTGCAGCTCAAAATATATTACAAAAACATCAAAAATTTACGCGTATTTTCAGGTCCTGAAATGTTCAACGTTCCTCGTAGAAAAACAATACGAGTATTAAGAAAAAGAGTCTTATCTTCCCGCGCGTTCCACTAACCCTAGCCCGTAGATGGCCCACCTCTCTTATGTCATCGCTGAAATAAATGCGGGACTTGCCTTATGCTCCCGCTTCCTGGCAGAAGCACGATCTAGCGACATTACTCGGCAGTCAGGATTAGTCGGCGGGAGAGAACATAACCGCTATGAGTCAGTGGTTGTAGTGTTATCCCCTGCAAGTCAATGTGTGTTTGCATTTCTCTCTCTCTCTCTCTCTCTCTCTCTCTCTCTCTCTCTCTCTCTCTGTGTGTGTGTGTGTGTGTGTGTGTGTGTGTGTGTGTGTGTGTGTGAGCGCGGAGGGAGAGCGCCGGACAGCAAAGGGGTGGCTACCCCCGAGCCCTTTCAGAAACAATTAACTGCGGCAGACCCTGGGAATCCATTAGCCTTGCCTACGCTCTTTAATTGCGCTATCACGATGCGGAACCGAAAAGCCAGAGACTGCCGCGCTGACGTATAAGGGCGCACCAGAAACATCACACTGATCTGCTTCGTGGATGTCGTATTCCATTCCTTTTCTTTCCTGTCTCGGCCAACTAAGAACCACGTACCGATTCCTTAATCGTTGTCATTTTATTAGGGTACTCTTTCATATTCACTATGTTTCTCCTTCCTGTCTTCTGACCAATTCAGACAAGTTTATTTTACTCTCCTACCTTGGAATCCTTCGATAATGAATACTTTTCCCTTATGATATACAGGACATAAAATTCCGTCTGAGGCCTGCGGTCATTTTTTATGTTAATAAATGGCAACCAGTGCTGTACAATCACAATAAAGTCATGAGATGTTCAACTCAATCTTACTAGAACATCGAGAGTGCGAAATGCCTAACATGTTCTAATAAAAGAGTCAATTGAACATCTCATGACTTTATTGCGATTGTGCAGCATTGGTTGCCAATTATTAACTTTTCCCTTAAACAATAATTTGGCAGTTGTTTCTTCAGCTTTAATATTTTGTTTTCTGAATCATTCCTTACTTCGGGGATCCAGCTTCTTGTTGAATTCTTATCTCTCAAATATTCAAAGATTATCTTCTGTCTTGCGTTTGATATAAATGTCCATAAAAGTTTTTTTTATTACTTCTGAGACGTTTTCTACGTTTAGATCAATTTCATCGTGACTTCGTAATTTCTAACCTTCCATAGTCCTTCGTGGGCCTAATTTTTTCCTAATCATTTGGCTTTCTGGTATTTTTAATTTGTTTGTAGTACAGGTCATGCTGGATACTCATTTGCAAATAGACGTTGTGGCTTCACTACTGTACCGAATTGCCTTAATTTTTGTATTTTTGCACTGAAGGTTTTTATCTAAGAGTGTTAATTTATACCACGTGTCCTTCGCATTGTATGTATCCTTTACTCTCTACCAGCTCTTCCCAAACTATTTTCTTTCATTATCTCTCTAACACTTAAATTTTTTAACCTACTTTATTTGACCAAAATCTGTTTTCAGAAATTTTGGTAAATTTCCAATGTCTTCTTCCCTTCCTTTTTCTTCTTCTTCCATTTCAAGGAACGAGTGTTCGCCCATTTGGAAACCAAAGGAATTTAACATAATTGTTGTCTTCGTCTCTTCCATAGCACTGCTATGCCCCGCTCTACACCATTTCTTTTTCCTTGTGTGATGCCTAACCTCTTCTGTCAGTGCTGTTTTAATGTCTGGGTTTTGTCTTATACATTCACTCCGCATTCTGTGTCTTAGCGTTAGTCAAGAATTGAACTCAGTAACCTCGCCTCAGCTGCTTCGATTGTTCTTTCAGCTCCTCTTCTTAGTATCCAGTTTTCACTACCGTACATCAGAACAGGCTCAGTCACCACGTTGTGTAGGCTTGATGTTACCTCTTTCCTCTCAGTTCTACATAGATACTTCCTTACACAACCTTTCATACGAGTAGTATTACACTCCTGTATATTTTGTACCATATCTTAATTAGTTCTGCATAATGATATCTCTGTCCCGCGATTTTTAAAAGCATTTACTTGTTGCATTATTTTATTCTTTATCACAATTTTTGCTCTTCTTAGGTGTTTCTCACCCACTGCTATTACTTTTGTTTCATTGCAGATTTATCCGCTTGATGAGTTTGTAAAGCGTTATTTTTAATGTATGTTACAATCTTCTTTTACATTTTTATTTTATTTTCTTGCAGAAATTCTTGAGCTGATCCTACTGGCTATTCCTTCTAAAAGATTAATTTCTATTACAGCAAATGTCACATTTTCAGAAGCTATGGCAAAGTCACCTGCATTTATTTGCTTATTAATTTATTTATTTATCCGGCTAAGTTTAAGGTCTCCTGATCCTCTGTTGCATCTAACCAGGCATTCTACATATTTTCCGTTTTACACGCTTTATAATAATTCTTGGAATTAAAATGAAAAACAAAGCTCAGAAATACTGTAAGTAAAGCATAAATAGGGGAAACAGTAGTAGCTATAGCAGGGGAATAAGTGTCTATTAGTTGATGGAATTAAAAGCAGCAGAAACGAATAAGAGGCTGCTAGATTTAACCTGAGCACCAATGAACGTCCGCAGTTATTTGTTGTATATAAACCTGTTTCAGTCTTCCTTACGACTTTTTCCCTCCGTGTCTCTCAGGTTGCATGGCTGATATTCCCTGATGTGCTGCCATACTGTCTCGTCTCCTTGTTAATCGTTCCCACATTATCTCGCCTATTTTGTAGACAAATTCCACCTTTTCTCGCCTGTTTTGTGGACAAACTCCTAATTTCTCATCTCTCAGACCACTTAACTTGCAGTGTACTTCTCTAACACTATATCCAAAACTCTTCGATTCACTTTTTTCCCGTTTTTCAAGCACTACGGAAAGTTCCGCTGTAAGTGCACACCGTACTTTATGTTGCATAAAGACACTGCATAGAGGAGATTGCTATGTTGATGATCTACAACCGAACAACTTCGAGTTTTCCTCGTGTAACGCCCGACCGACTTTCTGCTGATATGCCAAGCACTTCGGCTTAGAGCAACTGGACAGAACACTTCACTTCAACAGGTAACGGGAGCAGTTCTGCTGTATCAGAACGACTGGAACTGAAAGTTAATAACAAGATTCGCGCTCTGAAGGTGCGGCACAAACTATATAGATAATGATAATAATAATTTCGTGTAGCTCAATGGCCCGGTGCAATTCTTTCAATGGGACGCCAATTCAGCGAAATACATGTCCCTGACCTACCCCAGTTATGCAACTGGGGAAAAGGGACCTACAGTTTAACGTGGAATCCGAGTGACTTGTTGTTTATGGCGGTTTCTCACACTGTTGAGGGGTGAAGGCCAAGTGAAAACGAAGACGGAAAAATCCGTGGTCCGACTGAGATTCGATTTTACGAGCTCTCGATTCCCAGACACGCGCTTTATCGCTAGACCATCAGGCAGGACATGTGTAAAGACAATTCGTCGGCCGGCCGCAGTGGCCGAGCGGTTCTAGGCGCTACAGTCTGGAACCGCGTGATCGCTACGGCCGCAGGTTCGAATCCTGCCTCGGGCATGGATGTGTGTGATGTCCTTAGGTTAGTTAGGTTTAAGTAGTTCTACGTTCTAGGGGACTGATGACCTCAAAAGTTAAGTCCCATAGTGCTCAGAGCCATTTGAAACATTTTGACAATTCGACAATAGGTTTAGACGAGTTGGTGAGTACCAAAATAAGTGACGTATATATACCTATCTCTTTTGAATGCAGTGACTTAGTAGCTTAAATTATTTACGCAGCCAAGGGACTGTAGATCTCAGTATCTAAAATAAATTTCAAGTTCGTACCACTATCCGTTCCCTGGAAAAATGGGTCTTAACAGGCAGACAGATCGTCAACAAATGGCATATATAGGGCGTAAAATTTATCCGAAGATATTGAAATATCTTGAAAACAACATATTGAATCCAAGAAATTTATAATTAAAATTTGTTCGTCTCTTAGGGGGACATTTAATGATACCGAACTCAACAACTCACCCTACCCCGAGTGTGTGGGGAGCGGGAGGCACTTCGAAGTCTTGAATAGGAGCTCCCGTTTTTTTTTTTTTATTACAGATTCGGATTCTACAGCAAAAAATACGTAAATTTTGTCTGAAACATTTCTTTCGTTACGCGACAGAGGCCTTGTAATTGGAAAAATCAAAATCGGTAGAAAATCGTATGCTTCATTTGAATTAGTCTCCCATATCCACGCTGCGAGAGTAGGACAGGCAATTTTTTCAGAACTTTTGCTGCGCTGCCTTTTACGATAAGGCATAGTTCGCAACACGGCCACCACGGCGCGTCGAGCGGTCCTTTCGATTTTTTTATTTACTATTAAAAACAGTCTTGATCACAATTTATTTATTACGGTGACCGGTTTCGACCACTACTGTAGTTATCTTCAGACCAATGATTAGGAACCACCTCCTGCTGGAGAATTCTCCAGCAGGAGGTTCCTACTCATAGGTCTGAAGAAGACCACAGTAGTGGTGGAAACTAGTCACCGTAATAAATAAATCGTGATCAAGACTGTTCTTAATAGTAAATATTTGTAACACATTGATCACTGTCACTCCCATAATGTATTCAACAGTAATTCCTTTCCATTTGCTGGAGGAATGCAACATTAAGAATGGGATTTCCCAATGCATGTTATGAAATAATTGGTGTTAATTCAAGTGTGATTGGGTACCGTAAGATTTTCTGTCGTGAACCTAAAAAATGCTCCAGACAAAACTTAAGCATTTTTTAAATGTAGAATCATATTCTGCAATTAAAAAAAATGGGGGTTTCCGTTTAAAATTTGCTTCCCTGCCCCTATGCACGGGGTGGGGTGAGCGGTAGAGATTGGTATCATTGATGTTCCCTTCCGAGACCAGCATATTTCAAACATTAACTGTTTGGATGCAATGCGTAGTTTTTCGAGATATTTCAGTGTATTCACATAAACTGAACACTATATTTTCGGATTTTTTCCTTTACTTGCACTGTGAAACCTGCTTCTTGCCAACGGGTTTTGGAGAGTGAGTTTGCGAGTATCAAAATTTATGACATTAATGGTCGTATGTTTTGGTTGTATTGACTAAAATGTCTTACATCGGCAAGGAATCTTAGACCTCAATACCTGAGATAAATATTTCAACTTTCTACCTCTACCCCGTCCTGAGAAAATAGGGTTTTAACAGTCGGACAGGCTGACAAAGGTCAGCGCAGTGATTCTATAAGGGTTCTGTTTTTACCGAATGAAGTTCGGCGTCCTAAATATAGTCTTGATAACTTTCAAGTTCGCTGTATTGTAGGGATTAGTAAACGGCTGCCGAAAATTGTAAGTTACGCATGAGGAATATCTGCCTGCGTCTGTCATCGAGTTACCTAACGTTACCGCTGGATATGTTTCGTAAACCACATCAAATACTGACGAACCGATTCCACAGACCGAGGAGACGGGCCAGTGTAATTGTTTAATACATACTATACAAAAATTCACGGAAGTATGTTTTTTAACACAAACCTACATTTTTTAAAATGGAACCACGGTAGTATTGTTAGCACATCTGAACATATAAACAAATACGTAATCAGTGCCGTTTGTTGCATTGTAAAATGTTAATTACATCCGGAGATATTGTAACCTAAAGTTGACGCTTGAGTACCACTCCTCCGCTGTTCGATGGTGTGTATCGGAGAGCACTGCAACATACATCGCGTTTCTACAGAATGATCTGCCAACGTTCCTCGTAAATTTTCCACTGGAAACGCGTCGGCGCATGTGGTATCAGCATGATGGTGCACCTGCACATTCCGCAATTAACACTAGGCTGACCCTTGACAGGATGTTCGACGGGCGTTTCATAGGACGTGGAGGACGCATAAATTGGCCAGCCCGTTCTCCTGATCTTACACCTATGGACTTCTTTCTGTGTGGTACGTTAAAGGAGAATGTGTACCGTGATGTGCCCCAGAGGATATGAAACAACGTATTGTGGCAGCCTGCGGCGACATTACACCAGATGTACTGCGGCGTGTAAGACATTCATTACGCCTGAGAGTGCAATTGTGTGCAGCAAATGATGGCCACCACATTGAACATCTATTGGCCTGACATGTCGGGACACATTCTATTCCACTCCGTAATTGAAAACGGAAACCACGTGTGTAGGTGTACCTCACCCCTCATGGTAATGTATATGTGGGTCAGTGAAAAAGACCAATAAAAAGGTTTTAGCATATGGACGTAATGTGCTGTTCCAGCCTCTTCTGTACCTAAGGTCCATCACCGTTCCCTTTGGATCCCTACGTAATTCGGTGCTCTCCGATACACACGATCGAACAGCGGAGGAGTGGTACTCAAGCGTCAACTTCAGGTTACAATATCTCCGGATGTAATTAACATTTTACAATGCAACAAACGGCACTGATTACGTATTTGTTTATATGTTCAGATGTGCTAACAAAACTAACGGGCTACCATTTTAAAAAACGTAGGTTTGTGTTAAAAACATACTTCCGTGCATTTTTTTATAGTTTGTATTAACCAATTTGATATATATATATATACAAGGGCTTAGTTGCTGCAGTGAGCGCTAGGGCAAGACAGGGGTGCGTGTATTATTGATCATCACAGTCCGTACTGCGAAAAGCGGCGATGTATTTCGTAAGAAAACCGGTCTTTCCCCCTTTAGAACACTGTCGGGCCCCTTACCTTTTTTTTCTGATGTTTAACTGGTATTAAAATGACGTCTGAATAACTTGTCGCAAGATGATTAATTTTTCCCGGTTTTTGCTTCGTGTATCTGCTCGTACCACATACCTCATGTCGCGGAGCGCAAGATTTCTGGCGTATCACTTTCTTCTACACATATCGCTCATGCAATCTGATTCACAGCATCGTTAATTACTTGCCGTGTGCTGACTTCTAAGATAAACGAATCAGTTCACTGGGACTAAGGTTCATTTAGTTTTCGCGCTGTTCCACACAGGTTACATGAAATAAGCTTGCCGTTTTCGTACGTTCTTCTTATTCTTTCTCTGGGAATATTGCCGCCTCTTACGTCATAAATATGCATTCACTGTTTAAAGTAAGAAATAAAATGACAACGGAACACTGATATCTACAAAATATCAGTCGTTACCAACATACATGCTAACTGATATTGTGATTAAAAGGGGTAATACTGGACAGTTCTCTTCGCCTCCAATAAACATCAAGTTAATTTTGTATTGGTTCAGGACACGTTGGATCCTGCCTATTGTTCTCTACGCCCCATATCGCTTCTGGCAATTGCAGAAACGTTTACTCATCAAAATGACCATCTGTTCCAATATCCTATTACGCCTGAAATAGGGTAACGACCAGCTATCGACAGAACATAAAAGCTTTTCCTGGCAGCAAAATAATAATAACAAGCCGGCCACAGTGACCGAGCGGTTCTAGGCGCTTCAGTCTGGAACAGCGCGACCGCTACGGTCGCAGGTTCGAATCCTGCCTCGGGCATGGATGTGTGTGATGTCCTTAGGTTAGTTAGGCCTAAGTAGTTCTAAGTCTAGGCGATTGATGACCTCAGATGTTAAGTCCCATAGTGTTTAGAGCCATTTGATTTGAATAATAATGATAAATACACCCGCAGGTTGACGCTTTTCAGCAGGTGCTTCTCGCGTGGTTTACAAAAATGGTTCAAATGGCTCTGAGCACTATGGGACTTACCATCTGAGGTCATCAGTCCCCCAGAACTTAGAACTACTGAAACCTAACTAACCTAAGGACATCACACACATTCATGCCCGAGGCAGGATTCGAACCTGCGACCGTAGCGGCCGCGCAGTTCCAGACTGTAGCGCGTAGAACCGCTCGGCCACCCCGGCCGGCCGTGGTTTACATTTACGTACAACATTCCTCCGGACCTCTCCATATTTTTGCAGTTTTATATAAATACTTCTCACTATTTAATTTTCGTTGTTAAACGTATTCTTACTGTTGGGGAGAGGAAAATTGTGACAGTACTCTGAATTTAGATTACAAGGATCTAGTTTCGGAGGCTTACCATAATAGCGCTTGCAAAGATGGTTCGACAAGCTATTACTCCAGTTATATTTAATGCATTTATTTTTGCTTTTGCTTAAAATGAACAAAGAAAACGCAGCGACGAGACACTGTACTTGCTTTCGGGAGTGGTTAAAATCACGATGCCTGGCCATCCGTATTCACGTTTTCCGTGGCTTCCATCAATCCTTTGAGGCAAACGCCAGGATAGTTTCTCAAATGTTCAAATGTGTGTGACATCTTATGGGACTTAACTGCTAAGGTCATCAGTCCCTAAGCTTACACAATACTTAACCCAAATTATCCTAAGGACAAACACACACAGACACACACACACACACACACACACACACACACACACACATACACACACCCATGCCCGGGGGAAGACTAACCTCTGCCGGGGATAGCTTCTGTTAAAAGTAAGCGGCCGGTTTTCATTCTGATTCTTTCCCAAATTTGTAGATTGTGCTACTTTTCTAATGACCACGTCGATCGTAACACATTAAGCCCCTAATATAGGGTATCCATAATTAAAAGTTCCAATTTCAAAACGCTACAGAAAGACAACCACTGCTCAGAAGGGCGTCAAATGTGAAGACGTAGGAGGAAACAGCATGGAATAAAATGAAGAAAAGAAACTGAAAATTTTACCAATAGATAGCGTTGTAATTGTCAGATTATGCACACCATCAAACACGCGACGCACGGCTGTTGCCGCCCGCTGTGGCCGAGCGCTTCTAGGCGCTTCAGTCGGGAATCGCGCTGCTGCTACGGTCGCAGGTTCGAATCCTGCCTCGGGCATGGATGTGTGTGATGTCCTTAGGTTAGTTAGGCTTAAGTAGTTCTACGTCTAGGGGACTGATGACCTCAGATGTTAAGTCCCATAGTGCTTAGAGCCATTTGAACCATTTTGAACCCAATATGACTGTCTCCATGAACGATCCCGCGCTGCTGGTAAAGCCCTTTTACAAGAATGGTGACTGTGCGGCAGTAGGCCTGCAGAAGTTCCGTACACTCAGGAGTGTGATAATAGGCATTGGAGAAAATGATTACAAAATTCGAAAAGACACGTTCTTTTGAAGTGCAATGCGGCAGAGGGGGAAAAGCAGTTGATCCTGCGTCAGTTGAAGATGTGGCCAAAGCACAGCAGGAGGGATCGAGCAATGGTGTGCAAGCAAGCTGTGCACAGGGAACTGACCGAGCGTTGGACACGTCCGTAAGCACAATGCGTAATATCCGACGAGACATCCTGTATTACTATACATGCAACATTACCCCTGTTCAGGAGTTCCGTCCTGCTGACTTGCCACCAAGAAACGTTTATTCTGGAAGTTCTTGCCTGCATGGAGGTGGACAATGAGTGACCATGGAACATTCTGTGAACAGCTCATTTCCATGTCCAAGGACATGTCAAATACACACGATTGGAGAATATGGGCAACGGAAAATTAGCACGTATGTCAACCAGTACAACTACATCCTGCAAAGGTGACTATATACTGCGGGTTGATGGCATCGATTATCGTCGGACCGGAGGAGATGAGTGCTGCGGGTCCTGTTACCTGTACCGAATCGTTCAAATGGCTCTGAGCACTATGCGACTTAACATCTGAGGTCATCAGTCCCCTCGAACTTAGAACTACTTAAACCTAATTCACACACATCCATGCCCAAGGAAGGATTCGAACCTGCGACCGTAGCAGTCGCGCGTTTCCGGACTAGAACCGCTCGGCCATAACGGCCGGCACCAGCTTTCCAACGCCCTCGTCGTAGCCTGCTGTGGTTTCTGAACATTTTCTGCACTGGCCTCCAGCTCATTATCTGTACCGAAATGTTGTCTTCATAGCCAAAGGTTCATGCAGGGATGTACGGCTGTGTGGTAGGTGATCAAATACTTCCCATACAAAACGCTGCAGGAACGTCATCGCCCCTGCAGTGCGCGCCTGAGAATTACCATGAAGAGGGAACTGCATGACAGGTACGTTATGCGGGGCTGCACGAAATCAGGCGAAATCTTTCGGAGGCGCCCACAGCTGGCGAGAGACAATACTGTTCTAAGCATCTTTACGCACTCACTGAAAAGACCTGCGTGACGCTATCTACGGGCATACTAGAGACACTTCCCAACACATCAGTGCAAAGCTTCATCGGATTTACATGTGGTTTCCATTTAGCGACCGATCGACCCTTACGTTCCGAATAGCCCTTGTAAATATTACCTACGTCTGCGTAGATACTCCGCAACCTAGCGTGCGGTGTGTGGTGGAGGCTGCCCTGTACCACTGCTAGTCATCTCCTTTCCTGTTCCATTTCCAAATAGAGCGAGGGAAAAACGACTATGTATATGCCTCTGTATGAACCCTAATTTCTCGTATCTTCGTGGTCCTTATGCGCATTGTATGTTGGCAGCAATAGAATCGTTCGGCAATCATGTTCAAATGCCGGTTCTCTACATTTTATCAATAGTGTTTCTCGAAAAGAACGTCACTTTCCTTCCAGGGATTCCACTCTGAGTTCCCGAAGCATCTCCGTAACACTTATTTGTTGTTTGAACCTACTGCTAACAAGTCTAGCACCCCTTCCTTGCTTCGATGTCTGCCTTTAATCTGAACTGATACGGATCCCAAACACGCGAGCAGTGTTCAAGAATAGGTCGCCTCAGCGTCCTGTATGCGGTCTTCTTTACAGGTGAACCACTCTTTCCTGGAATTCCCTAATAAACCAAAGTCTACCATTCGCCTTCCCTACATGCTCGTTTCATCTTATCGCTTTCCAACGACACGCCCATGTATTTAAACATGCTGACAGTGTCAAGTAGGGCATTACTTAATACTCTAACCGAACATTACAGGCTTATTCTTGCCACTCAACCACATTAACTTACATTTTTCCAGATTTAGATCTACCTGCCATTCCTCACACCAACTAGAAACTTTGTCTAAGTCATCTTGTATCAGTCACTCAACTTCGACACCTTGCTGAACGATATACAGGACATCTACATCTACATACACACTCAGCAATCCACCATACGGCACGTGGCGGACGGTACCTCGTACCACGACTAGCATCTTCTCTCCCTGTTCGACTCCCAAACAGAACGAGGGAAAAATGACTGCCTATATGCCTCTGTACGAGCCCTAATCTCTCTTATCTTGTGGTCCTTCCGCGAAATCTAAGTTGGCGGCAGTAAAATTGTACTGCAGTCAGCCTCAAATGGTGGTTCTCTAAATTTCCTCAGTAGCGATTCACGAAAGGAACGCCTCCTTTCCTCTAGAGACTCCCACCCGAGTTCCTGAAGCATTTCCGTAACACTCGCGTGATGATCAAACCTACCAGTAACAAATCTAGCAGCCTGCCTCTGAATTGCTTCTATGTCCTCCCTCAATCCGACCTGATAGGGATCCCAAACACAAGAGCAGTACTCAAGAATAGGTCGTATTAGTGTTTTATAAGCCGTCTCTTTTACAGATGAACCACATCTTCCCAAAATTCTACCAATGAACCGAAGACGACTATCCACCTTCCCCACAACTACCATTACATGCTTGTCCCACTTCATATCGCTCTGCAATGTTACTCCCAAATATTTAATCGACGTGACTGTGTCAAGCGCTACACTACTAATGGAGTATTCAAACATTACAGGATTCTTTATCCTATTCAAAAATCTCGTGTGAGACCTGCGATCATTTATATGTTAATAATTGGCAACCAATGCTGTACAATCGCAATAAAGTCACGAGATGTTCAGTTGACTCTCTTATTAGAACATGTTACGCTCTGCTTCAAGACTGCTTCTGTCGCAGCTATAGTCGTATGTTATTGGACACTTTCTTTGAGTTGTCAAGGCTGTACGCCTGGTTGGTTAGGAAGGAGTTGAAGTTTGTGATGTCTGAAGATGGGTGTAATCCCAAAACGCGTAACATGTTCTAAGGAAAGAGTCAACTGAACATCTCATGACTTTATTGCGATTGTACAGCATTGGTTGTCAATTATTAACCTTACCGTACACCACAGCGTCATCAGCAGACAACCGCTGACTGCTGGCCACTATGTCCGCCAAATCATTTATGTATACGCAGAGTGGCCGAGCGGTTCTAGGCGCTACAGTCTGGAACCGCGCGACCACTACGGTCGCAGGTTCGAATCCTGCCTCGGGCATGGATGTGTGTGGTGTCCTTAGGTTAGTTAGGTTTAAGTAGTTCTAAGTTCTAGGGGACTGATGACCACAGCAGTTAAGTCGCATAGTGCTCAGAGCCAATTTGTTTGTATACACAGAACAACAGCGGTCCTACCACACTTCCTTGGGGCACTGCTGACAATACCTTTGTCTCTAATGAACATTCGCGCGTTGAGGACAACATACTGGGTTCTGTTACGTAAAAAGTCTTCCAGCCACTCACATATCTGTCAGCTTATTCCACATGCTCCCACCTTTGTTAACAGTCTGCAATGGGGCACCGCGTCAAATGCTTTCCGGAAATCTAATAATATGGATATCTTAGAAAATAGATTAAGGAAAGGCAAACCTACATTTCTAGCATTTGTAGACTTAGAGAAAGCTTTTGACAATGTTGACTGGAATACTCTTTCAAATTTTAAAGGTGGCGGGGGTAAAATACAGGGACCGCAAGGCTATTTACAATTTGTACAGAAACCAGATGGCAGTTATAAGAGTCGAGGGGCATGAAAGGGAAGCAGCGGTTGGGAAGGGAGTGAGACAGGGTTGTAGCCTCTCCCCGATTTATTCAATCTGTATATTGAGCAAGCAGTGAAGGAAACAAAAGAAAAATTCGGAGTAGGTATTAAAATCTATGGAGAAGAAATAAGAACTTGAGGTTCGCCGATGACATTGTAATTCTGTCAGATACAGCAAAGGACTTGGAAGAGCAGTTGAACGGAATGGACAGTGTCTTTAACGGAGGATATAAGATGAACATCAACAAAAGCAAAACGAGGATAATGGAATGTAGTCGAATTAAGTCGGGTGATGCTGAGGGAATTAGATTAGGAAATGAGACACTTAAAGTAGTAAAGGAGTTTTGCTATTTGGGGAGCAAAATAACTTATGATGGTCGAAATAGAGAGGATATAAAATGTAGACTGGCAATGGCAAGGAAAGCGTTTCTGAAGAAGAGACATTTATTAACATCGAGTATAGATTTAAGTGTCAGGAAGTCGTTTCTGAAAGTATTTGTATGGAGTGTAGCCATGCATGGAAGTGAAACGTGGATGATAAACAGTTTGGACAAGAAGAGAATAGCAGCTTTCGAAATGTGGTGCTACAGAAGAATGCTGAAGATTAGATGGGTAGATCACATAACTAATGAGGAGGTATTGAATAGAATTGGGGAGAAGAAGAGTTTGTGGGATAACTTGACAAGAAGGGACCGGTTGGTAGGACATGTTCTGAGACATCAAGGGATCACAAATTTAGCATTGGAGGGCAGCGTGGAGGGTAAAAATCGTAGAGGGAGACCAAGAGATGAATACACTAAGCAGATTCAGAAGGATGTAGCTTGCAGTAAGTACTGGGAGATGAAGAAGCTTGCACAGGATAGAGTAGCATGGAGAGCTGCATCAAACCAGTCTCAGGACTGAAGACAACAACAACAATAATAATATGGAATCTGCCAATTGTTCCTCAAAGACGGCAGAGTTCTTGGGAAACTAGTAAGAGACTGAAAAGGTAGCGCTCTGCTTGGACCTATTTTATAAATTAACGAGTGCGAACCGTGTAAGAAGTTAAAGCGATGGATGGATGGCTGGACCACCACACAACACCTGCAGTTAATGACGGCCTTGGGTTGAACCTGAAAGGGGTACAGTAGGCGACTAGAAGACGTGCGTTCCGTGACGAGCTACTGCCCTCACCAGCGCACACGTCAGGCATTTAAGTGTGCGTCTGTAGCGTGTCACCACCCGACCGTCCATGATTACACACCTGTTTTTCTCTTGCCGACAAGGACGGCGTGTAATTTGCGGTGATTTAGACCGCAGTTCGAGCCCCGTCCACTCGCATTGGCCTCGCCCGTATTTCACACCGCTAAACGCCGGGGAGTTCTGAGGGCCGCGTGGGTCCGCACAGTAGCGAGCGGTTCTCCGACCGAGGCGTTTATGCAGATGCGGTTCTCTAAAGCCCCTTTTACGCGATCGAATTTCTTGTCTCAATTGGGTACCCGAGTCAAGTGCATCTACTTTAGCGCCCCTCGCATTCTGTTCCCGTGTGATGTCATCTGTTTGCAGTGGTCATTTTCGTTTACACGTCCAGGGCCAAAATTCTAAAAATCAAATGAACAGTCTGGATGTCGTTTTCAGGTTTTCACTCCTTAGCAACCGGTTTCGACCCTTTCCCGAGACCATCTTCATGGTTTTCCCCGCTATTATTGCTGATTTTGCCGGGAAAAGCCTGAAGTAGGTCTGCGAAAAGGGCCGAAACCGTTTGCTATCGATTAAAAACCCGAAAACGCGATCGAGACAGCTTTTATTTGATTTTTACCACTTTATATACCGAGTGCTGCTTTGCTCCAATTACAGAACGTTTTCTGAAACTTTAAGCCCCAAAACCGCCTGTGTGGTGAGAGCTGTCTGCTATGCAATGTGGCATCTGAATGATGAAAGTGAGATTGAGAGCCTTCTTTTTACGGGCAAATCTAAATATAGAAACAAAATGTAGGTACAAGCAATGACAGAGTATATTAACGACCAAAGCAGAATGCATAGTGGAAGTTCCTGTCAAAAAAAACAAAAAAGGTTCAAATGGCTCTGAGCGTTATGGGACTTAACATCGAGGTCATCACTCCCCTAGAACTTAGAACTACTTAAACATAACTAACATAAGGACGATCAAGAACGAAGTGCTCGTATTAAGAAGGGTGTAAGACAAGGCTGTAGCCTTTCGCCCCTGCTCTTCAATCTGTACATCGAGGAAGCAATGATGGAAATAAAAGAAAGGTTCAGGAGTGGAATTAAAATTCAAGGCGAAAGGATATCAATAATACGATTCGCTGATGACATTGCTATCCTGAGTGAAAGTGAAGAAGAATTAAATGATCTGCTGAACGGAATGAACAGTCTAATGAGTACACAGTATGGTTTGAGAGTAAATCGGAGAAAGACGAAGGTAATGAGAAGTAGTAGAAATGAGAACAGCGATAAACTTAACATCAGGATTGATGGTCACGAAGTCAATGAAGTTAAGGAATTCTGCTACCTAGGCAGTAAAATAACCAATGACGGACGGAGCAAGGGGGACATCAAAAGCAGACTCGCTATGGCAAAAAAGGCATTTCTGGCCAAGAGAAGTCTACTAATATCAAATACCGGCCTTAATTTGAGGAAGAAATTTCTGAGGATGTACGCCTGGAGTACAGCATTGCATGGTAGTGAAACATGGACTGTGGGAAAACCGGAAGAGAAGAGAATCGAAGCATTTGATATGTGGTGCTATAGACAAATGTTGAAAATTAGGTGGACTGATAAGGTAAGGAATGAGGAGGTTCTATGCAGAATCGGAGAGGAAAGGAATATGTGGAAAACACTGATAAGGAGAAGGGACAGGATGATAGGACATCTGCTAAGACATGAGGGAATGACTTCCATGGTAATAGAGGGAGCTGTAGAGGGCAAAAACTGTATAGGAAGACAGAGATTGGAATACGTCAAGCAAATAATTGAGGACGTAGGTTGCAAGTGCTACTCTGAGATGAAGAGGTTAGCACAGGAAAGGAATTCGTGGCGGGCCGCATCAAACCAGTCAGTAGACTGATGACAAAAAAAAAAAAAAAAAAAAAAAAAAAAAAAAAAAAAAAAAAAAAAAAAAAAAAACCTAAGGACATCACACACATCCAAGCCCGAGGCGGGATTCGAACCTACGACCGTAGCGGTCACGCGGATCCAGACTGAAACGCCTAGAACCGCACAGCCACACCGGCCGGCTGACGTACGTATGGAGCATGTGCAAACAAGGAAATGATCACTATTTCAGAAAAATGGGATAATTCATTCAAGAGAAAGAGCTTCACAAATTGAGCAAGTCAACTCTGGCCCTTAACGCAAGCAGTTATTCGACTAGACATTGATCCGTACACTTGTTTGATGTCCTCTTGAGGGACATTGTGCCAAATCCTGCCCAGTTGGCAAGTTGTATCATCAAAATTTCGAACTAGTTCGAGGACCCTGTCCATAATGCTCCAAATGTTCTCAACTGCGGAAAGATCCGCGTCTGGCAAGCACAAAGACAAGCAGTAGAAACTACTGCCGTAAGAGGGCAGGCATTATCTTGCTGAAATATGAGCCCAGGATTGCTTCTACTAAGAGGGCGCGCATTGTCTTGCTGAAATATAAGCCCAAGGTGCCTTCCACAAAGAGGGCTGGCATTATCTTGCTGAAATATAAACCCAAGATGGCTTCTACTAAGAGGGCGGGCATTATCTTGCTGAAATATAAGATCAAGATGGCTTGGCATGAAGGACAAGAAAACGGGGCGTAGAACGTCGTCGACACACCGCTGTACTGTAAGACTGCCGTGGATGACAAAGGGGTCCGACTACGAAAAGAAATGACACTCTAGACCATCCGGCCGTATGGCGGACGACAGACAAGTTGGTATCCCACCTCTGTCGGGGGCCTCTGCAGGCGCGTCTTCGGCCTGGAATTTCACTGACTGCAGTAGGATTGTCTTCAGTGGTGAGTCTCGCTTCCAGCTGGGCCCTGATGACCAGCAGACAGGTGTATGGAGACAGCGGTGGGGAGAATGCAGCACTTTATTTTGGATTGGGAGTTGTCGACAGATGAGTAGAGATGAGCAAGGAAAATTGGTTGGGAATCTTACTGTTCATGTTGTGTATTAAAGACCCTGTCTCAATATAGGCTCTATCGTCAAATTTTTTGCACATGGTGCATTTATCTATAATGCAATACTATGTGTGTAATGCTGCGCCAATAATGGTTCGGATACCTACGGAATTTAAAAGTGGTGCAAAGACTGGTAACTTGCTTTGAATGTTCAGAAATGTAAAATACTGCAATTCAGTAGAAGGCAAGAGCATTTTATGCTGTGATTACAATATCAATAAGTCACAACTGATACCTGTCGACTCACGCAAGTGCCCCAGACTAACAATTTGTCATGATATGAAGTGAAATGATCTCATAGGTTTGTATTACAAGAAGGATGTTTGACGTGACGCAAAAAGGAGTATTGCAATGTTCTCAAATATTTCGTCATGGCTGGCAAATGAGAACATCTTCTCTCCATGGTCAAGAGGACAGATGAAATCCATGTACTATTGCGGGACACGATCCAGCAACGAAAAGAACAAATATGTGAAGATCTGTTAAATGGCTTTGCTGATATCTATTATTAAAAAAAAAGGAGAATTTTCTGCAGCGGACTGGACAGAGAACAGCAAGAGACTCATAAAATGTCTTGAGTGTTCTGTATGGCGCTGATACATGGACTTTGAGGAAGAAAGACAGAGAAAGGCTGGAGGCTTTTCAGATGTGGACATGGCGGAGGATGGAAAGAATAAATCGGATGGGCAGAGTAAAAAATGAAGAGGTACTGGGAAGAGTGGGAGAGAAAAGACAGTTACTAGATGTAGTAAAAAAGAAGAAAAAGAAATTGGGTTGGGCATATATTAAGAAAGAATGACGGACTGATAAAAACAGTTTTAGAAGGTTATGTAGAAGGGAAAAGGAAGCGAGGAAGGAAGACATTCAGATACTGGACGACGTGATGGACGGTACAACATACAGCAGCCTTAAGAAGGAAGCAATGGATCGCAGAAAATGGAGAGGCAAAGGACCTGCTAATATAGCAGAAAACTGATGATGATAAAAAAGTATTAAAATTTGTCCATTACTTGCTGTTTCATTAGTAACTAATCAAGATGAATGCTGGATGACAGCTACCCTATTCCAGTTATTATATAACACGCGTATTTTTGATCTCATTTAATCGGGGTCATCTTTCTACGGTCTGAGAAATAAAAAATGAGCACATGTCACATACAAGGCCAAAAACTAACGCTTAATTTTCTTACTGTTGAGGATAAGCACCCAGTTCAGTGAGTACCACTGGCCCGCTAACGAATATTACAATAAGATTTTTTGTTTCATACGCTGATTTACTGAAACCTTTTTAACAGAACTATGGCACTGACGTTTAACAATTACTAGTATTTTCAGAGTAAACAGAAAAATTACCTGTTGATTAGGGCAGAGGATTGTGTCTAAAATGCCATTGTAAAATTTGTTTGCGAAATGTCTTGTTTTAAGTATCATCACGCAGAACATATGCCTCTCATTTTAGAGCCCTTTTTCTCCCGAATGCGGGTGAATTTCGCTATTGGTCTCATGGCGTTTTAGACTATTGATCAAGAGGTATTGAGCACTGGATGTAGGTCTCCGGTGAATTAGCTTATGTATGAGATAGGAGAAAAATAAAAGTCTTCTCAACGAGGGGTGCTGTAAAAAAACCTGTTGAAATAAGCGTTTAATATAGACGCATCAGACTTAATTTCACAGCAACTAACGTGAAAAAATTTTCTAACAGTTGAATATAACTTTGTTAATACTAGAATTAGATGGAGCTGATTGTATCGGTAACCATAAATCTCAACTTTAGTCTCGAAAGAGAAAGCTTTTGAAAAATTAGATGCGGCTGCAATCAATACCGAAGTCGCTACATTTATCTGTCCTTAGACACTTTTTTTTTCATTACAACTTTGTTGTGGACCATGTTCTGAGAAATTATGACGGGAAAAGATGTCAATGACGTTTGAGAAAACCCAGTATGGATCTATAAAAACACGAAGGAAGGAAAATATTATCCGTCGAAAGAACTAGTGAGTTTGTAGCATGGCTCCATCGTGTGTGTGTGTGTGTGTGTGTGTGTGTGTGTGTGTGTGTGTGTTTGTTTGGGAATGAAGCATACCAGTCCACAAATTCTTGCACCAAACACAAAGCACCTTTTCTTTTTACTTTAATATTCGGAAACATAGTTGTACATGAAGTCTCTGCAATTACAGAACAACAGGATGCACGCATTTTTCCGTCGGAAGTACATCTGAAAATAGATCCATTCAGTGCAAAATGTCACTGCGCTTAATGCAAAATGATTCAACCATAATTTAACAGGTAGCTGTTAAAATACTAATAATGACTTCTGGAGACAAGAGGTATCCTCTAGAAGCTAATTCATGTCGGAAGACCTCCGGCAAGGTAAAACTTCACAGTGAAGCGGGGGCGCATAATTTTCCCTCACTCTTCTGAAGACAAATTACGGTTATTGTTCCTAAGTCTGTCGTCGCTTCAGTAACAGCTCCTTCTGATCTACGGTACGCTGTCTGCGGGAATATCTGTGTGACTGCCGGTGCTTGAAACCAACTCAATACTTTGCACACTTATGTAGAGTCCATCAAGACGTTGCCCGCTTTCAAGCCGTGTTCGGAAATAGTTTTCCCCCAAGTCTGATGTATTGCGTGCCTTTCATGTCACTGCCTTAGCAGCTAAATTTGAGGCACCTCTTTATTGTTCCCATGCATTATTTTGACTACTACACGATTCTGTAATGGACCAGTTCCAAGGTAAAATTCTTTTGTCGTTTTGTCTACCACCTACAGTGTACTTGGAAGCCCTTTAATTGCCATCAAACAATAAGCAATACAGGGACGTTTACGGGTGAATGTTCTCGACTGATGAAGACGTTGTGAGTCCTGACTTGTCTTGGTTCGCGAGACCTGGGAAGGCACATCGTTTTAAGACGTCAGTGAAGCTCATTTCGCCGAAAAGAGAAAGTTAAATTTTCGAATCTGTTAGAAAACCAGTAACAAAGATTCACACTGTAATTTTCTGGACCTTTATAAGCGAATGGCATTTTCTTGATCATTATTGTTTCGAGTGAGGACACACAAATGTTGATAAACTGGCGACCGCTTACGATACCATCAAACAACAATATTTTATTTTCCAAAGCCATCATTAGACACCGACGTTGACAATCCAGAAAATTTACCCCTCATAGTAAAGAATGATAAATGATATATTCCGACAGGAATATGTGTCGCTGTTTCCGTTCTAGTAGACTGTGGCTGACTTCCTTCCACCATCAGTGAAGAGTAGCGCCATATATACCGGGCACTAATTATTCCGTACTGTACGCAAATTCGCAAAGAAGAATCTACAAATACGATTGTTTAGCGATATTTGATGTACGCGTAAAACTGACATGAATTATTAGGAGTACTCGGGTTCTAGTACTAGTAATTTTCTTCGCTTTGTCAACAATAATAATGCAACGAGAGGTTTAGATTGCTCGGATGTAAAGTTTCAAATGGTTCAATTGACTGAGCACTATGGGACTCAACTGCTGAGGTCATTAGTCCGCTAGAACTTAGAATTAGTTAAACCTAACTAACCTAAGGACATCACACACATCCATGCCCGAGGCTGGATTCGAACCTGCAACCGTAGCGGTCTCGCGGTTCCAGACTGCAGCGCCTAGAACCGCACGGCCACTTCGGCCGGCTGTAATGTTTCAACTAGTTATTCAGTGACAGAGCGTTAATTTACATAGACCGAAATCATGCACATTTTTTCAACTGGAAGCACCGCACAGAACCCGAGAACTAGTCTTCGGTGTCATAGTACTATTCCAATTCACAAAATCAATAACACTGTAATTCCACTATAATTAATTAGTGGAGAGCTCTAACTTCCAATCTGATAGTTGCCCGTAACTGGTCCTGATGCACAGCATACAAAAGCATTCGAAAAGTGCCAGTTCATTGCCGAATTGCCCCATACTGTAAATGGATGGACTCGAAGACGCTGCATCTCCAGGTCATTGCAGCACGAAAAAGAATTACACAAAAACCTGTGTACCTAAAATTAGCGTAATCATATTCGTGTCGCAGCCCGAAATGACGTTTAAAGAAACTTGTTGGGAGATAGCTCCGAGTTGAAGATATTATTTGCCTGGTTTCTCTAGAGCAATTATACAGGCATGGCTCTGTTAGAATTTATTCGGAAATGTCTTTAACGGACCTGCTTGGGTGATGTGACAATACAAATACCGATATTACTTCGTCCAGTATTAATAAAAAACTCTGCAATTGACTTTGCAATGACTGTCTTGTTATTGCGTAATCGTTTCTCGGGGATCGAAATATCGAAACCTTTTTCTCTGTTGTAATTATTCGCTCCGATACAGTCTGAGTCACAGACGATCCAACGAGTCCCGTTCGCAAAATTTAGCTGGTCTCTTAACAGCTACACGAAATTTCTTACTGATATGCAATTAATTACGACAGCGACTGGGAACTTTGGTGCAAATAACTGTTGCGCCAGACTGACGTTAACAGCTGTTCGGCCACTAAATGGTTCAAATGGCTCTGGGCACTATGGGACTTAACATCTGAGGTCATCAGTCCCCTAGAACTTAGAACTACTTAAACCTAACTAATCTAAGGACATCATACGCATCCATGCCCCAAGCAGGATTCGAACCTGCAACCGTAGCGGTCGCGCGGTTCCAGACTGAAGCACCGAGAATCGCTCGGCCACAGCGGCCGGCTTGTTCGACCACTGTTTAACATATAAAGACAGTACACGCGCATCAATAATGTCACACGGCAATGAAACGTGAGGATCATCAAATCATACAAAAACCTAGCTACTTTTGAGGATATGGAGCGGAATGATCGCATAGCTTCAGTTGTAGGCAAAGTTGGTGACAGACTTCGATTCATTGGTGGGACGCTATGAAAACACAAATCAGCCATCTTTGAGCATAAAATATCGTTACAGAGAGTAATGAGATCAATCAAGTACTAAGTCATTAAAACTTGAATATTCCTCAAGTGTGTTTGACCCAATCAAAATATATCATTTAAGGCATATACAAAGAAGGGAGCCAGCTGTACACAGATAAAATACGGTACATACAAGAAGCAAGAGGGATCTATAGGAATGAAAGATCAAGGACGAAATGCGGATTAAAGAGGGTGTAAGACACGGATGTAGTCTTTCGCCTCTACTGTACAGTCTATGAGAAGTGCAGGAGTGGCAAAAGTTTAAGACTGGCACTGAAGCTGAGAGTGAAAGGATGTCAATGACAAGATTCGCTGATGACATTGCTGCCCTCAGTGAACGTCAATAAGAGTCACAGGATGTATTGAAAGGTTCAAAGTGGTTAAAATGGCTCTGAGCACTATGGGACTCAACTGCTGAGGTCATTAGTCCCCTAGAACTTAGAACTAGTTAAACCTAACTAACCTAAGGACATCACACATATCCATGCCCGAGGCAGGATTCGAACCTGCGGCCGTAGCGGTCTCGCGGTTCCAGACTGCAGCGCCAGAACCGCGCGGCCACACAGGCCGGCTATTGAAAGGAATGGGAGCTCTAATGAGCAGTAAATATGGATTAAGAGTAAATCGAAGAAAAACGACAGTAATGAGGAATAGAGGATATAAGAAGACGATAAGCGTCTGATCGAAGTTGGGGACCACGAACTAGACGTAATGAAACAGTTCTGCCACCTCGGAAGAAAAATAACAATGACAGTCGAAGAAAAGACGACACAATAGGCAGACTATCAAAGCCAAAGAGGGCATTCATTGCGAGAGAAGTCTGCTAATATCAAACATAAGCCTTAATACGAGCAAGAAATTTTTTGAGAATGTGCTTTTGGAGCACAGCATGGTTTCGTGGTGAACCACAGATGAAGGGAAAAGGAGAAGACAAATGTTCGAGATGTAGTGCAATAGAAGTTTACAAATAGTTTCTGCGTCAATCACTTGTTTATTTTGCCACTAATCATTTCGATGGTTCACGTTATCATCTTCAGGTGGAGAATTGTTCTTTTACATGGTAAGTGTTGGCGAAGAGTACAGACGTCTTTTCACAGTTGCAGACCAAGGGCAGTGTAGGTTATATTGCGTCTTTTGCTAATATCCTACATTGCCCTTGGTCTGCGACTGTGAAAAGATGTCTGCACTCTTCACCAGCACCACCAATGTAAAAAAAAAGTTCTCCACCTGAAGATGATGGTGTGAACCACCGAAACGCGTTGTGGGAAAATAAATGACTGACGCAGAAACTGTTTTGTTTGTACTGATCAACAGTCGCAACACTCTATGACGCCCATTATGGACGAAATTTTCATCTATAGAAGACAGTTGAAAAATTACGTGGACTAGTAAGATAAGGAATGACGAAATTATCCGCAGAATCGGCGAAGAAAAGAACGTATGGGAAACACAGAAGTGGAGAGAGGATCCAGAATGAGATTTTCACTCTGCAGCGGAGAGAACATCTCATTCTCTACATCACGCATGCTAAGCCATGTCTCCGCAATATTCTTTCTTCCAGGAGTGCTAGCTCTGAAAGGTTAGGAGGAGAACTCATGTGAAATTTGGAAGGTAGGAGACGAGGTACTGGTGGAAGTAAAGTTGTGAGGACGGGGCGTGAATCGCGCTTGGGTAGCTCAGACGGTAGAGCATTTGCCCGCGAAAGGCAAAGGTCCGGAGTTTGGGTCTCAGTCCGGCACACAGTTTAATCTGCCTCGAGAGAGGATGATAGGATATGTGTCCTGATATCAGGGGATAACTTCCGTGGTACTAGAGGGAACTGTAGAGGGTAAAAACTGTAGAGGAACACAGAGATTGGAACGCATCCAGTAAATATCTGAGTACGCGAGTTGCAAGTGCTACTCTGAGATGAAGAGGTTGGCACGAGAGAATAATTCGTGGCGCGCCACATCGGAACGGGCAAAGACTGATGACTCAAAAAAAAGGCAGCACGAATGATTACTTGTTTGTTTGACCCACGATAGAGCGTCGCATAAATGCTGAAAAGCATGAATACTCAGGGACTTAGAGATTCGCGCAAACTGCTCCACGGAAGCCCATCAACTTTCCAAAACCAGTGTTAGGCAAAGAATTTAGGAATATACTACTGCCTGTTATCTATCGTTCCCCTGGGGACGACGAAAGAAATGCACTTAGCGATGGTTTGCTGGATACGGATGCAAAGCCGGCCGAAGTGGTCGAGCGGTTCTAGGCGCTTCAGTCTGGAACCGCGCGATGCTACGTTCGCAGGTTCGAATCCTGCGTCGGGCATGATTGTGTGTGATGTTAGTTAGGTTTAAGTAGTTCTACGTTCTAGGGGACTGATGACTTCCGAAGTTAAGTCACATAGTGCTCAGAGCCATTTGAACCATTTTTGAACGGATATAAATATAGGATACTACGAAACAACGCAAAACAAAAGCCGCTTGAACGGAAAGGGAAATATGTATCTCAGTCCTGACAAACCATATCCGCAATCGAAATTCCTTTTATTTTCCAATGAAATGAGTCATTCGTCATTCACATCCTTGTATACAGAGTGGTTAACATTCTTTGCAATAACGCCGCAGAAACGAAACATCTTGCAAAACTAAAGTAATCCTAGGGGGATGTCAGACAATAGCCTCCCGCCGTAAAAGGTTGCAGCAGATGAGGTGTTGAATAACATTGAGAAAAATAATACGGCTCGTTTGTAACCCACAAGTCAGTTGTGGAATTACAGCTTTAAATCAAGACGAGGATAGAAGTAACTCGAACTTCTGTCTTGGAGAGGAAATATTCTATACTATTCGGCAATAGAGAGAGAGAAACGTACTTTGTTGCGTTCAGTTTAATACATTTGCAGCTTCAAAATTTCTCGCGTTTCTTTTAAATTAGCAGTAAACGTTTCGAGCCTAGTCACATCATCAACCACCTGTTTTAAACACATTTTTTTCACGTGTATTATGTCTTCAACCTAAAGACCCTTGACGGTTGTTGTTAATTAATGTATTGCGGTTTAAGTTGTTGAAAACGTGTAAACAAGTCGTTATTTACAGTGTTTGAGCGTCCGGAGAGGAAAGTGATATTGCAGAAGAATTAAGTTCATTTAATTAATTGTTATGAAAAAGTTGTCTTACTATAAAGTGGAATAAAATGTAATTAAAAAAATAGAATAAACCTTCCTTGTGACAACCGTAATTATAAAGTTGAAACTAACGTAAATTATGTGTTACAGGTTCTACGTTATTCTATTGGCGTTTATCTCAAAACAGCGAATTACACTAAGACTTTTGCAGCCCGCAAACTGTGAGTTTAGTGACGCTTGGCAGGCACAAAGGAATGTTCCTGTACTCTCAGCTACGCGGCACCATTTATCACGTGTGACGCCGTATGTGTATGATGAACCGTATCAAATGCGCAGTTCACACCGACGTTTATACAGAGCATGGTGTTGCGGAGTGATTAAGCACGCAGTTTGCACTGGCGATTGTACTGTCCATAACGCTACGGTCAGTCATAGTAGCCTCTTCGTATTCTAACTGTAACTGTTCAGAGGTGGCATAAATTGTCGTTTAATAATGTCAGTTTAACGAAATTTTTTTTACAAGAGTATAGGAAAAAAAACGGCAACGTATGTGTTATAAATCGATTACTTGCATACTCCAAGCCACGCTGCTGAGAGAATAAACTGATACATTCGCGAGAAAGACTACGTTCGCACAGTGTTCAGGGATAAAGCACGAATGAATGAAAAGCATTAATTAAAAAAGTAGATACAGACAGACGGCCTAGATGAAATAATTTGTAGAGAGTTGTGCAAAATTAGCGGAACTGATACAGAGCAAGGGAGAATAATTTCGCAGTCTACATTTTTTTTTCCTTTTCAGACAAAACACTACAAAATTTAACTGAAAGTGTATAGCCACTCGAAGAAATTAGATTAAAGGGGTACAGAATGGTGGCGTACATGAAAATGTGAGAAAAAACACTAGAAACGTTCACAACATTGCGATAAACTTTTAATACTTTTTATCCTGTGGCTTGTAGCTGCGACCGTAATGATAATCGTAGGAGTGCGAATCGCTACCCACGAATTATTTCTTTGAAATATTTAGTTTTTCTCAAACTAGGAGGCTCACCACTCCATGGTGATATTTACAAGAGTAACATCCTGAAGAACATGCGCGTCAAAACATTAGTGGTAGCGCCGCTGGAAACTGACGCGCTGAGATGGAACCTGGTACTTTATTGTGGGCTGTGTGAGCTATTTTGATGGGTCAAAATTTACTTGTGCTCTTGATGCGGTTATCATGGTTTTGTCCAGGGAGAGAGAGAGAGAGAGGGAGAGAGAGCGAAATATTGTAGGAAAAGATGGTAGTAGCTTAGAAACTTTTTAATCTGCAAGTGTCAGCCGAGGAGATTTTCCTCGCAACAGACAACAAAGAAGAAGTCGGCGTGAACATTCGCTGATCCGACTCTTTGGAGAGCGAATAAAAAAAATTCTAACTGTTTTAATAAACCATTCTATAATCAATGCTTTCTTTCCAGTCTGCTTGTCGTAAGAAAGTGAAACCAACTCCGAGATGACCGTACAAGCATTATTTCGCAGTGCCTTCTTTTCTATTTTATATTAAATCAGGGCAATTGCTTTTACAGCGAATTTGTTTCGCAATATCGTGTCACTGGCCGCAATCAAGTTGACGATCTTTCCGAGAAATCGTTTCAACGTACGTGGTTCACTTGCTGGAAAGAGCCGTCGCACGCTTTTGAGGACGAAACTGAACTTAAAGAAAAAAGAAATCGGTCGCTGCTGTGTTATAAACATTTGCCATTATGCGAAAGAACCGAAAACATTACAAAATACGGCAGTTTTGAGTATGAAACACAGGCCATTCTTCGTATTAACTCTTGCGTACTACGAAAATATTCGAACTGGCGTTTGTGGTTTGTGGTGACTTTACGTGAAAATGTGTCGACAAATATCTACCTTTCAGTATGCAATGACCGCTACAAAATTTTATAGGTGTGCCAAACAGAGTAATGTTTGAGGCTGTAAGATAATAATTCACATAGGGTGTATGCATGTACCTTAAACACTAATTTTAGGATCCATAGAAAAATGAAGGCATAAGGAATAAAAATTTTGAGGCACATACAAGGCAATAGAACAACAGGAATAGCATTTAAAGTAAGAGTTAATGTGGAAAAATATTATCATGTGGGAAAAAATTAATATATTTTATACGCATGTCGAAAGATTGAGTCCTAGATGGCTGACAAGAAAATTGGCTTAGTTATTAATTTCTGGTTATTCCGAGGGCAAGACAATGACGACAAACCTACAACAAAAGTAAAGTTGTCATTAACCCTAAAATTGAACACTTCAGCCCTCTACTGTTTAATATCGAATACGAACCAAATTAAGAAATCAAATAAAAACAAGAGGTGAAAACATCAACGAACGACTAACACATACATACGACTCAAGCGAAAAAATGAAGGAAATATGTGGACACATGAATAACGGAGATTCATAAAGCTAATTCAGCAGGTTGTACGTGCTTCTTATTTTGACTGTAACGGAAGATTTCTAAAAAATAAATAAAATCCGATTTGAGCCATTGTTTAAGTAATGATAGTTCCTTACTAGAAATTTTCTAGTGCCGCTAGATTATGTATTAAGCGTCTGCAGTACTGGGATTGTGGGTGGTGACACTAATTATGAATGATTTGAGGTATGCCACATTGCTGCGTTTTTCATCTACTTGTTGTCACGGCACGAAACATCGGCTTCTAGTTGGTGAGTGTGTTTAATTTGCTCAGGAATAAGCTGTTCCTACTGAATAAAAGAGTAAAGATCATTACATCTAAGAGGAAGAAAATCTTTGCTGGACTGCTCATAACATTAGTTGAACTGCCTCATTCACGTAAAGCTGACACTATCAGCGTGAAACTCCTTATTGACCATCGCAAAATATGGAATAACGACAGTCTAGACACACCAAGATGTCGATAGACTAAGTAAGATACAAGGTAGTTTACTAATGGAGGCATTAGAAAATAGTGTGCTACCATTCTTCAGATCCTTCCAGCAGAGCTGTTCAAAGAAAAGAACTCGTATTGTCAAACAGAAAAATGTTTACGCTCTGTGTCTGAATTTTTGTTTTCTGTTGACAGAACAATGATACCAGATTTGCGACTCTGAGCTATGGCACTAACAACAACACTGATATTGTATTTCAAGGTTGTTATAAGATCTGTTTAATTGTTGTGTTATTATTGTAGTTTAATATAATTCTGACGCAGTCCAGCCAATCCTGACAGAGCACTGACGTAAACTGGTAATAAATAGTAATAGTAGTAGTAATAATAATGGTGATGGGAAGTCGAAATTGGCATTCGAAACTGGGATAAACCCTCGCCGCTGTTGTTCAGTTGCTTATGAGAAAAAATTACAAGAACGGCGGAAGAAACGAACTTCGGAACCTATTTCAATTTTTAACGGCTAGTACCACAAAGAGAGGTGTGGAAGTAGCCTGTTTGCAGATGATACAACCATAATGACAGGAGAGTTTGAAATAGCAACAAAACAAAATAATGGACAAAAGACACAGCAGAACAAACTGGGTTGGAAACACGTTTTGTAGAAAACGGGCGTAATGTCAAATATGACAATATAGCTCAGTTAGAAACAAGATTCGGAACAATAAAACTCGTGAATAGTTTTAAATATCTGGACATATGGATTACAGGCAAACAGCTGGAAGAACGATGATTGACAGCTGTCTAAATCACACGAAACCTTTACTGTTAAATTTGTTTTTCCATAAACACCAACGAAGTCTATACGCATCTGCCGCAATAAGTCAGAAAGAAACTAGAGAAAGATGTTGCAATAAATACGGCAATAAAAACGGGGTCTAAAAATGAATACGTTTTAATATAGAAAAAAATTACAGACATAGTGCACAGAGTTCGATGTTACTACAACATAATATTAATGACTTCAAATTAACGAAACTTATTTGGCTTGAATCCGAAAACATGAAAATCGAGGTACATAACGTCAGAAAAAATGTAGAGGAAATGGGGAGAAAAGCTAAATACACAGGAAGCCAAAATATCTTTTACAACAGCTGTGGTTGCGTTCAGGATTTTCAGAGACGAAAATTTAGCTTCTGGTGGGAAATTTGCTGATGAACACCGTACTAGGTACAGTAAATTAATGCAAAACATGTGGCTTAAACGGAAAAAAACCTGGCAACAGCTGTCATAAAAGCTACACGGTTATCGTGGTCTCTAGAGGGTTGACTAACGATGCAAATAAAGAAATGTTTACTAGCGTAATAATCTAGAAAGCAAAGGGATAAAGATTTTACACTACACACCGAATCCAAATCATAAAAACGTGATCTACATGAAATAAAGTCCAACAAAGAAACATATTCTAAAGTAGAAAAAACTACAGACACGATGCACAAAGCTGTGGTTCGATTTCATTTCCAACTTATTTTATTAATGACTCCTAATCAATGAAACGAATCTTAAGACATTTAACTTGAAGCAGAAAATACAGAATATCGAGTTACTTGAACGTCAGAAAAGACCTAGATGAAACTGGCGGAAAAGTTAAATACAGACAAAATGGAAATATCTGTAGAACAGCTGTAATGACGTTTAGGCCTTTCAAGAGACGAGAAATAAGCCACCCGTGCCTAATGTTCACAAGACCATCGTTCTCGATGCATCACATTAATGAAAAACATGTGATCGAAAATTAGAACTGACAGCTATAGTCTTAACAGTTATACGCATACCGGGATCCGTAGATGTTTAACTAATAACGAAGTAAATAAAGAGCTGTCTACTAAGGCAATAAATTGGACAGAAAAAGAGAGAAAAAGTTAGAAGTTATACAGATACCATGCTATGAATGTAGGATCTGTATGACAAAGACCAAACAAGGCATATCAATTCTAAAATAGGAAAAAAGAAAAAATTACAAAGAAAATGCAAAAAGATAGAGTTTGATTTTATAGCCACATAAGGAGACAGAAAACTCCTACCTGATGAAAAGCAACGACAACACATTTGATTACAAACCGAAAACAAGAATAGCGAGGTACATGAACGACAGAAAAGGCCTACGGGAAATGGATAGAGAAGATAGACGCAGAAAACCGAAATATCTTCAGCGCGGCTGTAGTGACGTATGTCTCTTTCAGAGACGAGATATGAGCTACTCGTGCCAAAACTTTAAATGAACACCATATTAGGCGCACCACATTAACGGAAAACATGTGACTAAACGAAAAAAAAGAAAACTGACAACTGTCACAACAGTTATCGTGGTCCTTAGATGGTTGACTAACGAAGTAAATAAAGGGATGTATACTAACGCAATAAATTAGAAAGAAAAAAGAGTATATAAAGTGTGGCACACTTCTCTTATAGGTTCCAATTTATAAAAAACAAGATCTATATAAAAATGTCCAGACAAGGAATACATTCAAAAATAGAAAAAAAATCACACACACAATGCCCTTAGAGTTCGATTTGACAGCCAGGAAGTATGAATGTCTCGAAACACATTCCATGCAAACTGAACAGAAGAATAGAGAGGTACAGGAACGTCAGAAAAAATTTAGAGAAGCTAAAGGCGCAAAAAGCGGAATATCTTCAGAACAGCTGTAGTGATGTTCGGGGTTTTTAGGAGACGACAAATGAGCTAATGGTGCCAAATGTTCGGATGGAAACCTTACTAGATCTACACAATAATGAAAAACATTCGGTTTAAGCGAAGGAAAAAAAAAACAACTGACAGCGGTTGTCATGACTGTTTAACATAGTCGGGGTCTCTGAATGGCTGACTAACGAAAAAATTAAAAAATAATGAGGGTGTTGATATGAAAACAGACAGGTACTTGGGGGCGGTGAAACTCACCTGGGCGCAATTTTCCGCTTTTCCCGTCGCCTGGCAGCGGCGCGGCGCGTGCTGGAAGCGCTACGCAGCGGCGCACGCACGCACGCACGTAGGGCTGGCCTCCAGTCGCGGACAATAATTGATCGCCCGGTGGGTCGTAAATTTTCCCTCTCGCCGGCCGCTCCCCCTTCTTCTGGAGCTGGAAGCGTCCCTGGAAAACAGCTGACGGCCGAGTAGCGTGGTCACCGCGCGTCGTCGTCGTCGTCTTCACCGCCGCTCTCTTCGTTTCTTCTCGTCTTCTCCCGGACCTGCTGCCAAGTTGCTCCGACAGTTATATCTCCCGATAAACGCGACAGGTGTCTTGCGCTCCAGGGCACACTTTCTATATATATATTTCACCGTTCTGGTCTGTTGACACACGAGGAGAAATATTCCTTCCGACACAGGCAGTGTACTATTTTTTTTTACCCTAAAATACGCTACTACCCTGCACAGACAAGTAGTCAGATTACGTCGAATTGTTTTCACTGCTACTAGTGATACACCTGTTTTATGGCACAACAAATGTCAGACAACTTTTAAACACCAGTTTAGACAAAGACGTCAGTTTTGACAGCAGCAGGTTTATCTTCGTAACTCGTGCGCTTCCGTCATTCCACTCTCACTGCATACGAAACAAGCTCGTCTGTCTTCTATTTACTCGTTAAACTGCTAAGTAAAACAATGACATTTACTTCGATTCAGCACACGGATTAAAAGTCACCTTTCGCGTCAGATTTCAAGAACACTACCATCCAGGAGCAGCTCTGTTGGAAGACGCAAACAGCTTCGACTGCTGTTGCTCCGAAATTGCTGTCTTTCGCGTGTGTTTTTTTGCAACACTGCTGCGCGACCTTCCGCGAGCTATTTTTAACGCAGTACGTAATCGCTAGTTTCCTCAGATGTCAGCAGCCGTCTGACGCCTGAGAAACAGTACTTTATACTACTTTCCACTAAAGCAGTACACAGACTATATTACTGCTAGACAAATTTTTATACTGCACTACTTCTGGATTAATTCCATATAATATCGACACTGGCACAACTACGTAAATTAATTACTGAACAGCTATCGGACTCTACCTTATGACTTTATAGTAGAGGTCTGTAGGGGAGTTTCACACGGTAGATGAACAGGCAGATGGCGTCAGACCTGTGGAGAATCGTGCCAGTATTGTCCCATTAATAATGTGCCAACTGTTGCTTTTGCCGCGCTACGCAGATCCCGGCGGGCGGATGCAAGAGTTTCAGAGAGCAAGACACCACACACACGTTGTACGGCGCTGCGTGCAATTCGAGAGCGATCAAGCCTCGATCGGAAGTCCTTCAGTCGGCTGTGCGATCCGTACATCGCTCGCATCGTCCTCCATGTCGACTTCGGGTAAAATGTCCAACGTCCGCAGTGGAGCAGGTTTCCCGACCAAGTGGATGCGCCGAAGGTGCTGATGTCGTGTGTTCTGGGGCTGGCTTCGTGTCAGAATACACTCTCCACGTTCTCAGATCCGAGGCTGTCACCTGTCAATCGGTGCCGCAGGTAGGCTGGCCCGTCCGGAGAACTCTGAAGGAGGCTGCCAACGGCGATTTATCACCCTGGTGACGACTTCTTAGCGACAGGAAAGTCGCCGCAGTTTCATCCCGAGACGGGAGCGAAGCTCGGAGAGTTCGGGCGGGCGGTCATCGCCGCGACGTGTGTGACGATGTTGACGGACCGTCCCGGAAGTGACAGGGCGCTAGGCGGCGAACGCTTGCTGTTGATCCGCTGTTCCTTGCAAGTCCCGAACGGCGGTGCGCGCCCTGTCGGTGTTTCTTCTCCGGGCCGATGGTTGGTTGTAAATCTATCGCTGGCGACCTCGTGGTAACTCGGCAATGAGCCGTCCCCCCCTCCCGCCGCGCCGCGCGAACCGCTTCCCCCACCACCGCGCCGTGCGGGTCCCCTCACCCCCCACCACCGGCAGGGCTCCGCTGCCGCCGTGGCCGGGACGCGCCCCCTACTACCGCGCATTCCCCCACCCCACCGGCTGGCGGCGTGGTCTCTGCTCCCGCCCCCCGCCCCCCACCCCCCGGCGCGCAGCTACTTCAAATTCTTGCAACGTCCTGCGCGCTCACAGGCCGCGTTGGGCGGCGACATACGGAGGAGGTGGTGTTTGCTGCCGCTTCGCTGCCGTCCCGCGCCGCGGCGTGTTTATTAATTCTCCCCGCGCTGATCTGGTTTGCTCTGCGAGGCTATTTGTCCGCACTCCGCGCAGGTCCCGGCCGTGATTAAATATGCCTTGTGACCAGTCCCTCGCCACAGCCCTTAAATAGAATCGCAACCAGTCACTGGCATACCACGTACACAAAATTCCAGGTTGCCCACATTACTAAGAAATTAATTGACAATTTTCTCTGAAAATCCGTTTATAACCTCAAAAAAATGGTACAAAAGGCTCTGAGCACTATGGGACTTAACAGCTGAGGTCATCAGTCCCCTAGAACTAAGAACTACTTAAACCTAACTAACTGAAGGACATCACACACATCCATGCCCGAGGTAGGATTCTAACCTGCGACCGTAGCGGTCACGCGGTTCCAGACTGAAGCGCCTAGAACCGCACGGCCACAACGGCCGGCTTTACAACCTCGATACTACTTTTAATTACAGAATTTGTCCAATTATAGACGACGTAGAGCAATTTATCTTCTTATAATTGAAAGAAAAACAGCCCTCGGTCACTATTTTTAACGAATAAACCGGGTTTCAACACTGCTAGGAATGTCTTCCTCAGAATTTAAATAAAAAAAATGGTCTGTAACATGGTCACGGAATTATGACTAAAAACATATGATACAGAGTACAAGTGCAGAATCATCGTGAAAGACTGGCAGTAGTTATATGTCAATTATAAAATAATAAATATATTAATGACAGGTAAGAACTGCCATTCTTTCACGATGACTCTGTACTTTGCATCATATGTTTTTAGTCATAATTCTGTGACCATGTTATAGGCCATTTTCTGATTTAAATTCTGAGGAAGACACTCCTAGCAGTCTAGAATGAAATTTTCACTCTACAGCGGAGTAGAGTGAAAATTTCATTCTAGAAACAACCCCCAGGCTGTGGCTAAGCCATGTCTCCGCAATATCCTTTCTTTCAGGAGTGCTAGTTCTGCAAGGTTCGCAGGAGAGCTTCTGTAAAGTTTGGAAGGTAGGAGACGAAGTACTGGCGGAATTAAAGCTGTGAGGACGGGGCGTGAGTCGTGCTTGGGTAGCTCAGTCGGTAGAGCACTTGCCCGCGAAAGGCAAAGGTCCGGAGTTCGAGTCTCGGTCCGGCACACAGTTGTAATGTGCCAGGAAGTTTCACTCCTAGCAGTGTTGAAACGCGGTTCATTCTTTAGAAACAGTGACCGAGGGCTGTTTTTCTTTCAATTGTAACTATTCACTGTACAAAATTGTGTTATCTTTTTATCTCCCCAGCACTTCTTCATGCCTTCATAAGCTGCCACATGGTCGCAAATAAAATAGTGACCCGAATGTAGAACAAATTTCCTTTACTTTACATCTATGCTCATACATTGTTTGTCATCAGACTAGCGGTTTCGCTCTATAATGGTCATCTTCAGATCTGTTGTATAAAAACATACCCTAATGTACTTGGAGCTATAGTGGCGTCGTCAAATACATATAAATAACAGCATATGCAAGAGTCATCTTGTCAGCAGCACTACCAGTTGTACCGGTATGAAATGAGCTTTTTTTGTTGTTGTTGTTGTGAAAATGAAACACTAATTTAGTATTGAAAAGTAAAACATTTTATTCAAAGTACTGACCATTGCTTTCTGTACATTTTGACCACCTTTCTGGCAATTTGTGGACACCACGCCAATAGAAATGTTCGTCTTTTGAAGCAAACCAATCAGACACCCAATTTTCGACTTCTTGATAGGAGTCGAAGTGTTCCTCAGACAATGCGTGTCTCATTGATGAAAATAAATGGTAGTCTGAAGGGGCCAAGTCTGGTGAATACGGCGGGTGGGGTAGCAGCTCCCAGCCAAGTGTATTGATTGTATCCTGAACCAGTTTTGCTTTGTGTGCAGGTACATTGTCGTGTAAAAAAAATTACTTTTCCGTCTTCTGGACCATTTTTCGATCAATGCATAGTTCAAATTGATCATTTGTTGTCTGTGGCGGTTAGTATTCACAGTTACACCGGGTTTTAGAAGCTCATGATACACCACACCTTTCTGATCCCACCAGACATAGAGCATTGTCTTCTTGCCGAATCGATCTGGTTTTGCAGTCGATGTTGATGGTTGTCCCGGATTAACCCACGATTTTTCCCGTTTAGGATTCTTAAAATAAATCCATTTTTCATCGCCAGTAACAATTCGATGCAAAATTGTTTTTCTTCCATGTCTTTGAAGCAAAATTTGACAAATGGGTTTTCGGTTTCCCGTCTGTCTTTCATTCAATTCATGTGGCACCCATTTTCCACACTTTTGGATCTTTCCCATAGCTTTCAAACGGTCAGAAATTGTTTGTTGTGCAACATTTAGCATTGCTGCCATTTGCTTCTGACTCAAAGTATCATCTTCATCCAATATTGCTTGCAATTCGGCGTCTTCGAACTGTTTTGGTGGTCTTCCACGTTCTTCATTTCATACATCAAAATCATTACTTCTGGACCGCTGAAACCATCTTTTGCATGTTGCTTCTGATAGAGCATGATCACCATATGCCTCGACAAGCATTCGATGCGACTCTGCAGCACTTTTTTTCAAATGAAAACAAATAATTAATGCTTTCCGCAAATCATCACTTTCTGGTACAAAATTCGACATTGTTAACACGATGAAAACATATGATGTTGTTTGTTCCATGACTTGATGTATGCTAAATATCTTTGACAGACGTCATACCAACCAAACAAAAAAAAATTAAGGCTCGTTCACAACAAATGTTCTCTATCGACACAGTTGTATCTTAACGCTCATTTCATACCGGTACACCTGGTACACTCCAAAACCTGTTTTGCTGACAAGATGACTCTTTCAAATGCTGTTATATATATATATATATATATATATATATATATATATATATATATATATATATATATACATATATATATATATATATATATATATATATTTGACGATGCTGGTGCTGATATTGTGCTTAACATTTGACGTCGCCAGTATGGCTCCAGTATATTAGGACGTGTTTTTATAAAACATATCCGAAGATGGCCATTGTAGACCGAAACCGGTAGTCTGATGAAAAAATATTTTTGACCATGGACGTGTAGTAAAGGAAATTTACTTCTTCATGCGTTGGCTGATGGCCTTCCACTGTTCATTTGACATCACCGTCTTAGGTTGTGAGTTTTATCGTTGAACTGGAAATTTGGCAGTATTGATAGCTTGAAACGTTCCCTGTTCCTCAACTTTTGTCGCCCTCAGTTGCGTGTAATATTACGATATGTCGATAATCTTTACTTTTGGACCGTCTAATTACAACTGAATGTAACAATTTTCGTGCCATACACATTGCGCCTATATTCTTTGTAAGGCGTCTTCGGTGGCAGGTTCCGTGAATGTTGTTCTACACGTTATGGTTTTGTTCCATTTTTTGGAGCTGTTCTTCTTACGATTTGAAATTCACAGCACTAGAAACTGAACACTTGTTTTGGGAGCATCGAAACAAATGTTCAGCTCTGTGAAGTACGCAAAATAAAGTAAGTAAATAAAAAAATTAAAATGGAAATAAGAAGAAGAAGAACAGTGCCAAAAATGCAACAAAAACACAACGTTTAGAACAACATCTACGGAAGCTGCCACTGAAGATGCCTTGCAGAGAATAAAGGCGAAATGCGTATGGCACGAAAATTGTGTTTCATTCATTTGTAATAAGATGGTCCTAAAGTAAAAATTATCAACATACCGTAATCTTCCCAGTTCTGTATGGTGTCTTCTGTGACGTTAAGTTTTATCAAGTCCCTTCCTGTCTCTACCTGCCCTCCCGTGGTGCTTTTGAATTTGGGAAATGAAATTAAAATTTTTCTTCGTTAGCCTAGTTCATTCATTCAATAAACCGTAAGACTTTAGTCTGCCCTTTCTTATTGTCTGTGATGGTTTCTATGTTTCTAGATCTTCATTTCTCCTCTTCGTCCAGTTGTTATATTTCATCTTTTTGGGCCCTAAATTTTTCTGAGTATTTTCCTTTCTTTCTTTTCCGGTTCTTCTTGTTCACCCCTTGTATTGAGTGCTTCCGGTTTATTACTGTTGTATAATGTTTAATTTTTGCCTGGAATGAAGCTGATCCCTGATCTTGTATTATATCTGTTTTGGGTGAATTTATATGCTAATTCCAATTTCTTCGATATTTCTGTACTTGTGATGTTCTTCTGACAAGTTCAACGGACGTTAAGTCGGAGAGGAGAATCCAGAAAGCAAAACAGCAATGACGCCGCGTCTGGCTTGCAACAAGCGGCTTCGTGGTCAACATGTCGTTCCAGCTACAAAAATCTGTAGGATCTGTTACCGAAGTGCTTGGCTACGGAAGGCGTCTGTTCCCATATCGGGGGAACTGTTAAGATCCATCTGGTGATTCGATCACAGGTGTAACATCTCTCGAAAGGGTTAACACGCCTTACTAATTTACTACTTTCCTAAACAGCCTCGATATATTTTTTCGAAAGAAAACGTTATCCGTTAGAGGCTGTAAAATGTTATCGTCTATTGTTGCTGTTGGTTTATTTTAACTGCGAAGTCATTATGAAGCACATGTATACTATCTCCATGCAACATGCCACAGGAGATGCGGTATGTAAGTTAATACAGCCGTCTACATATAGAACCAGACATCAGCATTAGCACGATATGTATCGAATAGAACAGAAAGGCTCTAAAGCATGTGAGACATCCACATGTAATAGTGCTGAAGCACGAACTTGACATCCATCTACTGAAGAACCAAATTTTATCACAGTTATATGTACCTCAAGTTGTACATGGATATGTAGACCATATTTTCTGCGCATGGATGTAGAGAGAGTATACGTTGAGGTTATACTTCTTCCGCTTTTATGGCGTCATTGGACCACTTCAGTCATTCATTTTTGATCATCTTCTTCAATAATTTCTCGTTTCGAATTGACCCATATTTTTTTCATTCGTTCTCAAATTTTTCGTCGTTTCTCATCTGTAAATACCCTTTTTATTTTTTGTCGCTTGTCTACTTTTGGCTTAAATCGTATTTTTTATTTTTTCTGTTTGTTTAAATTTTCTGTTTTGTTTTGCATATCGTCCACGGATACCTCTGGCTCTTTTATATCCTCCCTGATTTCCTTTATCCATCCTACTTGTTGCTTCATCTTTCTAGGTTTCTCTATAATTTTTCTTGCTGTCCAATGTGACAAAAAAAAAGAGGTCCTTTCTTCCGTATCATATCTGTAAGGGGCACCAGTTCGTTGTACACATCCGCCGTTGTCCATTCTTCTGATGTTTCTTATGTAAGTATTGGCTCTACTTTTAAGATTTTCTCGGTTCTATTTTTCTGGGTGACGTTGAAAAGAGTTTCACTTCTGTATGTCACCTCTCGTCAAACAACAATCTTATAATGTTTTAATTTAGTTTTGATTGACAGATACATTTTACTGTATGTAAACCCTGTTAATTTTTGACTTTTCATGATTTTGTTAGTCCTTTTTTCCCATGCAGGTTTCTCGCCCACTATGTATCTACACCTACATGGATATCCTCCAAATCACACTCAAGTGACTGGTGGAGCGTCCATCGAACCACCTTCACAATAATACTCTATTGTTCTAGACACTAACAGCGCGCGGATGAAGTGGGCGCCTATATGTTTCCGTGCGAGCTCTGATTTTCCTTATTTTATTATAATTGTCGTTTCTACGTCGGCGTCAACAAAATATTTCCGCATTCGGAGCAGAAAGTTGGTGACTGAAATTTCGTGACAGGATCCGACCACAACTAGCAACGCTTTTGTTTTAATGATGTCCACCCAAAATCCTGTATCATGTTCGTGGCACTGTCTTAACGATTTCTCGACAGTATAAAAGGTGCTGCTATTCGTTAAACCTTCTCGATGTACTTCGTTAATTCTCTCTGGTAAGGACGCCACAACGCGCAATACTACTCGAAAAGAGGACGGACAAGCGTAGTGTACGCAGTCTCTTCCGTAGATCTGTTGCACCTTCTAAGTGTTCTGCCAATAAAACGCAGTCTTTGGTTCTCCTTCTCCAAAACACTTTGTGTGTTCTTTCAAATTTAAGTTGTTATAACTGTAATTTCTACGCAATTAGTTGAAATACGGCCTTCAGGTTTGACTGATTTATGTGTAACCGAAGTTTAACAAATTCCTTTCAGCACCCATGTGGACGACCTCACACTTTTCATTATGTAGGGTCAGTTGCCAATTTTCGCACCATATGGATATCTTATCTAAATCATATTGATGTTCTGATGATAAACGGCAGCATCATCTGCAGACAACCTAAGACGGTTGCTCCGATTGTGTCCTAAATCATTTATATAGGTAAGGAACAGCACCGGGTCTATAACAATACCTTGAGGAGCTCCAAAAATCATTTCTGGTTTGCTCAATGACTTTCCGTTATTTACTACGAACTGTAACCTCTTTGACAGAAAATCACGAATCCAGTCGCATAACTGAGGCGATATTGCAAAAGCACGCAATTCGATTACAATCCGCTTGTGAGGTATAACGTCAAAAGCCTTTTGTAAATCTAAAAAAAAAAAAAAAAAAAAAAAAAACGAATAAATTTGAAGTCCCTTGTCGATAGCACTCAAAACTGCTAGTGAGTACAGTTGCTTGTGTTTCACGAGAACGATACTTTCTAAATCCGTGTTCACTGTGTGCCAATAGATGGTTCTCATGGAGGTAATTCACAATGTTCGAACACAATATATGCTCCAAAATCCTGCAGCATATCGGCGTTAATGATATGGACTTGTAATTTAGTGGATTACTCCTATTACCTTTTTTGAATAATGGACGGACCTGGGCAACTTCCATTCTTTGGTCACGGATCTTTCGTCGACAGAGTTGTTGTATACGATTGGTAAGTATGGAGCTTCCACATCACCGTACTCTGATGTTAAAACTTCTCCTAGGTATTTAAATTGTTCCACTATTTTAACTTTCCCGTTCTTTACTGTTACGTGGTTGATTACTAGCAGAACTGCTGGCTGTTTTTGGGGGAGGAGACCAGACAGCGAGGTCATCGGTCTTATCGGATTAGGAAAGGATGGGGAAGGAAGTCGGCCGTGCCTTTTCGAAGGAACCATCCCGGCATTTGCCTGGAGCGATTTAGGGAAATCACGGAAAAAAAATCAGCATGGCCGGACGCGGGATAGCAGAACTGCTACCATCATCTGAGTCTTGTCGGGGTTCATATGTGATAAAATGCAGTTCTTCAGTGGATGGATGTCAAGTTATTCCACATTTAGAATCTACCTGTTCGTATTCGATACAGGTTGTGGCAATGCTCATGAGTGACGGATGGATTGATTTACATGTCACACCTCTTGCGGCATGTTGCAGAGGTATACTGCGTAATGCAGCTAAATCGATCTGATAATGTGGATAATTCTCGCCACATTCAGTGCTTCCATGTATCTTGCCGCAGCTACATGACCCTCACAATGTTACAAACATGCAATAAATGTGTTCCATCTGATGAAACCGGTAGCGGAAGATAAAAAGTTAAGAGTAAAACAACCGCTACGGTCGCAGGTTCGAATCCTGCCTCGGGCACGGATGTGTGTGATGTCCTTAGGTTAGTTAGGTTTAAGTAGATCTAAGTTCTAGGGGACTGACGACTTCAGATGTTGAGTACCATAGTGCCCAGAGCCATTTGAACCATTTAGAGTAAAAGAAAAGGCGCCTGGTTGTAATATTTCTCGAAACATTTATACTGCGTACGCGCTTGATAATGAAGTCGAAATCGGTCAGTAGCAGCAAATAAACAGTAAAATTTTACAGTTTTTAACAGTCAGTGTTTAAAAAAATACTTATTGTAAAGAACTAGCAAGCGACAGCTTTTTGACCATCATCTACATCCATACTTTGCTGTGTAGGCCACTATGAAGTGCATGGCAGAGGGTACGTCTCACTGTACAGGTTGTTAGGGCCTTTTCCCGTCTCATTCACGTATGGAGAGCGCGAAGAGTGATTGCCTTAACGCTTTTGTGAGCGATGTAGTTAACCTAAGCTCCTCAGGAGCAATACGTAGATGGTCGTTGTATATTCCTAGATTCATGATTTAAAGCCGGTCCTCGAAACTTTGTATGTAGGCTTCCTCGGGATAGTTAGCGTCCGTCCGCAAGAGCCCGCCAGTCCAGTTTCTTCAGCATATCTGTGAGACCCCCCGCCCCCTCCCTCCCCCCGCCCCCCCCCCCCCCCCCCCGCGGCCCAAACAAACCTGTGACCATTCACAATGCGCCTCTCTGTATAAGTCCAGCGTCTGCCACTGGTCCTATTTAGTATGGGTCCCACACACTTGAGCAATATCCTAGAATAGGTCGCACGAGTGTTTTGCAATACTGATTATATTTTCCCTAGTATTCTGCCAGTCAACCGAAGTCTGCCACCGTGTGAAACTTGACATAAATTGTTACCCCTAGAATTTTAGATCAACAAAGATAACACAACTCATTCTGTAATGGGACACTCCTTTCTAACATAACCTTTTTTCTATAGAAGTAGCCGATACCAGGATTAATCTCGAATCTCGTGAACATTATCTCGGCTGTTTCACTGAAAGAATGTACTCATGTCAGATAGTTTTATATTCTGGCAGAATTTAACTTTTGGAGTTTACCTGAAAATGGCCATAAGGCCGAAATTGCAATAGTAACAATAAATATTTTATACAGTCAACGGCGACTATGACGTCTTTCAAGAAATATCATATGACGGTGAATCCCAACCACGAGAAGTTAATGAAAGAATTTCATTTGCTTTTGTATGCAATTTGTTATATTTCAGGCTAAAATGTATAAAGGGAAATTAATTTGTTACACTCTGTATGTGCAGTTAAAATTACTCTTCTTTTAAAAATAGCAAAAATTACGAAATATTTGACATATTTAAAATTCATATTATTAACTGCACAAACTAAGGGTAATTATTAAATTTATTTCTGGACGCATTTATAAAATAATGATATAATTTGAAGATTCTTCTTTCCTCATGAAATTATTCGCTTTGTAAACTGTTTGGAATATTGAGAGTACCGCAGAATGTTAGTATAGTGGGTATACATCTGATGGAATCAGGGGTCTTTTTGATTGTGTCACTAATAATGTAATCTGTGGTGTGATAGGCGTGGAAATTGTATAGTTGGTGTGATACTGAAAAATGTGACATAGAATAAAATTCAAGAATAATAGAGGAAAATGTCCATCAGTTATTTAGTCATAAGGTAACGTTGTGAGTTCAATCAAAACATCAGCGGCAAGAATGTACCCCTAGACGCAAGAACTAGAGCCAACGGCAAGAAGAAAGAACGATCATAAGTGAAAAGTTTTCCGTTTGTATATCTTACCTCTCACGAAGCTTTCAAAACCTGTGCACAGACAGAGGATTTCAATGGTGATGTGTGGCAGGGTAAGATTACATTTAACAGTTATATCTTAAAGTCATGTGTTAATCTTGTTTACCTGCTTTGGACTACCTTATCAGACATGATGTGTTAATGGTCAAAGAAGTTTTAGCACTGTACTCGGTAATGGCACAATAGCCGAATCCAGTACAAAATATAAAACTGAATGCTGGAGCAGGTGCCATGTGTGCATGAGATGTGCTTGCTTGTGTGTATGAGTGGTGTGTTATTCTCTTTTCTGATGAAGGCTGTGGCCGAAAGCTGTCTGTCTGCAACTTGCGTGTCTTCTTTAGGGCAAGTAACACCTAGTCAAATGGAGGTTTATTCTAAAAACTCGGATGTATCGAGCGCTTAACTTTTCAAATATAAAACTAGAATGTGTCGAAAGCTAGCAATTAACGTGTCACATTTGTATCTACGGTTGTGTGTTTGAACAATGTAATAACTGTGTCAATGACTGACCGAGTTACGCTAGCAAATCTGTTAGGCTTCTATCGTACATCAACGGTAGTCAGGATAGGTATGAAGCTGTAGTTCATACCAAATGATTGTCATACAACTGAGAATCTTGTCGGATTACGAAAGCTGTAAACATCTCTGGTGAATTTGTGAACTAAGCCTAATTTATTGATGGCCCATCGTTCTCCATTTTAAGTTATTTTCTTCCTCAGACAGTCCTTCTCTGTCGTTAAATTATTGCAGAATAATACTGCGGTATTTTGGTCTTCTCTATGTTCACAGTGTGCCTTTGGTCATTTCCAGTCGTTTAAAATAGGCTTTCAGTTACCCATAGTCCGTTAAAGTGGCTGTAAAATTCAGCGATTAGTAGTAGCTTAATAGTGAAACATTGCTGCTGGACTTTGGGAAAATACGATTTCATGTTTTTCCCTTTTCCAATTCGTTGCCATTCAGTTTCCATTTGTTTCTAACTCACCTCTTAGTTTTTTTTCTTTATTGCACTTGTAGGTGTTATGCAGTGGTTTGCCGTCTCCCGTGACCCAGTTTCTCTCTTAGCCAGATTAACAGCTACTTCACAGCCTTACACCCCTATATGAGCTTCAGTCCATCCGAAATCTATCTGGCGACGGTGCACGCGCATCTTCTCATTTGACGTCTTATATTAAAGAAGTTACGATTCTTCGCATTTCGTAACGAATCTAATGTCATAATATGACATTTCGAAATGAATAATACCAGGTAAGCTGCAAATGGTATAATTAGTAATCCTTCTTCTTTGTTTCTGCTATAACGCCTTTCTCAAGTGAACCTGTCGATGTTACATTTGGTGAGTCTAGTTACGTTTATAAAAGTTGTACAGAAAGGACAGTTTGCGTACCCACTTACACCTAGACGGAATATATGCCCGTATTGCATCAGTTAGTAGACCGTCATCTATCAATTTTTTGCCAAATAGCTATAATCAGGTAAGTTTTGTTTGTATAGAATATTTTGGCAAAATACTTTACACATCTGGAATGACGATGTATTCTCGCTGACGCTTTACGTTTACAGTGAAATATATTGTAGTCAGTGTTGTTACTTGCCTTTCATTGTTATTAGACTATTGTTATCATTTGTATCTGTGGTTTTTATCTGTTCTTGTTTCACGAAATGTCAATAATATCTTTTAGATAACTTCTGTGTTTGAGATCGATTTGTTCATCAAGGATATCGTTTGCAAATTTTTTTTTTTTTAATTTAAATTTGTGATGAGTTCCTATGGGACCAAACTGCTGAGGTCATCGTCCATAGGCTTACACACTACTTAATCTGACTTTAACTAACGCTAAGGACAGCACTCGCACCCATGCCCGAAGGAGGACTCGTAACTCCGACGGGGCAGCTGCCCGAACCGTGGCAAGGCGCCTTGGACCGGGCGGTCATATTTTTTGTGCATATTTCAAATTTTTCCACGATGTCCATGGTACGTCTCTTCGGTATTCTGCGCAGAACCTGTAATTTATTTTCGATATGTTCTGCTTTGTGGTTTTGATTTTCGAGATGCTGGTAAAAGCTTCGTTGATTGCTGTTGCAATTTCTTGTGTTTTCTTCGAATCTAATTTTATAATTTCATCCTGCTTGACCGATTCAGAATTTTGCGCAGTCGTTACATTAGATTCAAAGAACAAACAAGAAATTGCGATCAATAAGTTTCTCGTTGATAAATACTGCCACCCCTAAACCCACTCCGTCGTATATTTGAACAGAGTATTGCTTACTATATATGTCTTCTCAGTTATTATCGAGAAGTCTGTTGGGAGTGGCCAGCTTTTGTATTCTAGGGCAACCGCATTTCACGAAACACTGGTTTTCTGTAGGAAGTGGTTAAGTGCTCCGCGAAAAACTATTAATAATACGGCTGCTTTTTATCATATTGAAAATATTTATAATTTTTTTTAAAAAAAATATTACGATTTTCAGCCCAAAGACTGGTTTGATGCAGCTCTCCATGTTACTCTATCCTGTACTAGCCTGTTTATCTCCGAATAACTACTGAAACATACGTCTGCTTAGTGTATTCATCCCTTGATCTCCCTCCAGGATTTTCAACCCCCACACTTCGCTCCAGTACTAAATTGGTGATCCCTCGATGTCTCAGAATGCGTCCTATCAGCCGATCCCTTTTGGTCAAGTTGCCACAAATTTCTTGTGTCCCCAGTTCTGTTCAGTACTTCCTCATTACTCACGTGATCTACCTATGTAATCTTCAACATTCTTCTGTAGCGCCACATTTCGAAAGCTTCTCTTCTCTTTTTTTTCTAAACTGTTTATCGTCCATATTTCATTTCCATATGTAGCAACACTCCAAACAAATACCTTCAGAAAAGACTTTGTAGCACTTAAATCTGTATTCGATATTATCAAATTTCTCTTCTTCAGAAATGCTTTTCTTGCCATTGCCAGTCTACATTTTATATATTCTCCACTTCTGCCATCAGCAGTTATTTTGTTGCCAAAATAGCAGAATTCATCTACTATTTGAAGTGTCTCGTTTCCTAATCTACTTCCCTTAGCATCACCTAATTCAATTCAGCTACATTCCATTATCCTTGTTTTGCTTTTGTTGATGTTCATCTTATGCCTTCCTTTCAAGCTAATGTCCATTCCGTTCAACTGCTCTTCCAAGTCTTTGCTGTCTCATGTCATTGGCAAACCTTAAAGTTTTCATTTATTTTCCCTGAACAATAATTCCTACTCCAAAATTTTCTTTGGTTACATTTACTGCTTGTTCAGTGTACAGATTGAATAACATCGGGAATAGCCTACAACCCTGTCTCACTCCCTTCTCAATCAGTGCTTCCCTTTCATAACCCTCGACTCTTGCAGAGTTCCGTCTGGTTCCTGTACAAGTTGTAAACAGTATGTTACCCCTGCTGCCTTCAAAATTTCAAAGAGGGTATTCCAGTCAACACTGTCAAAAGCTTTCTCTAAATCAAAAAATGCTATAAAGGTAGGTTTGCCTTTCTTTAACATATCTTCTAAAGTATGTCATAGGGTCAATAGTGCCTCGCGTTTTCCTACATTTCTGAGGAATTCAAATTCATTTTCTCCGAGGTGGGCGTCCACCAATTTTTCCACTCTTCTGTAAGGAATTCGTTTTAGTATTTTGCAATCGTCACTTATTAAACGGATAGTTCGGCAGTTTTCACAGCTGTCAGCAATAGCTTTGTTTGGAACTAGAATTACTACCTTCTTCTTTAAGTATATTTCGCCTGTCTCGTACCTCTTGCACACCAGGCTATTAGTAGTTCTGGCGGAATATCGTCTACCCCTGTGGCCTCGTTTCGAGTTATATCTTTCAGAGCTGTGTCAAATTCTTCTCCCAGTATCATATCTTCCATCTCATCTTTACCTACGCCCACGTACCTTTCTAATTATGGTTTAAAATTGAAGTAGTCTCTGAATAAAACAAGTTTTTCTAATCTTTTAAAATTCTATTAACCTTCAAAATAAAACAGGTGTTCCACCGAAGTATCAGGATCGTCGAAGTATTTCGTCAAAGGTAAAGTTTCGGAACCCTGGCTCTACTGTGATGTTTATAGTTTGTCTGGCGCCTTTATAAGTGACTACGTTGTATTTCGCCATTTTTGTACCTTATTAGTTATGGGCCCGAGACCTGGTGGTCGGATGTCGTCCTATAAGCTTTCATTATCTCTACATTCATTAGTCGTTGTGCTCTACTAATTTTAGTGCTGTTGTATTGTCCCTCTTGTAATACTATCCAGAGGGGCAGTGGGTGCGACAACACAGGTACTACCGTTCCTTCATAAGTAGTTCGCGCGGACCCCAAGTGAGTCTAGTTGATGTTGAGAGAGCGTTCATTATCAAAAATGGTTCAAATGGCTCTGAGCACTATGGGACTTAACATCTGTGGTCATCAGTCCCCTAGAACTTAGAACTACTTAAACCTAACCTAAGCTACGAACATCACACACATCCATGCCCGAGGCAGGCTTCGAACCTGCAACCGTAGCGGCCACGCGGTCCAGACTGAAGCGCCTAGAACCGCACGGCCACACCGGCGTTCATTATCTGTCTGAAGTGTGTTGAATAGGCCTATGTTTGTTGAGTGTAAACTTTCTACCGATTGTGGCTCCCAGATATTTTAGATGATCCACCTCTTGAGGTTTTCTGTTCGTAAGTGCTAATTTTTGATGATTCACACCGCCTTTACGTTGTGACGAGCACAGCATTCGATTTCTGTTCGTCGAACTGGAGTTTTTTATTACCAACCCAAGCCGCGATTTGTTGCGTGTTCGTGTTGCAGATGGCTCTGAGCACTACGGGACTCAACTTCTGAGGTCGTAAGTCCCCTAATACTTAGAACTAGTTAAACCTAACTAACCTAAGGACATCACACACATCCATGCCCGAGGCAGGATTCGAACCTGCGACCGTAGCGGTCTCGCGGTTCCAGACTGCAGCGCCTAGACATGTTGCAGATGTTCTCAGTTTCAAGACCGCTTTTTCCTTTAGTGAGTAGAACTGGATCGTCCCCAATAACAATCATCAGAGAATGCCCTTAAGTAACGAAAGCTAAGTAAAGAATTATGAAATGTACTTCACAGAACTGGTCTGCAACAAGACCCTTGTGGACGTTCTCTGTTTTTTTTTTTTTCTCTATCTGAAGTTTGGTGACTGTTAACGTTGAGGTTCTTTGGCTAAAGTAGCAGCGTTTCAAGTCATACAGGATATTCAAATTAACTCAACGTTTTTAACATACTCGGCCACCAAGCTGTGTCGGAAGCTGCTTGTAGATCCCGACTGACCATAGTGAAAGACATTTTGGTCGTGAGACTGCTAACGACAAACTTTTAGACCGCCATTAACGCATGGGTCGTGCCTGTTTGCGAAGTGAAACCGTACTGATTTTTATGTAGAAGCTTTATGTAAAACTTAATGATTTCTTTGCTGCGTTGTTGTCCAGGTTTGACAATTGTTATTGTCGTAGCTCTCTTTCATAGTTTTAGAGAGCATGGAGTTTGAAGGCAATGATTGTAGATTGTTCTAATAAACTGAGGGAATGTCTTGAATACTCTAAGTAGAATTGTACTATGTATACCATGTACTTCAAATGGTTCAAATGGCTCTAATCACTATGGGACTTAACATCTGAGGTCATCAGTCCCCTACACTCAGAACTACTTAAACCTAGCTAACCTAAGGACATCACACACATCCATGCCCGATGCAGGATTCGAACCTGCGGCCGTAGCAGCAGCGCGGTTTCGGACTGAAGCGCCTAGAACCATTCGGCCACAGCGGCTAGCATCCCATGTACTCTGAGAGCCTGTTTTAAATGCATATGTTTTAACACCGTACGAATTTCCTATTGGTTGAAATCCGTATCGTCTTCTGTTCTTCCAGCTTTTGCTGAAAAGCGCCGAAATTACTTTATGGCATTCAGTATCTCCACATTCTTTGTTTGCTGGTATGAAGTGGTCTACCATGTAGTTAAATGTATGCCCCAGATTTAATGTCATCACACCGTTTTGATTTTATATAGCCGTCATGGAGGAGGTGATCCTTACTCTGTCTAATTTTAAACGATAAACTGCATTCCATGGATTGCTTACAGAAAAGAAACTACATTTTTTTTCACGATTGTACTTCTTAGTTATGAATTGCCTTCTTAGATACGAAGGCCTTTTTGCGTCCCGTGTCTATACTAGTTTCATAGTCTACCACGAATCTGTCGATGTGCGTTTCCTTTTCTACCAACACACTCAGTTCTGTGTCCATGTTTTTCAGAGTCATTGTGGCAGTTGGATGTACATACATCTGTTCCCGTTCTTGTTTAATATACTCTTCAAAACCTCTTAATTTTTTGTCACTGATTTTCTATTTAATACTGTGTAAACCACTGACACTGTGATGCAGTGGGCATGTACCTACATTAAAAGTGATAGTTTTATGATCCCCGCAATTTTCTTTATCGCAAGATTTTCAGTCGGTCAATGCATCAATGTATTTGTACGAATTTGAGAACTACTGACTGTGATATGATACTATTTCTTTCTTTTAGTTTTGTGAAGCGCTAAATTTGACATTTCTGAACATTTAAAGAAAGTTATCAATCTTTGCAGCACTTAAAATATTATCAAGACCTAACTGAATATTTGTGCAGATTTTGTCAAACGGTACTTCATTGTACGTAACTGCATCATCTGCGATGAGTCCCAGGTTACCCTCAGCAATTTCTGCAAGAAAATGTGCCCCTCAGTTGACATAAGTGATCTGTAAAACATGAGAAATAATGTTCACATAAAACAGCCACAGGTCGGATACTGTGTGATTTACTGTAACTCGTTGGTCATATTTAGTGAGAGCTTCATCTGCTGTGCTTAAATTATAGTGTTTAGCAACAACATCAAATGAGTAAAGAGCCAAGGAACTACATACTATTAAAGAGATTTTTCTAAAGGAACAGTAAGCAAGAACGTGATATTACGACCTTGTAAAGTACATTTTTAAACGAGCAAGGCATAATTAGACAACACTGCGCAACAAAAACAATCTTTGCAAAATGTTTTCCAACACGGAAAGTTAAAATCCGCATTTCAGACGTAAGTTTTCTTGAACAAGTCTTGAAGCAAGACGAATTTTCCCCAGTAACAAAAGCAGTGAGTTGGGACTCTATAAAATAAAGTGCCGAGATCGCGGGAGCTCGGCCAGAGAGGAAGGAGGTTTCACATAAGCTAGAAAGGACATTTTAACACGATCTTTATTTAGTAAGTATGACACCTTCACCTGTATTTATATGAATGATCTGCTGCAATCCATTTCGGTGTTACATTTTACTTTCTTCAGGTCCCTGAATACTCGATGTGTTCGTATTAGAAGAGCGCCCTTCACTTACACATCGTTGTGCGTATAGAATTATTAATGTCGTTTACTAGAACACGTATCTAGTTACATGAGTGAAGTGGAGTAGAACTTATAAGTAGCTCTGTGTAGCCTATTGAGACTGAACAAATGATTCTGACCTATGTTTATGGCGTTTCACTAAACGAGTAAGCCGGCCGGTGTGGCCGTGCGGTTAAAGGCGCTTCAGTCTGGAACCGCGTGACCGCTACGGTCGCAGGTTCGAATCCTGCCTCGGGCATGGATGTGTGTGATGTCCTTAGGTTAGTTAGGTTTAATTAGTTCTAAGTTCTAGGCGACTGATGACCTCAGAAGTTAAGTCGCATAGTGCTCAGAGCCACTAAACGAGTAACAAATAAGGCGAAACTTGCTGAGTTGGCTAGGAACATGTTGGAAGGAATCGACGCAGATGTGACTACCTCAATACAGTTTGTTTTTCCAGTGAAGTAACTTTTCACATTTCCGTGGAAATAAATACGTCCGGATAAGCTATTCGGAGACCCCAAAAAATCATGCTATGGTAGACGAGGAACAGCCAGAAAGTGGATGTGTGGTGGGGCCTAACGCAGAACACACATATTGAACCATTATTTATCACTGGTTCAACTGTTATGGCAATCTTTTATCTGCACATGTTGGAGCTTCACGTTGACCCACAGTTACAGGAATTTTAACCATTGTTAGTGCTTCAATAAGATGGTGCAGCGTCACATTTGGGGTTATTCGTTCGCTAGTTCGTGCATAAAACTTTTCTGGACAAATGGATCGGGAGGGTGGGTTCAACATCATGGCCATCTCGTTCACCGTACGTAACCCCTCTTGACATTTTTTGTGGCGTTACGTTAAGGATAATGTGTTCACTTCCTGATGTGCAAACTGTTACGACACGAATAAAAGAAGAGATGTTCGCAAAGACAGGGAGAGAACTCAAATGTCACCAAGATATTATGCGGCCAATGAACGAAGCACGTATGCAAATACAGTTGCCCATGGAGCACATAAATTGACTTAGAAGTTGGAACGTCTCTGTGAAGTCGTTTCATAAGACGCTTGTCGAATTCGGTACAACTTATTCACTTTGCTACCTGATTTTAGCTCAATTCATGAACTCTTCCAGAAAGACTGAGCACTCAAATAAGGTCTATTGAATATTGTATGTGTAATTTCGGTTTTGTTTTGTGGGAAACGCTGAGTTGGTCATCGTCTGCTGAGAGCAGACGATGTTGCTTGTCGTTCGAAGGAGAGCACAGGATGACCAACTTAGGTTTCCAATAACTGAACAGAGAGGTTTACCCATCTTAGTCGAAGGCTGTTTTTGTGTGTGAGGTTGGTGACGGAGGGCTACCCCTCTGGTAGCTTCCACTGCACGGGGAGCTAGGTAATCTCGAAAGAGAAAGCGGCACTCTTCGGTGAACGCTTGGTGAGTACGGATAGTAGCTCTTAAGGGGGGTTTCAGGCGATAGGAAGCAGGTTGAATTAGGACTTCGTTATGTTTAACTGTTGAAATACTTAAGAAATTCAGCTTAACTGAAGCGTGTGTAAGGACTTATTTTTCCGAATGTGCCATAATTATATTCCTTTAAGTAAGCGATTTTTGGGTGTTTGAGTTAAAAGTGTGGAAGTTACTTTATTCATTTTGAGCAACGATGAAGTAGAATTTGAAACGGTAAATCTGATTAGGAAAAGCTGGTTAGGATCACTTCAACCGTACTTGAGTGTAGTACTGCGGCGAAGCGAGTATGATTTTTAATGATTTTTAATCTTATATTTTGTGGAAGTTGCTTTTGTATTTGTGTGTAGATTTTGTGCCACGCGTTTGGTAATCAGTGACCCTTCTGGTCCACCACGGCACCGCAATAGGCTTTATTTTAACAGCTTGCTCGTTTAATGAGCTACAATTTCTGCAAGAATGTCTGTTCTTTCGTGCGCTTTCTATAAAGCAGCACAACAGTTTGATTCGGAATGCACCACGTGCTCTAGTTGGGCCCTTTGCAAGCAGCAGACGCAGTTAGTATGTTTAATAATTATCACACAACCTCGTCTCTTGGCTAAACCTCTGTCCAGAATAGTGCATGCGTAGAATCTCACTGAGGTATTTTTATGGTATGAATGCAAAGGAGATGATAGTATCATTGTCTCCCGTCCCCGTTTTCTGTGTTTCTTCTTGCTGTAGTTACGTTGTGTTCTGTTACATTCTCACGTAATTCTTACTTAAATATTTCTAGTCAGGCACCAGCTATGTGTAGTTAGTATGTGCAATCAAATACTTAGATGCAATAAATAATCTACGTGAAAGATAAATTCTGTGGTGTTGATCTTACCCATTTACTCCGATTTTCAATCCTGAATTAATCAAGTTGCTTCATGCACGACATGGAGTGCTATTTATCTGGCTACTTAAAGAAATTTGCATACATTTATTTAAATTATTAATGTAATTAAACTAATAATTTTCCAGCTCCGTTTTTTCTAAATGGTTAGGACGGGCTTCGGCTGGTTTGACCCTGAACTTCTGAATTTTTATCATTATTTGTGTGAGAGATGCAGCTGGAAATACGAGATAACGTATATGCCTCGATGAGAAACGTCGTAAAGATAATAACACATTACAAAATATAAACACACGTATTATAGCGAAATTCATGTTACAGTCACTTCCTTCCCTCAACAGCAGGACGCCATCAGAAGACTCGATGAAGACGTCGGAGAGTCACCTCTTGACATGAAACTAGCAGTTTGCAACAAATCACATAGATGTATCTAGCGTAATTTCCTAAAAATAAATGTCTGTGCTCAGGGAACGACTTAATGCTCACCCTGGTGTTATATTTTGACGCCATCATAAAGGGACAAATTACCCGAAAGTGCTAGCACGCGTTTGTCCGCCTCCGTAACTGAGTGGTGATTACGACTGAACGCCATGCAAGAGGCCCCTGGGTAAACTCCCCGCCGGGTGCGAGAATTTCTCCGCTCGAGGACTGAGTGTTGTAATGTCTATATCTGGGCTTCCCAACGTTTTCAGCTGGCGGACCCCTTCTTCAGTTGAACCCTAGTCAGTCAAGAGCACAGCAACTTTAAATTTCAGAGCGAAACCCATGGGAACTGAAAGCTCTTAATGCAAGGGCCATGTCCCCCATGAGCACCCCCCCCCTCTCCCCCCCTGAAGTATCAATAGTCTTTGGTTTAGAGATGAATGAAAAAAAAAATAAAAACTCGAAATTAACGATCCAATTTGAAATCCCTCTGTATCCAGACACTTACTAGTGGATTTCCTCCCTTTGTTGAACACACTATAGCCTGATTAAAATTACTTGGTAATTGACATTTCACACGTTGGAGCTGTCTTCCTCCAAGAGCAATCAAAGTCACGTCCAAACTGTTCGCTGTTGACAAGCTGCCGCTTACGGTCTGTTCACTTCCACTGTTTGGCTACTGTTGTGTAAGGAGCATGCATATTTCATGACAGTCGTGTGTGTGTGTGTGTGTGTGTGTGTGTGTGTGTGTGTGTGTGCGTGGTTTCTCGTGGTGAAATCCGAAGAAAAATGTTCAAATATATGTGAAGTCTATGGGACTTAACTGCTGAGGTCATCAGTCGCTAGTCTTACCCACTATTAACCCAAGTTTAACTTCCGCTAAGGACAACACACACACACACACACACACACACACACACACACACACACACACGCCGGCCGCGGTGGTCTAGCAGTTCTGGCGCTGCAGTCCGGAACCGCGGGACTGCTACGGTCGCAGGTTCGAATCCTGCCTCGGGCATGGGTGTGTGTGATGTCTTTAGGTTCGTTAGGTTTATGTGGTTCTAAGTTCTAGGGGACTTATGACCTAAGATGTTGAGTCCCATAGTGCTCAGAGCCATTTGAACCACACACACACACACACACACACACACACACATATATATATATATATATATGCCCGAGGGAGGACTCGAACCGCCGGCGGGAGCGGCCGCGCTATCCACGACATGGCGCCTTGGACTGCGCCGCCATTTCGCTCGGCTGTGAAGAAAAGAGGCAGACCCATGATTCGGGATACAAAGACATCACGAAAGAAAAGAGGCCAAGGAATTCCCTTTAAAGGACAGTTGTGACATCTGTTGCGCAATGTGTGGGAACACATTCACCCAGTTTACATGCGTTTCCAAAACCGAATTTCGTAAGCCGATGTCCCAGTTCCACTTTTAGTTGGACAGGTAAACACCTCAAAATCGATTCTGGAAATCTGCTTTTATAAAGCCGTTTTCCAGTTCTGTATTGATGCGAAACAGTCGATCAGAGAAGACACATTCTCCGGCACTAAACTGCGTATGCGTTCTCATTTAGGAACCGCAAAGGCTGCTTGGGAATAAGACCTGAAGTAAAAGTACACACGTTTTTCACACGAAAAAAAAAAAATAGTTCTGAATTTGATTTTCACATTTTTATTCAATAATTTTACTCATAATTTTACACGATTTGGTGAAAGGTGGCGGCGGACCCCTAAGGGGTCCGCGGACCACACGTTGGGAAGCCCTGGTCTGCATCATCATTTCATCATCATAGACGCCAAAGTCGCCGAAGTGGCGTAAACTGAAAATACTTGCACCAGGCGAACTGTAGATCCGACGGGAGGCGCCAAGCAAACACAGTTAAATTTCATTAATTAAGCACTGATTTGAGGTGTGTTGGCGCTGACGATTGGACGACGTACTGTATGTGCTCTGTTATAAAGGAGAGCTTCATTGACGGAGTGCCACAAACAAACAAACAAGCAACCACTGTCAGAACAGGCCTTGGAGGTCCAACGGAACCGACCGGCCGCCGTGTCATCCTCAGCCCTTAGGCGTCACCGGATCCGGCTACGGAGGGGCATGTGGTCAGCACACCGCTCTCCCGGCTGTCGTCAGTTTACGTGGCTGGTGCTGCTACTTCTCAGTCAGGTAGCTCTCAAATGGTTCAAATGGCTCTGATAACTATGGGACTTAACATCTGAGGTCATCAGTCCCCTAGAACTTAGAACTACTTAAACCTAACTAACCTAAGGACATCACACACATCCATGCCCGAGGCAGGATTCGAACTTGCGTCCGTAGCGGTCTCGCGGTTGCAGATTGTAGCGCCTAGAACCGTTCGGCCACACCGGCCGGCCAAGTAGCTCTCAGCTGGCCTCACAAGGGCTGAGTGCAACCCAATTGCTAACTGCACTCTGCTGACCCGGACGGTGACCCATCCAAGCGCTACCCAAGCCCGAAAGCGCTTAACTTCGGTCATGTGAAGGGAACCGGCGATACTATGGATTGCCACAGGAACATGATTACCCACACCAGTTACCTGTTTGCAATTCATATCACTTCGTTGAAGTGGATGGAACACCTTAATAAACCATGTGAAACGGGTTACACTACAAATTATGACTTTATCCTTCATCGATTGGTTTTACTAAACTGTTAAGCATTCTAAATACTTTTGCTATATGTCAGACTCCTATTTTATTATACATTCATGCACCACATCATGTTATTTGACGTGTTATGCGCCACATCGTCTGAAGTGTTTTACGTCAGTCCCTCTCCTAAGTATGATGTAGCATCAGAGTGGCTCTTATTTGCCCTTTTTTTAGATTTTTTGTGATTTATCATGGACTACCCTAAAATTCTGGATACTCTGAATACAAAAATGAGCTGCATGATGTTTGGGCTCAGTCTACGTCTACGTGATTACTCTGCTATTCACAATAAAATGCCTGGCAGAGGGTTCAATGAAACACCTTCATGCTACCTCTCTACTGCTCCACTTTCCAACGGTGCGCGAGAGAAACGATCACTTAAATTTTTCTGTGCGAGCCATGATTTCTCCCTGTGTAGGTGGATGCCTACAGAAAGTTTTGGCAATCCGAGGAGAAAACTGGAGATTGAAATTTCATGCGAAAATCCCATTGCAAGGAAAAACGCCTTTGTTTTAATGTTGGTTGATTCTTACAAAGAAGAAGACAGCAACCACCCACTATCAATACTGCTATTTATTTAAGTAAATAGCACCGTAACCGGTTTAGAACTGTCTTGTTCATTATCAGACGGCTGTTCACGAGATTTTCAAGATACACTTTACATGATCGTCAGTTTTCGATTTTTATTCTTCCACTGTGGCGAAATATTATTGGTGCGTTCGTGCCCTACGGTAGAACACAGTGTTAGAAGCGCCCTATGTAATCATAAATAACCTCCAAAGAATGAAATAAAGAATAAACAAATATGTGAGGCCAAGTGGTTATGGTACTTACATCGAAAATTCAGCGCTATTTTATTGCGAAGTTACAGGAATGTATTTTTCAAATATTCCAAAATATATGCAGCAATTATATGATTCGCACATCACCATATTGTGCAAAGCACCACACACACACACACACACACACACACACACACACACACACACACACACACACGCGCACCACAACACACACACACGGACACAAAGTATTTACCATATGTGAAGCAGACACAAACTTTGCAATTTTACAAATACAACAGTGGCAGACTTTCCTCTCTCAGAGTCAGCCGGAGTGGCCGAGCGGTTCTAGGTGGTGGTGGTTAGTGTGTAACGTCCCGTCGACAACGAGGTCATTAGAGACGGAGCGCAAGTTCGGGTTAGGGAAGGATTGGGAAGGAAATCGGCCGTGCCCTTTGAAAGGAACCATCCCGGCATTTGCCTGAAACGATTTAGGGAAATCACGGAAAACCTAAATCAGGATGGCTGGAGACGGGATTGAACCGTCGTCCTCCCGAATGCGAGCGGTTCTAGGGGCTACAGTCTGGAACCGCGCGACCGCTACGGTCACAGGTTCGAATCCTGCCTCGGTCGTGGATGTGTGTGACGTCCTTAGGTTAGTTAGGTTTAAGTAGTTCTAAGTTTTAGGGGACTGATGACCTCAGAAGTTAAGTCCCACAGTGATTCAGAGCCACTTGAACCTTTTTTTTATTTTTTGTTCTCTCTCAGAGATATTACAACTTAGATATTCCTTTGATTTCACAATGTGACTGTTTTTAAAGAATACACATAACATAACAAAAATTAAAACACAAAGATACACCTTACATTATGAGCATATAATGTTACTGAAGAAGTTGACAGATGTAGTAGCTTGCTTGTGTGAATGTCACTTATATGGCATTATGTAAATACTGTTCTATGTACAGGGAGCAATATACAGGTGAAATAAAATGAATAATATGACAAGAAAAATTATATTAATATCATATTTTAATGATTACCACTCCAATTCACGTATGATGTTTGTGGCACTATCTCCTCTATTTTACGATAGTACAAAACGAGCTGCCCTTCTTTGAACTTTTTCGATGTCATCCGTCAGTCCCACCTGATGCAGATCCCTCACAGCACAGCAATACTCCAGAATAGGGCGAACAAGCGTGGTATAAGCAATCTCTTTTGTGGATCTGTTGCACCTTCTAACTGTTCTGTCAATGAATCGCAATCTTTGGTTTGCTTTACCCACAACATTATCTGTGTGATCGTTCGAATTTAGATTATTTGTAACTGTAATCCCTAAGTATTTAGTTGAATTTACAGCCTTAAGATTTGTGTGACTTATCGCGTAATCGACGTTGGTAATATTTGCCTGTAATTCAGCGGATTACTCCTATTTTCATTTTTGAGCACTCATGTGACTTCTTTATTCAGGGTCAACTGCCACTTTTCGCGCCACACAGATGTCTTACCTAAATCATTTTGCAATCTGAGGACTTTACAAGACGGTAAATGACAGCATCATCTGAAAAAAATCTAAGAGAGCTACTGAGATTGCCTCCTATGTCGTTAATATAGATCAGGAACAACAGAGGACCTATAACACTTCCTTGGGGGACGCCGGATATTACTTCTGTTTTACTAGATGACTTTCCGTCTATTACTACGAACTGTGACTTTTCTGACAGGAAATCATGAATCCAGTTGCACAGCTGAGGCGATACTCCATAGACACGCAGTTTGGTCAGAAGACGCCTTATGAGGAACGGTGTCGAAAGCCTTCTGGAAATCTAAAAATATGGAATCAATATGACGTCCCCTGTGGACAGCACTCATTACATCATGAGTATAAAGAGCTTGTTGTGTTTCACAAGAACGATATTTTCTGAAAGCGTGCTATGTGTCAATAAATCGTTTTCTTCGAGGTAATTAATAATGTTCGAACACAGTATATGTTCCAAAACCCTACTGCAAATCGACGTTAGTGATATGGGCCTGTAATTGAGCGGATTACTCCTATTTTCATTTTTGAGTATTGGAGTGACTTGAGCAATTTTCCAGTCTTTTGGTACGGATCTTTCTATGAGCGAGTGAGAGAGCTGTTGCATGTAATTGCTAAATATCAGCATACTCTGAAAGGAACCTGACTGGTATCGTATCTGGACCGGAGGTCTTGCCTTTGTTAAGTGATTTAAGCTGCTTTGCCACACCAAGGATATCTACTTCTATGTTTCTCATCTTGGCAGTTGTTCTTGATTGGAATTCAGGAATATTTACGTCGTCGTCTTTGGTGAAGGAGTTTCGGTTCAAATGGTTCAAATGGCTCTGAGCACTGTGGGACTTAACTTCTAAGGTCATCAGTCCCCTAGAACTTAGAACTACTTAAACCTAACCAACCTAAGGACATCACACACATCCATGCCCGAGGCAGGATTCGAACCTGCGACCGTAGCGGCCGCGCGGTTCCAAACTGAATCGCCTAGAACCGCTCGACCACACGGGCCGGCTGGAGTTTCGGAAAACCATGTTTAATAACTCTGCTTTAGTGGCACTGTCATCAATCATTTCACCGTTATTATCGTGCAGTGAAGGTATTGATTGCGCCTTGCCACTGGTCTGCTTTTTGTATCACCAGAATCTTTTTGGGTTTTCTGTCAGATTCCGAGACAGAGTTTCGTTGTGGGAATTATTAAAAGAGTCTCGCAATATAAGAGTAGCCCCTGACTCTTCAAAATAGGAACATTCAGAAAAGTTCAGTTATTGTGATCGCTTCTCAGTTTTGGTTATTGATAACTTGATACCAGTGTCTGAGTTTAATTTGTACACAACAGCACAGAAGATGATCACTATGTGATCGGAAATCGATTCTGCTATCAATGAAACATCAATATTACGGCCAACGCTGACCTTCCTTTTAAATTAACATATACGGTCGTTGTGCACACAGCACTCCATGGAGTCGCCAATCAATTTTTATTCACACAGTTTGCATTGCTTTGAAGTATTACGTTGTTATACAAAGTGGGAAAAGCGATCAACGCTATTTTAGTAATAACGCCGACAGAAACAGAAACGAGCAACAAACACGTGGCACAAGAATTGGTACCACACTGCTGAGACAATAATGTCCCTGTTGCCCTGTCTCGTATCTTAAGGTATTCGTCGACGTGCAGTGCGCAAGAATTGATTCCACCTGGTCTGTACTGTAATTTCTCGCTGTGATCGCCAGACAGCCGCTGTAAAGCAGACTAGTATCAGCACTAGACTCGGAAAATTTTTACGAAGTGACGTAGCAATGAAGTACAATCCAGAATTTCCAGAACGAGATTTTCATTCCGCAGCGGAGTGTGCGCTGATATGAAACTTGCTGGGAGATTAAAACTGCGTCCCGAACTCGGGACCTTTGCCTATCGCCGGCAAGTACTTTTAATGAAGTACAATGCTCCAATTATTTTAGAAGATTAAATTTCAACGAAATAATAAAAGACAAAGGAAACTATGGCAACAGTAATAAATTAGAAGTTCAATAACTCATTCGTAGTATACGACAAAAACAGAAAGTTGCTGATTTACTGCCTATGTCAACATAATATGCCTTTATCTGCTTGTAGCTCTTGAAAACGGACAAACTAACACGAAAATTAATCAACCTCAATTTTCACCCTTTCCCACTGAGTGTTCCTCATGCCCAAATATTGGTATGATCCCAGATTACAAAATGAATTTTGAGCAGTGTTTCAAAAAATTAAAATCAATAGCAGAATAATACTGGTGACTTTTTTTGGTAGTATTATCACTTTTCTTAAGAAGTAGCGAACGGTCGTCGGACTAAGTTTTCTTCTATTTGCCTGTTTAATACTTTGATTCCATGTATTCAGAAAATGAGTCAGACTTTTTCAGTTTTTGTCCAGTTTCTACGTTTTTACCGGAAATAACTGGAATAAAAAAATGGTTCATATGACTCAGAGCACTATGGGACTTAACATCTGAGAACTACTTAAACCTAACTAACCTAAGAACATCACACACACCCATGCACGAGGCAGGATTCGAACCTGCGACCGTAGCGGTCACACGGGTCCAGACTGAAGCGCCTAGAACTGCATGGCCACCACGGACGGCTTACTGTAATAAATAACAGAAAATTTTTTTATTACAGAAACCGGTTATTTTGAGCGTTTTTTTACAGTCAGGTGAAAATGGCGTGGTAAAAACCGATACAGGGCTAACTCAAAACGGATTGTTTCAGCGATAAGCTACGCCATTGATCTTAGGCCCCTTCAGTTGGCACAGTACGCGGATCGGGTTTGACGGTCTTAGCGCAACGACTTCGGGAGGATGCGAAGCGAACTGAATTAAACAATTATAATATCCATCTCCCGACAGACTGACAACCACAGTGTCGCTGCAATAGATGCCAGAGTTTGGTTTCTGGCCGGGTTGGAGATTTTCTTCGCTCGGGAACTGTGTTTTCTTAATTGCTTCATCTCATTCTCATCGCTCCAGAAGTTGCAGAAGTGGCGTTAAACAGAAAGAGTCGCATCAGGTGGCCATCAGATGGGGGTGTCCCGTCAATCAGTATCATGCAATCACTTCATTTCATTTGCGTGGGACTCCCAAAACCGGATTTCGTAATCCGGTTTCCAAACACCGCATCTCGAACTCCCATTCAGAAAATGGTTCAAATGGCTCTGAGCACTATGCGATTTAACTTCTGAGGTCATCAGTCGCCTAGAACTTAGAACTACTTAAACCTAACCAACCTGAGGACATCACACACATCCATGCCCGAGGCAGGATTCGAACCTGCGACCGTAGCGGTCGCTCGGTTCCAGACTTTAGCGTCTAGAAACGCACGGCCACACAGGCCAGCTCTCCTATTCAACAAATATAGCCTGCGGACATAATTCTGACGGGGAAGAAACTGCGAATGGGGTTCTCAAGCGCTCAATCTTAGGTCCACTATTGTTCCGCATGCATGTAAACCATCTTCCATCTAATATACAACGAGAAGAAAAGGAACCCTGTTAAGTTATGCACATCTAGGGATCCAACACTCGTGATAAGAATAAGGTAAGGCGACTAAATAATAAGTAAAATGGAAACCTCAAAATTTTTTGGTGTGAATATTGATAAAAATTTAAACTGGAAAAAGAACATTTTTGACCTCATAAAATAACTTAGTTCGGCCACATTTCAGCTTGGGATCATTGCAAACCTTGTGGACAGACGAATCAGTAAGCCGACGTATTTTGTGTATTTTCATTCATTCATGTGATATGGAATAATGTTCTGGGGTAACTTATCTTTCAGGAAGAAAGTTTTCGTTGGTCAGAAACGTGCTGTAAGAATACTTGTGGTGTTCACCCGCGATCATCTGGTAGCCAACTATTCAAGGAACTGACTACTGCTCTATCGGATATCTATTCCCACATGAATTCCGTTGTAAGTAATCTACTACAGTTCAAAAGGAACATTGTTATATATAATTACAGTACCAGAAGGAAAAATGACCCTCATGACCCCACAAAAAGGCTGTCTTTTGCACAAAATGGGGTGCACAACAAAGCAACTAAAATTTTTGGTCACTTACCCTGGGGGTCCAAAATTTCTGACAGAATGCAAAGTAACATTCGAAAACAAACAAAGAGTTTTTCCTCGACAACACCTTCTACTGCATAGAATAATTTCTGCTATTGTAATATGCAAAAGGTGGTAGGTAGGAATTACTGACTCACATCTATATAAAAAAAAATCCTTATAAATGTTCAGCATGTAGCTATATTTACAAATTAATTTGCGATGTGTCCACATCATTACAACTTATCGTGCAAAACGATTCATGGAACATGATATTAATGAACTAAACTATTCTGGAAATCCAGATCTAGCCGCCGGATTTCCTCTTCTACAGTCGATCTTCGCTCCCATGTAAACGCACTACCTTTTTGAAATGTGCTTGGGTTGTCAGATTACGTCTTGTTTCTAAAAACACTCGCCTAATCTGGGCGAAGTGGGTTTTTAGTGCAGTGAAGCAGGTGTAGAAATATTTGATTGAGCATGAAGTTGTCCACCTTTAATTTTTAACTGAATTAAAACAGCCTTAGTGATGACTAAATCAGAACAGCTGATTTCCAGGCGCCCTTTGTGTAAACAACTGACGATCAGAAAACCTATATTTAACCTGTTTAGCAAAACCGCTTCAAGTCGTAACATGTAAACACGACAGCGAAAAGCGACGTCTGAAATTCAGTTTTGGTGCTCCAGAAGTTGTGTAGCCCGCAAAGGTACCCGTCGTCAGTTCATTTATGAAAGGAGACTTATTTTCTCGGGTGTTATTCCCATCAAATAACTGTTATCTGTCAAACAAACGTTAAAGATTTTCTTCTACGATTTTCGAATTTGTGAAATGACTACCCCGCAAAAGTGCCACACTATATGCGTAGGAAGCGATTTTTCGAGAAAACACGAATCCCGACACAGGAGCTGAAAAACCGGATTGTAAAATTAGAAGTTTCGTATTAATGACGATGACAACATCAAAAACGTGGCAGTAGGTCGTTGGGTGTTGGTAATCGAAAAGGAACAGTTTGTTTAATAACTTGCTGACGTTTTTCACACAGCACATGCTAGTGCTTTTAGTGGTCCGGTCTCATACAGATTAAGTAACCTATTTTAAAAAAAGGGTCGACAGAAGCGTCCGATCCAACGCGTCGGCTTTGACCCGTGACGTAAGGGTGTTGTCGTGTGTGACGTCATGACGGCGCGGAGTTTGGTTTGAGTGTGGCTGTCTCCAGTTCTGTTTTATCCTATTTTATTTACTTTTCTGATCTGTTCGTTCTATCTCGTGAGATTTTTTTTTAAATTTAAAAACAGTTATTACTTATTTTAATTATCTCTTTCCTCGAATTTCTGTTTTAGTTTATTATATTTATCTTTCTGATCTGTTCGTTCTATCCCGTGAGATTTTTTTTTAAAAAAGACAAAAAACACTAATCAGCTACTGAAGCATCTTTATCTTCTATGGGTTGCAGGGGTTACGACCCCTGGGGAGGTGGGTGGGTATTCATGCATGGCTGTCTTCACTTACACGTTGTAGCTACGCAAGGCGTCTAAATTTGTTTATATTTAGTTTGCCCCCCACCCAAAACACCCCATTTCACGCGCTTGTCCCGTTAGTGTCGTTAGGCTTCTTGTGGAAAGTGTGTGTGTTTGGTTTTGTTTCCGCCATATTTGTGACGTCACGGGTCAAAGTAGACGGGTGGGATCGGACGCTTCCGTATTTCCAAAAAAAAATGTAATGTACAAATCCCTACCGTCACTTTTATACACGACATTAACACAACACATGACGTACATCAAAACGGTAACATATACAGAATTAACTGCTCTGACTGTAAAGCGAACTACATCGGGCAGATTGGCATAAATTTCAAAGCGGAATGTAAAAAACACACGGAATTATAAAGAAGAAACGTAGGTAGAAAATCCATTTTCGTAGCTCATCTTATACAAGATACTCACAAGGTACAGTATCGAAAACAACCTTTGAGTCCTTCATACAATGACGAAGGGCTCCGTTACGGACATTTATGAAGGGATAGAAATTTGCGCTCACCTGAAAGAAGCCAAGGAAACACGCTTACGCACATTAAGGACCAGCAATTTCTTGGATATCTGCCGCTCAGTTATTGATAGCTTCCTTTAAAGATATTCCACAAGTTCGCATCCGCAGCTAGTTGTTTGTAAACATACTTCTGTACGCAAACGACGTTGTGCCTACGCTATGCGAGAGTTCCCATTGGTTGCCCGTGGTTCTAATTTTACTCGTTAGAGGTCGCACCAATGCAGTCGACTTGGACGCCGCGGCATTTTCAACTATTTTACACTTTTATTACTTCAAAATAATTACTTTTGACTTTTGTTTTTAGAAACATGCAACTGTAATTGTGAAACAGATCAGAACATAAATCTTTTAAACTAAAGCATGCTAATAGTTTTTGGTATTGCACGTCTTTATAATTACACACGTCCATTTGCTCATGACGTCATTGGGCGCAAAACTTTTTTTTCTTTAAATCTTCTTGACGTTGCTGTTTATTGTTTGCTCCTAGCATTTTATCTGAAAAACATGCAACGTAATTTTGAAACACATCATATAACACTTTTCAAGCTTAACCATGTTAAAAATTTTAATGTATCGAACTGTATACTATTTATAATTACGACACGCCCATTTTCTCTTTACGTCACTGTGCGCGAAACTTTTTTTTCTTTTTTTTTCTTTTTTTTTTTTTTTTAGTGCACTTGACCTCTAATGTTTTTATCACCTGGCATCGCTTCTCTGCAGCATAACCTGAGTTGTGTATTATTTCTGTACTTGCACAGTACATATATAAGTATTGACAATCATCTCCTATTACAAAAAAGAAAAAGATCTATATGCCCATCCTATTGTGTACTGTCTTGTATCAGTTTCAGTTGCACTTAATGGCCTAATATAAAGGCCGAAACCTTTGATGTGAACGTAATAAAATTCCAAAAAAGTAACTGGAGTGACTTTTCATTAATGGAATATGCGAAATCAACGGCAACTTCATCCAGATACTGTGCAGTTGGGCCGAGCGGTTCTAGGCGCTTCAGTCTGGAATCGCTTCGACCGCTACGGTGGCAGGTTCGAATCCTGCCTCGGGCATGGAAGTGTCTGATATCCTTCGGTTAGTTAGGTTCAAGTAGTTTTAGGTCTAGGGGACTGATGACCTCAGATGTGAAGTCCCATAGCGCTTAGAGCCATTTTGAATCATCCAGACTACCTAGCTGAATACAGGTTTCAGAGTCGGTATTCAGCTGTAGTGTGATCATGAATACCGGCAGCTGGTCCATTAATCTTACGTTTTGTATATACAGCCTCGGTAATTATGACTTGGCGACACCGTCTGTGTTCCACGACCCTTGCACATACATTTCTGATATGACACGATACAAAGTTCATACGGCAGAGATTGTATGAACTGTAAAGATGAAGTTCCGAAGATGATAACATAGTCTTACCAAAACCGGTCATCTAAACAAATACTTTGCTAGATATCTAGGCTGTCAGGAATTTTTCTGGAGTTTGTCAATTCGTTCTCAGGCCGTCTTAGGCAGCTGGGTGACTTCAGTTCCAGCTACGTAGAGACAGATTTGCTTGATTTCGAGGAAGCTCCAGAAACATCATCTGATAACACTGTCTCAAAAATTCCAGGAAAAGAAAAAGAGAGAGAGAGAAGAAGAGGTCAAATATCATTCCGTGTTCGAAGGGCTATCTATCAAGCAAGGTAGATGGACAGTTCGGTTTGTATTATCAACAAATTGGGGAGAGGTTGGCACGGATATGATACACGACCTGGGGTGCAGTCATTGAAAGAAAGGCACTTTTCGCTGCCATATGACCTTCTTGAGAAATATCAGTCACCAACTTTCTCCTCAGAGTGCAAAAATATTCTGTTGGTGCCCACATACATACAGAGAAATGATCATCATAATAAAATCAGAGCTCGCACGGAAAGAGTTGTGCTCGTTTTTCCCGCGTGCCGTTTGAGAGCGGAGCTGTAGAGAAGTAGCTTAAACGTGTTTCAGTGAACCATCTGCCAGAGTAATCGTGCAGAGTAATCATGTAGATGTAGCTGTAGATATAGAGATATTTGTTGCTTGAAAACATTTGTATGCCTTGATGAACCGAATTATCACCGCAAGAAGCTGAAGCATCCTACATGAATTTCAGCCTTTCTCGCAGTTTCGTAGGTTGATAATTATGAAATCCTCGTGTGGTTTCACACAACATTTATGATGCCTGTTTCTCGGCTTTTACTTCTTACACTTTTTGATTCTAATTTTTATAATAGTTCAGAAAAGAAAGTGAGCGGTGTACTGAATCACGAGGTGGAACCATCGCACTAAGGCATTAAAAGTAGAAATCGATCAATTCATCAAAATCATCAGTAACAGCGTCGAAAAGTTTGTTTCGAGTAAAACAACAATATTTCTTTACCATATTGCACTTGAGTAACGATTTTCGCAAGACTGGTCCCTCTCAGTGGAATGAAAATGAAGATATCATAATAGCTCCAGAATTGGTGAATAAACAGAATTATCCGGCGGAAAGAGGCACCAAGTCATGGAGGAATACAATCCGTTCTTGACGATGTATAAGAGTACGCCGTAAGTTTCCAGAGCATGAGAAGGAGACTTTATCAAAGAATACGGATTAATAAAATGAAATCTGATGTCCTTACCTTATTTGCCAAGCAGGCAATGTATAAGTAGCCTTATAAATTGAATTATTGTAGTTAATGCGACAAATTTTATATTTAACTTGAAAGTAATTGCTTAATTAGCTACTTGAGTGTGAAATTTTTGGCGAAAAAATTTAATTAGGTGATTTTTCATTGTTTTCTCAGATGTAGGGCCTTAGAGCACAGGTTATTCTTGAAGCCCAGATTATACATAACTTATTTTTTTGTGCAGTGGAACCAAAGTATAGGGTAGTACAAAGAAAAAAAAATCAAACTTGAAAAATAAGAGTAATGTAACCTAATACGGTTCTACGTCTCCTGTACCCTACGTCTAATCACTTCGTGTGCTTTCGCTGCTCGCACCTATGATTAAATGATTTTAGTGCAACACTTACCAATAAGATGTAGTATAGACACTATTCATAGCTCTGCTCTTTTGTCGAGGTTTTAATACTTAGCTAGTCACATGTACATATGAAAAGTGGATTTGTTTTCTTTTAATGGACTCAATGTTAGATCAGTTTTAAAAGTAACTATAGATAGTTTCATGCTGCATTTTGTATGTTTATGGCAAAAGTTATGTTCACTCTATTCAAGTGCCTGAAGATGCTGTTATGTAACTATGAAATGGATCACAAATAAAAGAAACTTACAAATACAGCCGAAGGTGACGTCCCTACTAGACGAAGTTACAGAAACATCTGTCGTTTCATGATCTATCTGAAGACAAATATACGGAGATGGTAATCGAAGTTATAATCTTATGGCAGTAGGAAAGCATTTAAACGTAGCCACGCGTGCTTTAGAAGAAACTCCGGATAGCATGTAAATGCCCGATGTTAAATATCATAGAGGAATTCATCTGCATCTATATCTACATGGATACTCTGCAAATCACATTTAAGCGCCTGGCAGAGGGTTCGTCGAACCACCTTCACAATTCTCTATTATTCCAATCTCGTATATCGAGCGGAAAGAACGAACACCTATATCTTTCGGTAAGAGCTCTGATTTCCCTTATTTTATCGTGGTGATCGTTTCTCCCTATGTGGGTCGGTGTCAACAAAATATTTTCGTATTCGGGGGAGAAAGTTGATGATTGCAATCTCGTGAGAAGATTCCGTCGCAACGAAAAACGCCTTTCCTTTAATGATGTCCAGCCCAAATCCTGTATCATTTCAGTGACACTCTCTCCCATACTTCGCGATAATAAAAAACGTGCTGCCCTTCTTTGAACTTTTTCGATGTACTCCGTCAGTCCTATCTGGTAAGGATCAGTATTCTAAAAGAGGACGATCAAGCGTAGTGTAGGCAGTCTCCTTTGTAGATCTGTTACATTTTCTAAGTGTCCTGCCAATAAAACGCAGTCTTTGGTTAGCCTTGGACCGATTTATAAAAAATTAATGAATTCTACAAAGTTTATGAGATGAGCTGAGTTAGTTTGATGATGATGATGTGTGTGAAATCTTATGGGACTTAACTTCTAAGGTCATCAGTCCCTAAGCTTACACACTACTTAACCTAAACTATCCTAAGGACAAACACACACACCCATGCCCGAGGGAGGACTCGAACCTCCGCCGGGACCTGAGTTAGTTTGATTTCTCCTCTTGTTGAATGAGGTGTTATAGAATATGCTAGTACGTGATTTGTATACACCGATATGACTCTTGTATTCCCAGTCAGACATGATAACTTCGACAGTTGTGCTTCGATAGTAGACTCGACCAACCAGTCTACAGTAAAAATTACATATTCAACGCACGTTCTTTGTGTTTGACCACTGCACCGAATGGCACTTTAAAGTCTCTAACGTTTTGCCACCAGGGCAACGACTGAAAATTACTACGTCGTAAGATAAATTTTAGTCATTAACTTCATCTGTTGTTATTGCTACAAACTGTAATTTTTCACAGATCTGAATATGCTCACGCCAGACGGGCGAAGTCGGGTGTAAAACCTGTGACTGTTTTATCCGGATATTAATTATAACTGTCGCTGTGTTACCGACAGGCCATGCCTGCGTACCAATTATAGATACTGGTGTTATGCAATTATAATCTTCACACCCGATGCTTCTGTTTGTTAATGTCTAACCTGAGTCGATTTTTCATGACGGAGCACGGCATGTGAATGAATTGTCGGACACCCGCTGTTGTCTATCTCTAATGGGTCTTCACAGAAGGGAACGTCTAGAGTGGAGTCATCAACACGCCATCCGGGCGGTCGAACAGTAGACGGTGCAAATGGCTCTGAGCACTATGGGACTTAATGTCTGAGGTCATCAGTCCCCTAGAACTTAGAACTACTTAAACCTAACTAACCTAAGGACATCACACACAATAATGGCCGAGACAGGATTCGAACCTGCGACCGTAGCAGCAACGCGGTTCCGGACTGAAGGGCCTAGAACCGCTAGGTCACCGCGGTCGGCCGAACAGTAGCCCAATGTTATATTCACAGATGAGTCTCGATTTAGTCTGGAGAGTGATTCTCGATGCATTCGTATACGGAGGGAACGTGGAACACGATTTCGAGACCCAGAAATTGTGAAAAAGAGACCGATTTCGAGGAGGATTCCTGATGGTGTCGGCAGGGACTATGTTTACCACTCGCACCCCTATTCACGAAACTGTACGTGTGAATCGGGAAGGTTTAACTGCTGTCAGATGCCGCGACCTCATCTGCTGTTGTTGCGAGATGATGGACGATGATACTCGACCTCATACAGCACAGGTGGTTGACATTTTGTTGGAAGATGCCGCACTCATGACGTGGCCTCCGCGCTCTCCCGATTTGAATCCTATAGAGCATGTCTGGGACGCACTGCGAAGACGAGTTGTATCCCGTCAGCATCCACCAACCACTCTCCAAGATTTGCGAGCAGCTCTGCAGGAAGAATGGGCATTATTACCTCGACATGATATTTGTGACATGGTTCATAGCACGTCCCGTCGTTTTCTGGCCTGTGTTGTTGCCGGACGTGGTATCACACCACACTGAGCACATTAACCAGTTGCCGGAATGTGTGTGCAAATACCTTAAGTTACAAAAAACGATGAACATTTTTGTCTACCGTTATGCATGTTGCAGCTGTTTCTTCTTTACTGTCGCCTTTTTTTACTGCTTTGTGCGGCAAAATAAACGCAACATTGCAAAATTCCCGTTTGCTGCTCTAATTTTGGACACCTGTGTAGGGCGTCATCAGCTTTCAGGTTGACAGTATCCAATACCGCCTTTTAACACGGGATGTTTTAGTCTGTGCGATATCTTTACAGAGATGCTCAATAAACTACAAACAGAGGTTTGCTGTTGAAATTCCGAGACAGCACATTCCGGGTAGAGTCGGACAAATCACCTTTCACCTACGTCACGCGATATGGACACAACGAGAAAATTTGATAAATTAAGAGGTAATACGTCTTAGGGGTTAATACGTCGGGGGTTAGTATAATTATATATGTTACTAGCTCGGACCGTGGCGTTACCCATGGTTAAACACTTATTTATAAATATATGTTAGTGCCGAAACTCACTATTCACGTGTAAGTGCTATCAGAAAAGCCATCCCTTGTTATATCTTTAAAAGTACATTATAGGTAAAGCTTATTTACAAAATCATCTACATACAGGTATACGAGGAGAATTCAAAAAGTAAAGGCACATTTGTGAAAAGCTGTACCTATTCTGATGATATAAAACTGAAACATGCGTTATTTTTCTACGTAATCTCCCTGGACTTCAATGCAGTTTTCCCAGCGTTTTACGAGTTTTTTTTATTTCATCAGAAAATACGTTTATCGGTTTGAAATTCTTACTTACTACATAACACTTTTTCAAAATTAATAAGCAACCATATTAATAGTATTAATAGTAAGACTGTATTAACAACTTTCAGTGCTCGGCTCCAAAAATTTAAATTATATGTGAAGTTTTACTCCAGTGCGTGAGAAATAAACATCCCAGGTTGGGATGCATAATCTAAAGCCAGAGGAGGGGATGGTCTGATGCAGAGGGGGGGGGGGGGAGGGGAATCCCCCCATCCCCCCCTGCAAATCGCACACTGATACATACGGATTGATTGCAGGCCCTCAGCTGACTCCTCCTAACCAACACACGACCAGGAATTCCCTCTTTCCCTGTGACAAACTGCTTTTTATGTCGTCCCTGCTTCACCCGTGACCCGTGAAAGATGCAGAATGTTGTGAATGTGGCAAGAGAGGAGGGAGTGTTATTAGCTTGTCCATCTAGGATGCTTCGTGTGCAGGGGTTGTTTTGGCGGCGTTACATTTTGCTTACAAGGTACATGTATCAAGTACATGAGTCGTATTTGGGCGAAACAAACGTACTTATCTTGTTGTGTGTCACTGATTGCAGTGGTGGTAATCCCTCGTTGAGGCAATGCCTAGTTTTACAATTATAAAGATACATACTGTTGTGTACATGGTTCCGCGTAGTCAGCGCGTTCACAACTTTCCCACTAGAGAGCGCCCCGCTAAGCACAACAGCGCAGGCGTAGCGCTCGTCCGTCTCCGCACTACGAGACGGCGCTGCCTTACAGACAAATTCTGCTTCCGCCGATCCGCGTATTAATATGTCATGCAGCCAATGAGATTGCTGCTAACGTAGAACCTTTTCTCCTCGCGGATCACACTCGCGCAGTGATACCTGAATGCGCGAGGTATTATAACGAGTGTACAGACCTCCGATTAGTCAGTCTGCATTTGTCTGCACCAGTCTGTACCAGTCTATAGTCAAGTTTCAGTCTGAACCTAAGAAGATTATCATATTCCTGTACATAGCCATGAAGATAAATGTATAGACACTTTGTCAAGTATCAGAGATATGTGAGAATAAGATTAACGTACCACGACCAAAGGAACTTCAGATTGTCCATTGTAAACAGCATCCAGAATCAAGTTACGTAATATCTATGCCTTTTTATTATTTTAATAAATGTGTGTGAAAATTAATCAAGTTCTGTTTAAAGTTGGTCACCGTCAATCTGCTACTCTAAGCGTGCAAGTGGCATTCCTATCGTCTGACCTAACGGCAGAAGATATACACGCCACCATAAGACCACGAGACATATTGCTGACACTCGCCTACTTCGTCAGAGCGACGAGTCAAATAATCTGACGGTGTGTGTACCGAAGGTCTTACAGTACGCACACCACACATACATTGTGAACTACATGTTCTCGTTGCGCGCAAGTTTACCATTGCACCGGGTGCCGTCTGGCATTTTGAGATGGGACCTTCACAATACATTGAGGTAGTTCTCACTGCTACTGTGGAGAAGGAACTGTCCTTAGTGCACTAGCGCGTATTCACACATTCTAGATCATTCTGGCCTCATGCTATTAATTTCCATTCAGGTGTGGTGAAATCGTAATAGCCATGTATTTACGATTTTACTGTTATTGCATTTATTCTTCCGAGTTAAAGGTTTGTACATTAATATTGCAATGTTTTGTTTTTCAATCGGCACGCTTCACATCAACCCAGTTCATGTCGTGGACATTTTACGAAACTATATGGGCGCAGCCAACAGTGTATTGTAAGGCGCCTTTTCACGGTCCGTGCGGCTCCTCCCGTCGGAGGTTCGAGTCCTCCCTCCGGCATGGGTGTGTGTGTGTGTGTGTGTCGTCCTTAGCGTAAGTTAGTTTAAATTAGATTAAGTAGTATTTAGGAGTAGGGATCGACGACCTCAGCAGTTTGGTCCCTTAGGAACTTCACACAAAATTAATTATGACCTTTCTCTTGCGAATAGAATATTCGAACTCATTAACGATAAGCTCTTATGAGACATATCCCTGACTGCAAATGATACATTAGATGCTGATGACGAGAACATCTTTGAAGATAAAAGTGTTTATGGGGCTGCAACAATTAAAAATGGGAATGAAGGAGGATACTCTACAAGCGAGAATGAACCATCATTACCAGACAGAGCTAAACGAAACGAATTGACATAAATCACTCTAGAGAAGCATATGGAAATTATAAGTAGGCTGTTTAGGTTTTTATGTCGGTAACGCCACGTAGCGCTCTGTATGAAAATCACTGACTGTACTGTGTGCAGTCTGTGGCTGGTTAGCATTGTTGGAATACTCGCTATTGTAGTGTTGGGCAGTTGGATGGGAATAGCACACAGTGTTGCGCAGTTGGAGGTGAGCCGCCAGCATTGGTGGATGTTGGGAGAGAGATGGCAGAGTTTTGAGAGGTTTCTATAAGCGGACGATCTGGACGTGTGTTCGCCAGGAAAAGGAAATTTGTAAAGATGGATGTCATGAATTGATATATATATATATATGATGGTTTTTGAACGCTATTAAGGTAAATACATTGCTTGTTCTCTATCAAAATCTTTCACTTGCTAACTATGCCTATCAGTAGTTAGAATCTTTTATTTAGCTGGCAGTATTGGCGCTCGCTGTATTGCAGTAGTTCGAGTAACGAAGATTTTTGTGAGGTAAGTGATTCATGGAAGGTATAGGTTATTGTTAGTCAGGGCCATTCTTTTGTAGGGATTTTTGAAAGTCAGACTGCGTTGTGCTAAAAGTATTGTGTGTCAGTTTAGTGATGATCAGAATAAGTAAAGAGAAAACTGTTTGAGTACGTTGAGTTTTGCTCAGCTGTTTGAAAATCAAATAACGTAGAAGTTTACTAGCACAGTCCTTCATAATTTTTCTAAGGGTACGTTACAAAATGTATGCAAAAAAAACATAAAAAAGTATGTGTTGGTGACCGTAAAGAAGTCTAGTTGTACCACGAATGTAAATAAAGCCTACATGGAAGCGAATGCTTGGCATGAAATTATAATTTAAAAGGCGAATTATAAGGAAACTATTAGGATCGTAAAATACAGCAGAAGGTTGGAAATTACGAAGTCATTCTGAAATATATCAAAATATAGAAAATATTTCAAACTGATTATCAGCAAATATAATTGCTGGACATTAGCTGCTACTTTATAGGAAATACAGGACCATTCATGAGAAAAAGAAGACTCATGTTTTTGGGACACTTATTTCGAATGCAAGACAGAAAGTTAACTAATAAGGCTTCCAAATATTTGTGAGGTAAGAAGTTCACAAGAAGCTGGGTCAACGAATTAAAGGATTTAGAAAGAAACAATATAAAAAGAGAAGATATAAACAACAGAGAGGCCTTTCGGGAATAAAGAAAATGGAAAGATTCCGAGGCAGGGTATTTAAAAGACTGTTTCAGAATAGTCTGAATACAGAAATAAGAAAAATAGTGAACTAATAAAAGGATACTGGAAGAAAAGAAAAGAAGAATGAATAAAGAACTGAAATTGGAATGTGGAGCTCAGATGGCCTATTCGCAATAATAATAATAATAATAATAATAAAAAGCGATAAGCCTCATCAAAATCATGTCAGTATTCTGTAATACAAAACAAGGGTCATCGTATGCCGGCAGGGGTGGCCGAGCGGTTCTAGGCGCTACAGCCTGGAACTGCGCGACCGCTACGGTCGCAGGTTCGAATCCTGCCTCGGGCATGGATGTGTCTGATGTCCTTAGGTTAGTTAGGTTTAAGTAGTTCTAAGTTCTAGGGGACTGATGACGTCAGATGTTAAGTCCCATCGTGCTCAGGGCCATTTGAACCAAAGGTCGTCGTCTGATTATGCATGATGACAGTTTAAGAAATTGGACTATTATTTCTGCCGAAAAACGCAATTGCAAATTGCTGGTGTCCAAAACGTTTGTAGACAGATTTATAATACAAAACCACAGTGAAAGACAAACGAAAGATGCCGGCCGAAGTGGCCGTGCGGTTAAAGGCGCTGCAGTCTGGAACCGCATGACCGCTACGGTCGCAGGTTCGAATCCTGCCTCGGGCATGATTGTTTGTGATGTCCTTAGGTTAGTTAGGTTTAACTAGTTCTAAGTTCTAGGGCACTAATGACCTCAGCAGTTGAGTCCCATAGTGCTCAGAGCCATTTGACAAACGAAAGATGGCTGCGAGTGGGCATCGTTTAAATCAACGGGGATGGTTGAAAATTTGTCCGGGGCTGGAATTCGAACCCGGTTCTCTTGCTTACTAGGCAGATGCGCTGACTACTGCTCCATCTGGAGACAGTGGTCATCGATATTGCACGGGCTACCCTAGCACTCCTCCTGTAAGACCAAAATTTCATTCTATCCATACACTACGAATGTTGTACGCTTTGCCCATTCATAGTTTGTGAATAGGTTGAGAACTTGGGACTGACGGGAGACGTGCTATGGTAGTCCGTACAATTTCGATGACCACTGTCTCCAGATGGAACAATGGTCAGCGTATCTGCCTAGTAAACAAGAAAACCATCAGGAATGTCGCAGGGAAGTGTGATAGGAGCGCTGTTGTCCTCTATATACATAAATGATTTGGCAGATAAGACGGGCTGCAGTCTGCGGTTGTTTGGTAGTGATGCCGTGGTGTACGGTAAGGTGTCCAAGTTGAGTTACTGTAGGAGGTTACAAGACAACTTATACAAATTTTCCAGTGGGTGTGATGAATGGTAGCTAGCCCTAAGTGTGGAAAAATGTAAGTTAACGCGAATGAGTAGGAAAATCAAACCCGTAATGTTCGGATACAGTATTACTAGTGGCCTGCTTGACACACTCAAGTCGTTTAAATATTTGCGCGACCCGTTGAAAGGCGATCTGAGGTGGAACGAGTACGTCAAAACTGTGGTACGGATGGCAAATATCCGACTTCGGTTTATTGGGAGAATTTTAGGAAAGGGTGGTTCGCCTGTAAAGGAGACCGCATATACGAGTGGCGTATCATGTTCAGTTAGTAGCATCTTTGGAAAGAACGCACGCCAAATTTCAGCCATATTGGTCTATTTCTTTGTGTTTGGCATTCGTGTGAATCAAGGAAGTCGAGTTATTGTCAAAAAAATGTACGAAAAAGAATTTCGTGTGGTCATTAAACATTACTTTATGAAGGCAAAACGGCTCAGGAGACTAAAGAGAAGCTTGATAAACTCTGCACCTTGGATTAGGTGCAGATTCTCCTTTGCTAACCCGTCCTGCACGCCCTGTGGAGATTACGACTCCAGAAATCATTTATAAAATCGGTGATATGGTGATGGATGACAGAAGAGTTATGGTGCGTGAGATTGGTAGTACTGTGGGCATCTCGAATGAACGCGTACATGATGTTGTTGTTGTGGTCTTCAGTCCCGAGACTGGTTTGATGCAGCTCTCCATGCTACTCTATCCTGTGCAAGCTTCTTCATCTCCCAGTAACTACTGCAACCTACATCCTTCATCTCTTGGTCTCCCTCTACGATTTTTACCCTCCACGCTGCCCTTCAATACTAAATGGGTGATCCCTTGATGCCTCAGAACATGTCCTACCAACCGATCCCTTCTTCTAGTCAAGTTTCCGGGTTCCGCGATTGCTCACGCTTGACCAAAAAAGAAATCATGTGAAGTGTTGCAAGGGTGGTTTGCAACTGTTCAGGAAGAATCCACAGGACTTTAAGCGTCGTTTCGTCACTGTGGATGAAACATGGATACATTACTATACTCCTGAGACCAAACAACAATCTAAACAACGGGTTAGCAAAGGAGAATCTGCATCGAAAAAGGCGAAGACCATTCCTTCGGCCGGAAAGGTTATGGTGACTGTCTTTTGAGATTCGCATGGGATAATCCTCATGGACTATCTGGAAAAGGGTAAAACTATTACAGGCGCATGTTATTGACCGTTATTGGATCGTCTGAAAACCGAGCTGCAAGAAAAACGCCGGCGATCGGACCGCAAAAATGTCCTTTCCCATCACGACAAAGCGCCAGCACAGACCTCAGCAGTTGTGGTCGCAAAATTAATGTAACTAAGATTCGAACTCGTTTCACATCCCACCCTGTTCTTCATGACTTGGCTCCCTCGGACTACTATTTGTTCCCCAATTTGAAGAAATGGCTGGCGGGACAAAGATTTTATTCAAACGAGGAGGTGATTGCAGCAACTAATAGCTATTTTGCAGAGTTGGACAATTCCTATTATTCGGAAGGGATCAAAAAATTAGAACAGCATTGGACGAAGTGTATAAGTCTAAAAGGAGACTATGTCGAAAAATAAAAAAGGTTTACCCCAAACACGTAAGCGGTTTTTCTTTTTGCACAGACTTTTCAAACAACCCTCGTAAGACGCTGGTGCTACATGCTCTTGAGTACTGCTCGAGTGTTTGGGATCCGTACCAGGTCAGGTAGAAGGAAGACATCGGAGTAGTTCAGAGGAGATTTGTTACCGGTAGGTTCGAACAAAAATGTTACGGAGGTGCTTCTGGAAGTCAAATGGGATCCCTGGAGGGAAGGCGGCGTTCCTTTCGGGAAACACTATTGAGAAAACAGGCATTTGAAGCTGACAGCCGAACGATTATGCTACCGCCACGCGTAAGGATAACGAAGATAAGATACGAGAATTTAGGGCTCATATGGAGGCGTACAGACAGTCGGTATTCCCTCGCTCTGTTTGCGAGTGGAACTACGGGGGAAATGACAGGTAGTGGTGCACCTTATGGTCACTTGTGGAGTATCTATTTAGATGTATTTGTAGATGTAGGCCTGGGTTCGAATTCCAGACCGGCAGAAATTTTCAACCTTGCTCATTGATTTAAAGCCGGCCGAAGTGGCCGTGCGGTTAAAGACGCTGCAGTCTGGAACCGCAAGACCGCTACGGTCGCAGGTTCGAATCCTGCCTCGGGCATGGATGTTTGTGATGTCCTTAGGTTAGTTAGGTTTAACTAGTTCTAAGTTCTAGGGGACTAATGACCTCAGCAGTTGAGTCCCATAGTGCTCAGAGCCATTTGAACCATTGATTTAAATCAATGCCCACTCGCAGCCGTTGTCTGTAAGCCCTCTGTGTCCTAACTCATAGTGCCTGACGGATCAAAATGGTATCTGTCAGTTCGGACATGCCTGAAAGAACCGACACCACATACATATAACAGTGTTCGTTCCGGAAAAAATAACAAGATTTGCATCCACGAAAGAAATGAAGGATGAATAAGACATAACGGAGGCTGGTGCAGCATTTATAAACTAAGAAAAAAGCTTAACAGCAAGAAACAATGGACGAATATTTTCGAATGTAGGAAAAAGAATACGTACATTACTGACCATTAAAGTTGCTACACCAAGAAGGAATGCAGATGATAAACGGGTATTCATTGGACAAATATATTATACTAGAACTGACATGTGACTACATTTTCACACAATTTGGGTGCATAGATCCTGAGAAATCAATACCCAGAACAACCACCTCTGGCCGTAATAACGGCCTTGATACGCCTAGGCATTGAGTCAAACAGAGCTTGGATGGCGCGATGGCGCGTACAGGTACAGCTGCCCATGCAGTTTCAACACGATACCACAGTTCATTAAGAGTGGTTACTGGCCTATTGTGATCAGCTAGTTGCTCGGCCACCATTGACCAGAAGTTTTCAATTGGTGAGAGATATGGAGAATGTGCTGGCCAGGGCAGCAGTCGAACATTTTCTGTATTCAGAAAGGCCCGCACAGGACCTGCAACATGCAGTCGTGCACTATCCTGCTGAAATGTAGGGTTTCGCAGGGATCGAATGAAGGGTAGAGCCACGGGTCGTAACACATCTGAAATGTAAAGTCCACTGTTCAAAGTGCCGTCAGTGCGAACAAGAGGTTACAACCAATGGCACCCCATACCATTACGCCGGGTGATACGCCAGTATGGCAATGACGAATACACACTTCCAATGTGCGTTCACCGCGATAACGCCAAACACGGATGCGACCATCATGATGCTGTAAACAGAACCTGGATTCATCCGAAAAAATGTCGTTTTGCCATTCGTGCACCCAGGTTCGTCGTCGAGTACACCATCGCAGGCGCTCCTGTCTGGGATGCAGCGTCAAGGGTAACTGCAGCCATGGTCTCCGAGCAGATAGTCCATGCTGCTGCCAACGTCGTCGAACTGTTCGTGCAGGTGGTTGTTGTCTCGCACACGTCCCCATCTGTTGACTCAGGGATCGAGACGTGGCTGCACGATCCGTTACAGCCGTGCGGGTAATATGCCTGTCATCTCGACTGCTAGTGATACGAGGCCGTTGGGATCCAGCACGGCGTTCCCGTATTACCCTCCTGAAACCCCCGATTCCATATTCTGCCAACAGTCATTGGATCTCGACCAACGCGAGCAGCATTGTCGAGATACGATAAACCGCAATCGCCATAGGCTACAATCCGACCTTTATCAAAGTCGGAAACGTGATGGTACGCATTTCTCCTCCTTACACGAGGCATCACAACAACGTTTCACCAGGCAACACCGGTCACCTGCTGTTTGTGTATGAGAAATCGGTTGGAAACTTTCCTCATGTCAGAACGTCGTAGGTGTCGCCACCGACGCCAACCTTGTGTGATTGGTGTGAAAAGCTAATCATTTGCGTATCACAGCATCTTCTTCCTGTCGGTTAAGTTTCGCGTCTGTAGCACGCCATTTTTGTGGTGTAGCAATTTTAATGGCCACTAGTGTATATTATAGTGAAATCTATGTCATCCGTAATATATTTTTATACTATTCAATTACATACGCCATTTGTGGTATATGTTGCTATAAATATGTACATTTCTTTTCAAGAACAAAATGGAGAGTTTGGGCCAAGGGTGAGCAACCCATACACGAGAATATCCATTTAACAAAATAACAAGGATGAAAATAAATGTGGCCGTTAGTGTCTAAACAGTATTTTGCAATAAGTACCGTACAGTAGAATGTGGAGTTTATTTGCGTTAGGAAATAACACTGACGTTTCCCTGTAAAACGAACATACGTCTCGCGAATGCATGGCTTTATTGCTCGAAAACTAGGCATTTCCTACTGTGTCGTCACTACTGCTTCCTTCGACTCGTAATGAGTCGGATACGTGATTTTCCCCCATGTGCGTTTCATACGAGGTGCGACAGAAAAGTAATGAGACTGACGTGAAAAAAAAAAAATGTTACTTACCGTTTTAGTCAAGTTTAGTTTTGTCTCCTTCAAATAGTTCCCTTCTCATTGCACACACTTCTTTCAGCACTTCTGCCATCGATAGTAACATTTCCGGAACTCATCTTCTGTAGAATTCTCCAAGATCCTCGTCACAGCTTTTTGGACATCTTGTGTTGTTTTCAATATAGTGTCCCTTGACCGCCGTTTTGAAATAGAAAAAAGTCGCACGGAGCGATATTTGGTGAATAAGGTGGCTATGGTAGTACTGAAATTTGTTTTCAGGTTAAAAATTTCTGTACTGACAGAGCAGTATGGTTCAAATGGCTCTGAGCACTATGGGACTCAACTGCTGTGGTCATAAGTCCCCTAGAACTTAGAACTACTTAAACCTAACTAACCTAAGGACATCACACACATCCATGCCCGAGGCAGGATTCGAACCTGCGACCGTAGCGGTCGTGCGGTTCCAGACTGTAGCGCCTTTAACCGCACGGCCACTCCGGCCGGCTAGCAGTATGGGATGGCGCATTATCGTGATGCAGAATCCAATGATCAGCAATGTTGGCACGGACACGAAGAACTTTTTTATGAAGTCTTTCTAAAATTTCTTTGTAGTAATATTCCTTAACTGTTCATCTAGGAGGCACCCACTCTTTACGAACAATTCCCTTGGAATCAAAGCAGCACACAAGCATGCATTTCACTTTTGAGTTTGACATGCGAGCTTTTTTTGGTCTGGGTGATCCCTTTGAGCGCCATTGCGAACTTTGGCGTTTTGTCTCTGGATTTCACTGAAAAAATTCAACTTTCATCACCAGCAATAACACGGCTCAACAATTCTGGATTGATTTCCGTTTGCTTTAACAGAGCGGCTGCCACGTTTTTCCGTGTTTCTCGCTGTTTTGGTGTCAGATTTTCGGGGACCATTTTTGCCCAAATCTTTCTCATAACAAGATCTTGAGTTATTATTAGACAAACCGTTTCTCGATTGATGTCCAGTTCTTCTGCAATCATTTTCACTGATAATCTTCGATCAGATCGTACGAGTTCACGCACCCTGGCCAAGTTGACATCTGTCCATGAGGTTGATGGTCGTCCACTGCGGTCTTCATCTTCAACATTCGTTCTGCCTTCACTAAACATTTTATGCCAACGAAAAACTTGAGCTCTTGACGTAACCTCCTCTCCAAAAGCCTTCTGAAGCTTACGGCAAGTTGTCGTCGCGTTTTCACCCAATTTAACACAAAAAGAAATGGCATACCATTGTGCAATATTCTGTGGTTCCATTTCCGTGACGAGAGACACAAACATGTGTTAAATCATTACAGCACAACTCATGACTGAGCAGTTGCATCGATGTGCCACTTGGACTAGAAGCAGCTTATAGACCAAGGTCAAAGATATTGAGTCTAAGCAAGCCTGCAGGGTTGCCACATCTTGCAAAGAAAATCAGTCTCATTACTTTATTGCCACACCATGTATAGTTGTAAGTACTGTGGGTTGTAAGTACCACAGTTTCTAGTGAAACACCTCAGACTCCTAAGCAGTATTCCCAAACTGTCTATGTGTGTTTTAAATTATTGGCTAAAACGCTCATTATATCCCATATTCTTCATTAACACTTTTACATAATCCAATTACATTAAACGTACGTTTACATCAGCTGTAGCCGCCTGCGATGATTAATGCAGAGCTCTGATTGATAGCCTCTTTTAATCACTGTTCTGCGTCACACCACGACACGAGAAGTTGCTGAGGAAACAGCCCAGTCTCAGAAACGACAGCTCGGGAAGGCGTTTAGGAGCGGATATCGATTTGCGGCGCCCGACACAGACGCACTATCTCCCTGCTGTAATTACAGTCGCGCACATAAGCGCCCGATGATAATTGATGCATCGATAATTAAAAGGTAGCGCCGTAATTGGCACCTGCCGGGCGTCGGGGTATCGATAGCGTAGCCGGCGGCGATCGCTCGATCGCGTGCGGACACGCTGGCGCGAGAATCGATTGCGTCCGACGCATTAGCGATGCCGCAACTGTAGGGGATATACTTTGCTAGCAAATGGAAGGTCACCTTGCGCGAGACACAGTTATATCATTTCCTGCCTGGGGCGTGTTTATAAAGAGTCTGCAAAAAATATTAAATTGTAGTGATGGTGGATAAATGTAGCTTGAGACGTCTTCAAGGTGAAAAATTCACAGCCTGTGTCCATATATGATTGCTCAACAACGGCTCTTGTGAATATATACGCTACTGTAACCCGTGGATGTCAGTGAGTACCACATCAAACGTATGCCTAAAACACTAACAAAAAATTTGTAAATAATAGATTTCAGCTATCAGTCGTCCTTTTTAAATTTTATTGGCAGATCTAGATTTCAGCTAGAAACTAGCCATTCTCAGTGCACTATCATTTTTGATCAATGCATGTAATGCCTGTTGGTTTATTCAATGAATAGTATTCAATGAACTGTGGATGAAGCCCGACCTTGCATATCACCGTGAAACCATGCATTCGTAGATAAAAGTAACAGTACAAACTAATATCAGACAGAGATTCATTGGAAGAATATTAAAAGATTCATTGGAAGAATATTAAGGCAACGCAGATCATCCACGAACAAAATAGTTGATACCTTCACTTAACCAGTGAGAGACGAGAAAAGAGGCAACGCATCTCTAACGCCGAAACTGAGACCATTCTTTTGTTCGCTGTTGTCACACGTATTTGTTTCAGTATTTATCCGTGTTAGTTGTAAGACCTTCAACATTGATTGATATGATAGTCAGTTTTGCCTCTGAGAAAGGCATTTTGTATCGTTGAATTGCTTCTAGAGTGCTAATATTCAGGAAAATCATCAACTACATGAATACATTCTGGCGGCCCCATGGTTGAGGTACAGAAGAATTTTCCTCAAGAATACATCACTCTTGCCACAGCAAAAAAAAAAAAAGAAAGTAATGTAGTAAATATATATTTTATTACGAATGCCACACAAAACGAAAAATGAGCAAAGAAAACCTCTGCTACCACAAACCTCTTTGGAAACAACAGACTCACTCTTTGGTTTGTTTATATTTTGTAAAGTATGTGGGAGTCACCATCGGCGGAAAGTGCCTGTTTTGACTTGGCATTTAACGATCCTGGAAAGCATACATTATGTTTTCCAGAGCAGTGCTTGCAACAGGAATAAAAACAGTGAGTAATACCATCAAATTAATCTTACAATCTTAGTATTCTTCCCACATACGGTGCTCTCTTTATCATCTCTATATTTGCCACAGATGCACGGCCCCTACAATATTCCAAACTAAATTGTATTATCTGATGATGAATAGCCAGGCGATTCGTAACCGGTCATAGATAAATAAAATTTGAAGAAAAAAACGGCTATTGGTTGCAGTAATTCCTGAAACCTTTAAGAAAACAATCGTAAATCTAAATTAGAACAGCTCTGTCTTGTTTTTCCCTTCGCAACCTCTCTACTTGAACACGAACAGAATTGGATCGTGTGCTGGACACTCGTTCTGGAGCAGCAGGATCCAGGAGTAACCCCCAAAAGTGTCACTTACTTTTGGATATCACCAGTTGTGAATGAAGAGAACTGTAGACCATGGAGTACCTACTGGATTGTCAACTTTGCCGTGAATGTTGTACTGAAGAATATCTGCTTGCGACACTGGGTGAAGCTGCCACTGTAAGATTTTGGTCAATAGCAGTGTATCATGGTAATTATTTCTTCCTTTCATCATCAACATAATGAATTATAGGATTGGGCTACGTTAGGACCTAATGGCACAGCTTAAATTTCCAGCCACGGTTGTCACAAATAGCTGACTGCTTCTCCTGAATGACAATACATTTGAGTGCGAGAGATAGGATAAAAACAAGGGCCACGAGATTAGTGATACCGTCCATCAGTCAGCTCCTGTAATTGTTCCTCATTTTCACCAAAGTTAGACGATTGACTTTTCGTTTCCTTCACGGGAATGGCATACGGAAGAAGTGACAGGCTAACAGATTATAAGAGTTGCGTGATACCTCTTAATACCGTGTCGGACCACATTTTGCCAGGTTTATTGCAGCACATGGCATGGACTCAACATGTCGGAAGTACGCTGCAGCAATACTAAGCCAAGCTGTCTCTATAGCCGTCCATAATTGCAAAACTGTTGTAGTCGCACAATTTTGCGAGAAAAATGACCTGTCAATTACGTCCCAGAAATATTCGATGTGATGCACGTCTGGCGATCTGTTCGGCCACACCATTCGCTCGAATTCTCCAGAATCTTTCCAAACCAATCGCAAACAACTGTGCCCGGTGATATGGTACACTGTCATCTGCAAAATTTCCGTCGTTGTTTGGGAATACACTCCTGGAAATGGAAAAAAGAACACATTGACATCGGTGTGTCAGACCCACCATACTTGCTCCGGACACTGCGAGAGGGCTGTACAAGCAATGATCACACGCACGGCACAGCGGACACACCAGGAACCGCGGTGTTGGCCGTCGAATGGCGCTAGCTGCGCAGCATTTGTGCACCGCCGCCGTCAGTGTCAGCCAGTTTGCCGTAGCATACGGAGCTCCATCGCAGTCTTTAACACTGGTAGCATGCCGCGACAGCGTGGACGTGAACCGTATGTGCAGTTGACGGACTTTGAGCGAGAGCGTATAGTGGGCATGCAGGAGGCCGGGTGGACGTACCGCCGAATTGCTCAACACGTGGGGTGTGAGGTCTCCACAGTACATCGATATTGTCGCCAGTGGCCGGCGGAAGGTGCACGTGCCCGTCGACCTGGGACCGGACCGCAGCGACGCACGGATGCACGCCAAGACCGTAGGATCCTACGCAGTGCCGTAGGGGACCGCACCGCCACTTCCCAGCAAATTAGGGACACTGTTGCTCCTGGGGTATCGGCGAGGACCATTCGCAACCGTCTCCATGAAGCTGGGCTATGGTCCCGCACACCGTTAGGCCGTCTTCCGCTCACGCCCCAACATCGTGCAGCCCGCCTCCAGTGGTGTCGCGACAGGCGTGAATGGAGGGACGAATGGAGACGTGTCGTCTTCAGCGATGAGAGTCGCTTCTGCCTTGGTGCCAATGATGGTCGTATGCGTGTTTGGCGCCGTGCAGGTGAGCGCCACAATCAGGACTGCATACGACCGAAGCACACAGGGCCAACACCCGGCATCATGGTGTGGGGAGCGATCTCCTACACTGGCCGTACACCACTGGTGATCGTCGAGGGGACACTGAATAGTGCACGGTACATCCAAACCGTCATCGAACCCATCGTTCTACCATTCCTAGACCGGCAAGGGAATTTGCTGTTCCAACAGGACAATGCACGTCCGCATGTGTCCCGTGCCACCCAACGTGCTCTAGAAGGTGTAAGTCAACTACCCTGGCCAGCAAGATCTCCGGATCTGTCCCCCATTGAGCATGTTTGGGACTGGATGAAGCGTCGTCTCACGCGGTCTGCACGTCCAGCACGAACGCTGGTCCAACTGAGGCGCCAGGTGGAAATGGCATGGCAAGCCGTTCCACAGGACTACATCCAGCATCTCTACGATCGTCTCCATGGGAGAATAGCAGCCTGCATTGCTGCGAAAGGTGGATATACACTGTACTAGTGCCGACATTGTGCATGCTCTGTTGCCTGTGTCTATGTGCCTGTGGTTCTGTCAGTGTGATCATGTGATGTATCTGACCCCAGGAATGTGTCAATAAAGTTTCCCCTTCCTGGGACAATGAATTCACGGTGTTCTTATTTCAATTTCCAGGAGTGTATGAATGGCTGCAAATTGTCTCCAAGTAGCCGAACATAACCATTTCCGGTCAATGACCGGTTAAGTTGGACCAGAGGACCCAGTCCATTTCATCCCTCACCATTACGGAACCACCACCAGCTTGCACAGTGCCTTTTCGACAACTTGGATCTGCACCACACTCGAACCCAACCATCAGCTCTTACCAACCGAAATCGGGACCCATCTGACCAGGTTACAGTTTTCCCGTCGTCTAGGGTCCGGCCGATATGGTCACGAGCTCAGGAAAGGCGCTGAAGGTGACGTCCTGCTGTTAGCAAAGGCCCTCGTCTGCTGCCACAGCCCATAAACCCAAAGTTACACCGCACTATCCTAATGTATACGTTCGTCCTACGTTACAGATTGATTTTCTGAGAGAATTTTACGGAGTGTTGCTTGTCTGATGGCACTGAGAACGCTACGCAAACGCCGCTGCTCTCGGTCGTTAAGGGGAGGTTTATTATCTTTGGCCCGAAAAAAGCATCTTCTTTGAGAATTTTGTCCTCAGGATTGGTTATAGATGTCAATGTCAAATTTTGTCAAAATGTTTATTGATATTTCCTCTACAAACCGGAATTTTGGTTCAAATGGCTCTGAGCACTACGGGACTTAACTGCTGAGGTCATCAGTCCCCTAGCACTTAGAACTACTTAAACCTAACTAACCTAAGGACATCACACACATCCATGCCCGAGGAAACTGGAATTTTGTCGACCGGGAATGTCGAAGAGCAAAGGCGGAAGTGCCGTCGGAACGAAACAAAATTTCGATGTAGACCTCCACGCGCGTTGTGTCACAGGTCAGCCGGCTAGTCTGAAATCAAAACTGAGTTGACGTTAGCAAAGTATATAAGATTCTTTAGGAGCTGTACCTCACTTATGTTTTTTGGGCCATACGAAACAAAATGGTTGCCATTTGAAAAAAATTGGGTTTTTTCATTCATTTTTCGAATTCGTCGGCCAAGTAAAAATATTTATAGTTGATGGATCGGAATAAAAGTGGTACAGCTCCTAAATTTAGCTTCGTCGCAAACAAAGAATCATGCCAGTCGGTTCAGTAGATTTGAAATTACCATGCCGCGCGATAAAAAAAAATCGAGAAAAACGCGACTGAAGTTTTGACCACATACAGATGCAATATTATGCAACTTACGTTCAATCTACTATTCCGGATCCGTAAACTACTCCTTCCTCTTCGTCACAGAGGGCGTTCTGCTCGATCTGGGCCATCCTGCGCTGCTCCAGAGCCGCTCGTACGGCCGGTGGCAAGCGGTTTTCGGCCGCTTGGATCCGGTGGTCGTCCGAATGCTCGGCGAACTGCGTCGAATAGAGTCCCAGGGTGACGTCCGCCGTTGTCATGGTCTTCAGAATTGCTGAATACCCTTCGTTGAAGCTGCTCACTGCCAGGAAAGTCGCAGCCTTCACAGTCTTCGCACCAGAATGCAAACACAGGCGTTCAAACTTTCATTTGAATTTTGTGTGTTTCTCCCCAAGCACCGGTACAATAACTTGTCCTCCGAAAGAAAAAAACTGGAGCGTGAAAAAGGCCGATTTCAGGCTGGTGCATTTTTTTGTTCAGCCGCGAATAACAAACATTTCCGTTCCGTATTCGGAAAATCGTTTGAGGGGTAGATACTAAACACTTCTATGGATCCAAAAATACAATTTAAAAAAATCGTTTTTTTGAACCAAATGATAGTAAACCTCCCCTTAAATGAATGCCGTCGGCCTCTGCGTCCTCGGTGAGAAGTAATGGCCGAAATTTGATATTCTCGGCTGACTCTTGACACTGTAGCCCTATGAATACTGAGTTCTCTAACGGGTTCCGAAATGGACTGTCCCAGCGGAGGTTCGAGTCCTCCCTCGGGCATAGGTGTGTGTGTTTGTCCTCAGGATAATTTAGGTTAAGTAGTGTGTAAGCTTAGGGACTGATGACCTTAGCAGTTAAGTCCCATAAGATTTCACACCCATTTGAATATTTGTCCCATGCGTCTAGCTCTAGCTACCATTTGTAGTGGGACGCGAAATTGAAGCGTCACCCATCCACCAGTGTCAGCCCAGTTTGCAGGTGAATATAAGTTTAATTTAGTGTTTTGTTTATGTATTTTGTAATATTTGTAATGATTGTGAATTATCTAAAAGTTTTGTATTTATTTTTATGTTTCATGTACGGAGAGGGCGGCGCAACGAACGGAGACAGCATCTTCACTGCCGGGGCCAGAGAGAAAATTGCTGGCCACTATACGTCGCGGGTCGACAGCCAAAGAGCAACAGAAGTTCCTGAAACCGAGTCGTTGCGTCGTGCTTCTAAAAACTGAAAAAATAAGAATTTGTAATGTTTCCACAACAATGACGTCATAGAAAGTTTAATCATGTTGTAAATGTTCAGTCCTATCTTGTCAAGGCTCAGGTTCACGTCTATATGTAGTATATATGAAGATAATAAACTAGTGTAAACTACAAAAGTTTAAATACGTGTTCCGAGAATTTATTTATGAATAATTATATTAAGGAAGAAGGATTACTGATTTATTTGACAAGAGTATTAATTTTTGACAACATTCATCGCGAGTTTGAGTCTTAAAAGTTTATTCCATGTGGCTTTAATATTTATTAAAGCAGATAACTTGCATTAATATAATTTCTGAGAAGAAACAAACGACATCTAAATTGAAAAAAGTTTGCGAAAACCAACTGGACTGAGTGACGTAATTCTGCGCATACGACTCAAAGGATGATGTTTTAACTACAGTTTCGTTCAAGAACCATTCAGAGACAACTTTAAAATGAGTTTTAAAAATTTTGAAGTGTTTTGTAACTGACGTTGGTGACGAAGTCTGCGGATGGTCATATGTCAAAAGAAAATCATTCATACAAAACTTTCGTCGTTACACTACACATTCTGCTCTCAAAGTCTGTTAACCCCTGTGAAGCAACCATAATCATGTCGGAAACATTTTCACATGATTCTCCTGAATACAAATGGCATCTCCACCAATGCACTGCCCCTTTGATACGTTGAGTGCGCGACGCTAACGCCTTCTGCACGTGTGCATATCGCTATCTCACGACGTTTGTTATCTCAGCGTAGATACCGCGAATCAGTAATTAAACTATCCGAAGCTACGGGCGAAGAATCAAAACTTTTTAATCTGTTAGCACACGTCGCTCTCCCGATGTTCCCCCCTCGCCGGATCGAGATTTAGGAGCCACCTGCGACACACCGCGAAAACGGGAGCTGGGAATGGCCCATCCTGCGGGACAATCTGCCACCTGTTGGAATGCGCTGGCGTGTGCGCTCGTTGCGAGCCGCTGATTGGGGGAACTCCCTGACGGAGAGATGATGGTGTCCCAGCCACGGGCCACTCGTCTGGTTTCCCTCTGTCTGGCACCACATCTTGCAAAACCCCCCACTTCTATGAAACCTCCAGAAATGTCTAGTTTAGCGGGTGAGGCCGTAGATAGAAGTGTAAGGAGAGTACAGTGTAACTGGCCAGTCTTTCCCACCAGAGTCTTGCGGTGATTGAACCAGTCCGTCCTTGAAATAGTGCACCGCCTCGTAGGAATTCTTTCCACTTGTTACGTGCTCTCGTAGTTTTTATGTCCCCTTGTAGAGCCGTAGCAGCGCCGTCGGATTCTGAGAGTTTGGAAATTTGGACTTACGGCTATGGGACCAAACTGCTGAGGTCATCGGTCTCTAGGTTCACACACTACTAAATCTTGAATACTTCCCGTCTCCTCTATATCTCTTTTCTTACGTAACCTTCCCTTCTACAATAACCTATGATACCTTCCCTTAGGATTTCTATCTCTTGCTTAATAATAACAAATTAAATCTTCCCTTTGAAATTTACTCTCTTTCTCAATCTTGGCATACAAATTTGATTGCTGCTTATTAAAAGTGATTTTCTGATTATTTCGACGAAACATAGAATGTGTCGTCGTCGTGGCCCTGAGTCGCTATCTGCAATAACCCAAAACTGTTCCTTACCTTTTTTTACTGTTACTGGATCACCATCTGACTGCTACATCGAACTGCTACATGAATATACTTACTCTGTTTTAATATACTTCATTAGCTACTGGTGGGCTGTCATAATAAGTGGCTGTATTTATTACCAAAGCTGACGTTATTCTTTAATAGCAAAGCTGACGTTATTATTTAATTAATTTGACTGACGTTACGTAATTCACAGTTAAACTTTTTCAACAAAATTTTGCAAAGTTTTACGTTGATGGTTTTTGAGGATGGATTATAATCAGTAATGCAATATTGCTGGCAAAAATTAATTATATTAAGAATGAAATGATTTTTGAAACGTTCAAATGGGACTTACTTTTTACAATAACCTTACAACTAGCATTGCGCAAACATACCTTCAGTAGTCTTGAGTTTCTCAAAAAAATAATTCAATAGTATTAGTTCCTCTTATGATAATAGTTAGCGGATGTCTCTGTACATCCGTTTATAATCTCTTGTAAATCATAGCTGGTGGCTGGCAGGCACACCGCTCCTCTCAACCTCTCGCTTCAGACCTGCTACCGACTCGCTTCACATCTCGCTTACTACTGACTTCCTACGAACGCTAAAGTGCGGTCTCTCCTGCCAACAATACTTTGGTGCAGACATTCCCTGCTACCACAATTATTTCCAACATGGCAAATATTAATTATTCATACTTAATCCTATTAATAAAATATAAACATCTTTCATAAATTGTGGTTTGACAACAGAAATATACACGTCTTACAATCTAACTTAAACTATCTTACGCTAAGGCCGGTGTTACACTATCAAATTTCTTTTTCAAAGATTTGATCAAATATTCGTCAAATATATTTGACAAAGATCTTTGACGTGGCGCTAAAAAGGGGTATACACTGTCATCACATTTATCGTCAACGTTCAGGATGGCTGACAACAACAACTTGTTATTAACTGCAGGGAGGGGGGGGGGGGGGGGGGGGAAGGAAACGTTCCTGGGTGAAGCCGTGGGTTTTACGACGACACGATAAAAGCTTGGATTAGATTAGTACTTGTTCCATAGATCATGAATGCGACACTTTGTAATGATGTGGAACGTGTCCAGTTAATAAAAGGTGTTTATACAAGACATTACATTATACAAAATTTTACACGACACTTAATATTTTTAATAATTTATTTTATTTATTTTACTTCATTTATTTATTTATTTATTTTGTGGGGGTTGGGGAAATTACCCACTTACTATATCCAAAAATTCGTCTAATGAATAGGAGGAGTTGCCATTAAGAAATTGTTTTAATTTCCTTTGAAATACTATAACGCTATCTGTTAGACTTTTGATGCTATTAGGTAAGTGACCAAAGACTTTTGTGGCACGATAATTTACCCCCTTCTGAGGCAAAGTTAGATTTAGCCTTGAGCAGTGAAGATTATTCTTTCTCCTGGTGTTGTAGCCATGTACACTGTCATTACTTTTGAATTCGTTCGGATTGTCAATATCAAATTTCATAAGTGAATATATATATTGTGAGGCTACAGTGAAGATCTCTATCTCTTTAAATAAGTGTCTGCGGGATGATCTTGGATGAGCTCCAGCGTTTATTCTGATTAGAAGCTTTTGTGCAACGAACACTCTTTTACTCAATGATGAGTTACCCCAGAATATGATGCCATACGAAAGCAGAGAATGAAAATGGGCGTGGTAAGCTAGTTTACTGAGATGTATACCGCTATGATTTGCAATGACTCTAATAGCATAAGTAGCTGAACTCAAACGTTTCAGCAGATCCTCAGTGTGTTTTTTCCAGTTCAACCCCTCATCAATGCGTACACCTAGAAATTTTGAATATTCTACTTTAGCTACCGATTTCTGATCGAAGTCTGTATTTATTAATGGTGTCATTCCATTTACTGTGTGGAACTGTATATACTGTGTTTTGTCAAAGTTTAATGAGAGCCAATTTGCAGAGAACCACTTAATAATTTTCTGAGAAACATCGTTTACTATTTCACCACTTAATTCTTGTCTGTTGGGTGTGATAGCTATACTTGTATCATCGGCAAAAAGTACCAGCTTTGCATCTTTGTGAATATAGAATGGCAAGTCATTAATATATATGAGCTTATACTGAAGCACGTCAAGTCGTACATCAATTACTTAAGAATGGATGGGCATACATTCCAGTATGTGCTCAGTGAAGTGTATCCTCATATCACAAAGCACAATACTCACTTAAGAGCTGCTATAACTGCAGAAGACAGGCTCACTGTAACACTCTGAATCCTTGCTACAGGAGAGAGTTGGATTAAGTTAGGGCAGGTCTTAATCTATTTTTGTATATAGGGTGCCTCACGTTGTAAAGCGCCTAATCAGCTTCATACATCTCTATTAATTTTGTAGTTGTCGGCACACACCAATTGTCTTTACTGGCAATGTTTATAAAAACACTGCAGATGACAGAACGCTGCAGCGACGCTAGCGCTCCACGTGGTGACATTTCACACTGCAGTGAACAGAAGACAAGCGACTTCTTTGATCAAATCTACAGCGAGGCTCTAGATCTGATCAAATTTATTTGACGGTAGACGAGATTTGACCAAGTTCCCTATTACACCATCAAATTTCTTTGGCAAAGATATTTGACTAAGGTATTTGACAAAGAAATTTGATGGTGTAACACCTGCCTAAGGGCAACACACAAACGCCCATGCCCGAGGGAGAACTCGAACATCCGACAGGAGAAGCCGTGCGAATCGTAGCAAGGTGCCTTAAACCGCAAGGCAACCCCGCGGGCCGGATTCTGAAAGTACACTGTTACTATGTTTTACGTAATGAAGTGGGACGAAATTCTCTGTGCAAGGAATTTTTACGCAGGATGCCATTGTGGTGCGTTTATTTCAGAAACACCGTAAAATGAACTTGTTCACATTGATTATAAGCTATCAACGGTACGATAGCATGGTCTACCAAATGACTAGATAGAAAGGGACGATTGCCAACTATAGTGCACAGTCTGTACCTTGAGCGTACAATCGGTACAGTTTCTATAAGGTGGTGCATCTTCGGTTATGCCAAAGTTATTCATTTATTTATGAATATCAACAGTTCCTGCCATTACAAAATTGCTGAAAGATATAACCCATAGACTCCTCCTAATATCTGAGATGGCAAAAGGGAACTTTTGTTATCAAATACTTATTAATAACAGTAGCGAGCCAATGACTGTGCTGAACCTTCCATCGAGCTACAGAACCCCTTGAACATGTCCTCTGCAGACGGGGACGAAACGTTGGGAATTGACACGGAATTCATCAACCGACCACGGCATAACAGCCCGGATAATTATAATGGACATGACATTTCCGGCCGTGAAAGTCTACATTTTACTATCCGTATGTACTGCAGCGCTAATACATTCACTTCACGTATGTGAAATAGCAAAACTGGATATAAGTACAGTGCGCTCTTATCTGCCAATAAGGAGTCCCTTACAGTCTGCATGCATAGACTTTGCTCGACTCGTGGCAGAAGGTACTTCATAGTAACATTAGTGACTTTCTATGTCAATCCGTTACGTCCTGTTCTCTTTTACGGCATATCAGGATTACAGACTCATCAGTCTTTTGCACTACGTTTTCCTTCAGTATTGTGATATTTTTAGCTCCAAATTCCATGTTCGCCTAAAAACTCGGTTAAACAGTAGACTTGACAAGCTATCTCCTAGTCCAACACCAGTTCTTATTTCAAATTGATGAGATAATCCTGCCATAAATTTAACTTTATGGATCGTATTTCTTAGAGTCTCACGAATTATGTCTGCTAATTTTGCTTTACCACTTTTGATATACTCATCTCTCTACAAATCTATTTCTTCTTACCTTTGTATTAAATCACTGGGATCACCTGACAGTTTCAGCTCCTTTTTATGTTGTTGTCTCCTATTTTTCCAGTACTCATTCATCTTCTCTGCATGTTGCCTTTTCTTTTGTTCTGCATATGTTGTACCCGATATCTCACTTTCTCTGCCTTGAAAGGCTTCTGAATTTAGTATTTTATTTTCAAACAGATTTTTTCATGTTATTTCCGGTTCTTTGATGTTTCTAGTTTTTTCTTATTTCTATAATCCATACAACTATCTATTTTTCTAGAAATACTGGTATATTCGAGGGGCGAGATTACAAGTGGTACAAGTGGTGAAGCAAACTGAGGTAATGATTGTCAAAGTTAAATGGCTATTTATAAATTTTGTGGGTTACTATCTAAACATCAGATTTTTTTCTAATGGTCAGTTAATCCGTTTATAGCTGTAGGTATGGTTCTAGATTGGAAGATATTTGCATTAGTTTTATGGTATATTAAAAATGTTTATACTTCTTGCATCTTAAAACTAAAGAAGGTGCAAGCGGAAAGACGTTTTCCTTACTGTGGTTCATTCTGAAGATCTTTTTGCTCCAACACCTATGATACTAGTAGTACAATACATGCTCTTTGTAAAACAAGAATATGTGCGTAATTAGTGCAAAGTTAATATAACAAGTTGAAAATAGGTAAATAGCTATTAAATTAAAATACCTAATCGAAAATATGTCGGCGTGACTCCAACACATACGATGGTCTGTTCATTGCTATTTTGTATAATCTCCTCACAGTCTGAGCCCTAATGTAGAAACACAGTCATTTCTTTCTGTGGTTTATACTGAAGAACGTCGTTTCTGGTGGAACACTCGCCTTGCTGTACCACTGTGTTGCGCACTTTTCACTCTTCCTTGTCTCCTCCTCTGATTACGTCCTCTTCTTTCTCTGCTCCCTCAGATAACTGCAGTCTGTGAACGGGATGTATTCTTAAAGAACTCTTGATACATTGGAGGGTCTAGTTTATTTCCTGAAGATACAGAAGAGGTTTTGATAGGTGACTAACATTGTGTCACCTAAAATCCTCTTCAGTAAACACAAGATCACGCTTTAGTGCATACTTCAACTACATTGCTTCATTTCTTTGCTGATTCTGGTCCTTCTGATGTTCCTCCACTGTATTTTGTTTCCTTGAATGTCTTTAGCAACCTTGACTTCTGCTACGGCATCCATGGCTTTAATTCAAAGGAAGTTTTCTGTTTTCATTTCCACTATGAAAAAACTGTAGGCTGACTTTCTTCACTGTTTCCGTCCCATCTTGGGGAACAAATAAAAATTTCGAGTGTCTTATCGCATTATCACATTCCTTGGACTTACGGCTTGGATCAAGAAAGTTGTCATGTACTCTGTACATATGCTGATTTTGTGTATATCCACTGTTTCAAAGCAGGACCTGTTTAAACATAACTTAAATATTACTATAAGTGATCTTGAAAACATAGCAAACAGGTTGGCCTGGAGAGGACAGCTTGCAGATCATTCACGATGACCCTAGTGAGAAGGACTGGACACACAGCGAGTCTTCTCCTCATCCGCGTTATCCCTGTAGACAGCAACAGCAGACCAAGACTGTGGTATGCATCAGACTGGCTGCATATCGATGCTGAAGACAGCAAACAGATAGCAGTTTTCAATGGAAACCGGACGCAAGTATAGGTTCCCTGTTATACATATGTATGACTGGAGGCTCTTTTGTTGTTCACGCTACAAGCCCCGAAGGTCAGCGAGCAGCAGAAAATCGTAGCGTAATTCTCTTTTTAATCATAAGTCTTCTGACTGGTTCGATGTAGCTCCTGTCTCAACCTCTTCAACTCAGAGTAGCACATGCAACCTACATCCTCAATTATTTGCTGGATGTATTCCAGTCTATGTTCATTATAATTATCCGGGCTGTTATGCCGTGGTCGGCTGATGAATTCTGTGTCAATTCCCAAAGTTTCGTCCCCGTCTGCGGAGGACATCTTCAAGGGGGTTTGTAGCTCGATGGAAGGTCCAACACACCCACTGGTTCGCTACTCACTCAGACGGGGACGAAACGTTGGGAATTGACACAGAATTCATCAACCGACCACGGAATAAAAGCCCGGATAATTATAATGGACATGACATTTCCTGCCATGAAAGTGTACATTTTAGTGTATTCCAATCTGCCCTCTACAGCTACCTATAGTACCATGGAAGTCATTCCCTTGTGTCTTAACATAAGTCATATCACTCTGTCCCTTTTCTTGTCAGAGTTTTCTACATATCCGTTTCCTCTTCGGTTCTGGGAGAAACCTCCTCATTTCCTGCCTTATCAGTTCATCTAATTTTCAACATTCGTCTGTGGCACCACATCTCAAATGGTTCGATCGTCTTTGTTTCGGTTTTCGCACAGTCCATGTTTGACCACCATTGAATGCTGCGCTCCAAACGTACATTCTCAGAAATTTCTTCTTCAAATTAAGGCCTATGTTAGATACTAGTAGACCTTTCTCGGCCAGGAAATTGGAAATTTGTAGTAAGGTCTTATTGGACAAAACTGCTGAGGTCATCGGTCCCTAAGCTTACACACTAAGTAATCTAACTTAAACTAAGTTACGTTAGGGACGACACACACACCCGTGCCTGAGGGAGGGACTAAGATCTTAGCAGGGCTTGGGAACCAGCGATCGGGTTAATAAAGAGTAAATCGAGCAAACGTATAGTTGTGACGACCACGGCGGACAGAGCCATCACTCCGACGTCATCTCAGACGCCGTCGCAATCTGTTCCACCGAGCGACCGTGGCGCGGGGCGCGGACGGCGGAGGGAGCGCGCCGCGGGCGGAGGGTATTTAAATCGGCCGCCGCCGCGACCGAACCCAGTTCCCTCTGAGCAGCCATAGCGTACGGATCTCCGTGCCGGCACGTTCACAGGAGCTCAGTCCGTCAGTTCACCTGATGATGGCGACATGTATGATCGCCGAAATATTGTGCCCGTTGGACACTATAGACCGGCAGCACACCCGTGGATATTTTGACTAAGAAACACAGGTTCTGTTGCGACTACCGATACCTCAATAATAAGACAGTAACGGACGCATACCCCATTCCAAACATATCGGAGACTTTGGATCACCTAGGACAGTGCCAGTACTTCGCTACGATGGATTTAACAAGTGGTTATCTTCAGTTAGAGGAGGCTCCAGAGGTCCATCCACCTCTACACCTGGAGACCTCTACAGCTCGAAACCTCCGGCGAGGGGTATGGAGGGGGTGGAAGGGGGAGGGGGAGTCCCACGGACCGTGCAAGACTCCGTAGACCGCGCGGTTACCCCGCGCGGCTCTTGGCCAGGAATACTCTTTTTGCCAGTGCTAGTCTGCTTTTGATGTCCTCCTTGCTCCTAAATAAAAAACAAATAAAAACAATGGCTGTTGGAATATTATCCCTGATAATCACCCAGCAGCCGTCTGACACTCTGTAACAGTTATGTGTTTACGTTTAATCTACTTCAGAACATCTGCGTGGTTGATACCTAGTCGTCCCCATGCTGCCGCCAGCACAGCACGTTGCCGTGGATCATTGACATGCGATGGTGACGTCATATCTCGCTGATGAGGTCTGAGCATTTCTTCATGACTTGCGCTAACACCCTGCTGCCGCATGTCGCTGTAAAGATACTCTATAACTGTGTAAACTCAACAAATATCATCCAAACAATTCCGACGACTGCAAGAGCTGACGAGTGCGAGAATTATCGCACAATCAGCTTAACACCTCATGCATCCAAATTGCTGACAAGAATAATATACAGAAGAGTGGGAAAGAAAACTGAGGATGTGCTAGATGACGATCAGTTTCGCTTTGCGAAAGGTGAAGGCACCAGAGAGACCATTCTGACGTTGCGATTGATAATGGAAGCAAAACTGCAGAAAAATCAAAGCACGTTCATAGGATTTGTCGACATAGAAAAAGCCTTCGACAATGTAAAAAGGTGCAAGATGTTCGAAATTCTGACAAAAATTGGGGTAAGCTACAGGGAGAGACGGATAGTATACAATATGTACAACAGACAAGAGGGAATAATAAGAGTGGACAGATTAAAAAGGGTGTGAAACAGGGATGTAGTCTTTCCTCCCTACTGTTTAGTATGTACATTGAAGAAGGAATGAAGGGAAAAAAAAGCTTCATGAGTAGAATTGAAATTCAAGGTGAAAGGATATCAATGACAGGATTCGTTGATGACATTGCTATCCTGAATGAAAGTGAAGAAGAATTACATGATGTGCTGAACGGAAAGAACACTCTAATGAGTACAGAATATGGATTGAGAGGAAATCAAAGAAAGACGAAAGTAATGAGAAGTAGCAGAAAAGAGAACAACGAGAAACTTAATATCACGATTGATGGTCACGAAGTAGATGAAGTTAAGGAATTCAGCTACCTAGAAAGTAAAATAACCAATCATGGATGGAGCTTCAAATGGTTCAAATGGCTCTAAGCACTATGCGAATTAACATCTGAAGTCATCAATCCACTACATCTAGAACTACTTAAACCAAACCAACCTAAGGACATCACACACATCCATGACCGAGGCAGGGTTCGAACCTGTGACCGTAGCAGCCGCGTGGTTCCGAACTGAAACGCCTAGAATCATTCGACCACAGTGGCCGGCCCGGACGGTGCAAGGAGGACATCAAAATCAGACTAGCAATTGCAAAAAGGGTATTCCTGGACAAGAAAAGTCTACTAGTATCATAGGCCTTAATTTGAGGAAATTTCTGACAACGTACCCCCTATGTCTGGAGTGAAACATGGGCTGTGGGAAAACCGAAACAGAAGAGAATCGAATCATTTGAGATGTCGTGCTACAGACGAATGTTGAAAATTAGGTGGACTGATTAGGTGAGGAATGAGGGGGCTCTGTGCAGAGCCGGAAAGAAATGGAATATGTGGAACACACTGTTAAGTAGAAGGGACAGGATGATAGGACATCTGTTAAGACATGGGGGAATAACTTCCAAGGTACTAGAGGGAACTGTAGAGGGCAAAAGCTGTAGAGAAAGGCAGAGACTGGAATACATACACCAAATAATTGATGACGTGGGTTGCAAGTCCTGCTCTGAGATGGAGAGATTGGCACACAAGAGCATTTCGTGGCGAGTCGTATCAAACCAGTCAGAAGATTGATAACCCAAAAAGAAAAGCTCAACATACATACTTCGATGATCAATGAATATGACATTATTGATGTGATAATGTGAAGCATTTTATACCACCAGACACAGCAGCAGTTGAAACTGGAGTAGAACCTGGAACCTTGCTTGTGAAACGTTTGTTTTCTTCTTAACTTCTTTATCATCACTTTGTGGTACTGCATAAACTGATTTATAGATAAATAAACTGATAGATATTTTATGTAATTATGTTGTTAAAAATATTTTTGAAATAATTTATGTGAAAAATGTCCAGTTAAGTTTTTATTAATTTAATTTGATGGATACGACTCCATAATTTGTGTGTATGTACAGTGTGGTAATTTGTTTGAGAATACGTTTACTCCTCAACACCTTTTTCAAACTGGCACAGCAGCAAACCAAACATTAACATGAAAGGGTGCAATTGATTGAAGCTGCATTCACGGAACCTATTTTATACACTGGTAGCAAAAATAGTTTCAAATCAATATTGTGTTGTATTGCTTCCCATCTTGGACAGGCGAAGGAAGGGAAAAATGCATTACATATCACGCTCTTCAAATTCTGAATGTGGCAGGGGTAAAATACAGGGAGCGAAAGGCTATTTACAATTTGTACAGAAACCAGATGGCAGTTATAAGAGTCGAGGGACATGAAAGGGAAGGAGTGGTTGGGAAGGGAGTGAGACAGGGTTGTCGTCTCTCCCCGATGTTATTCAATCTGTATATTGAGCAAGCAGTGAAGGAAACAAAAGAAAAATTCGGAGTAGGTATTAAAATCCATGGAGAATAAATAAAAACTTTGAGGTTCGCCGATGACATTGTAATTATGTCAGAAACAGCAAAGGACTTGGAAGAGCAGTTGAATGGAATGGATAGTGTCTTGAAAGGACGGTATAAGATAAACATCAACAAAAGCAAAACGAGGATAATGGAATGTAGTCGAATTAAGTCGGGTGATGCTGAGGGAATTAGATTAGGAAATGAGAGATTTAAAGTAGTAAAGGAATTTTGCTATTTGGGGAACAAAATAACTGATGATGGTCGAAGTAGAGAGGATATAAAATGTAGACTGGCAATGGCAAGGAAAGCGTTTCTGAAGAAGAGAAATTTGTTAACATCGAGTGTAGATTTAAGTGTCAGGAAGTCATTTCTGAAAGTATTTGTATGGAGTGTGGACGATAAATAGTTTGGACAAGAAGAGAATAGAAGCTTTTGAAATGTGGTGCTGCAGAAGAATGCTGAAGATTAGATGGGTAGATCACATAACTCATGAGGAAGTATTGAATAGGATTGGGGAGAAGAGAAGTTTGTGGCACAATTTGACTAGAAGAAGGGATCGGTCGGTAGGACTTGTGTTGAGGCATCTATCGATCACCAATTTAGTATTGGAGGGCAGTGTGGAGGGTAAAAATCGTAGAGGGAGACCAAGAGATGAATACACTAAGCAAATTCAGAAGGATGTAGTTTGCAGTAGGTACTGGGAGATGAAGAAGCTTGCACAGGACAGAGTAGCATGGAGAGCTGCATCAAACCAGTCTCAGGACTGAAGACCACAACAACAACATCATTAATTTAATTTAGATTACTTACTCACAAATAGAAACAACATTTAACTTTGAAAAAATTTTTGCTTTTATTTGATTGAATGTTTCTAGAGTCTGCAGCTGTTGTGATGATCTGAACTCATCTGTAATTTCCGATTTTGTGGAATCGCCTAAGTACGGAACGCTGTATGAAAATAATACATCTCTGTATAAGTGGTATGAAAACACAAAGATACTTGTGAACCAACATTACCCATACATAGTAAGCTCGCACCCACCCCACCAAAGGGAGGAATCTGTGTACTCCTTCTGTCTGTGTCTATTCTACATCACGTGGTAAAATCTGACAATGTTTTACGAAGTGTTTGCTTATAGCATATCTGAGGTGGGACGTGGGAACTCGCCCAGAATTTATCTTGGTAGATGTGAAAAACCTCCTAAAATCCATACCCAGGCTTGCTAGCACTCAGTCCCCATCGTCAAAGCGGGAGGTGGAGTCAATCCAGGGACGATATGCGTCCCGTGTCACAGTAGCAGATGCTTTAAAGTTCTCTGCTATCAAGATGTGTCAACAATAGTTTTTTTTTTTTAATTTGTACATTATAAATGCATGTGTAGTGTATGTGCTGTGTGGAGGAATTGGTGCTGGGAAGCTAATGAACAGTTAGCACTAGCTTTTTATGTTATGAGATAAGTTCATTGGAAGAATGTACAAGCAAGACACTATCATATAGTAGAGATGAACCGAACCGCATATCGCTGTTTTAAACTGAGTGACCCTGAATTCATGAGGAAGGAGGTTCTAGTCTCCATATCACAATCCTTATCTAAGGTAACTGTCGTTTCCCAAGGCTATAAGGTCTAATCCTTATGCCTGACTCATCTTTGTCAAACTAGATCTGTAAGTATGTAAATTCCTTTGTACATTAATTACACTTTTTTGTTCTGAAACTCGCTCTCTCTGTCGTTGGGCGGTTAGACAACCACTGCAAGTCGTTGTGACGCCAATCAGGCGATCTGCGAGTTGACGACGAAATGATGACGAGGACAACGCAGTACCCAGTCCGCAAGTGCAGGAAGTTGGTGACCAGGCTAGGAATCGAACTCGGGCCCTTTCGGTCGGAGTTCAACCATGCTGACCCCACACTACCGGCACGGACGACCTGAAACTGTAATATCATGACATTTTCAATACTATTGCAATAGTGATCCAGAGGTGAATAAAATTACTACTGCCTCTTCAACTGAGTACTAATACTAACAAGGACATGTGTGACTGAAAATAGCGTATATCATGCATTTTAGTACATAGTAACATGCAAATTCTTAAGATTACAGATGATTTGAGCTCTTGGGAGTCCAATACAATGTGGTGGGCTTAATAAGAGCCTCCTAAATGTCTTCACATGGAGTCAGAGCGTGACCATCTATGTTCCTTGAAAATCTCGCTCCATATGTCATATTTGCGAACCCACAGTGTATTCATATTTGTTCCTGGAGGTTAATCACGAAGGATGCGCTGTTCAACAGTGTAAGCTGCCATGCAATCTCTATAGTGTGTAACATATATTTGGATTTCAGAGGTTGAAGAAAACAGAAAAAATGGATCAAACGGCTCTGAGCACCATGGGACTTAACACCTGAGGTCATCAGTCCCCTAGAACGTAGAACTACTTAAACCTAACTACCCTAAGGACATCACACACATCAATGCCCGAGGCGGGATTCGAACCTGCGACAGTAGCGGTCACGTGGTTCCAGACTGAAGAGCCTAGAACAGTTCGGCCACACCGCCCGGCGAAGAAATCAGAAAACTAAAAACCGAATTTCTCTTTGAGATGCTCGAGTATTGTTCCACAGCTCCACAAGCCATTGAGTGATAATCAGGAAGCGATGAGGTGGTGCATTGTTTTCCTCAAAGTACGCAGTACCTGCAGGTCCTCGTAAGCAAACAAAACAGGAGCATGTGATGGAGGTGGCGCATTGTCTTGCTGGAAATGCACAACGCCTGGGGTACGTCGTAAGTGAACGAAAGAGGTACATGTGATAGGAAAGTAAGCCCCTGTATCAGAAACTAATATTTTCCTTTGAAAGGAGAAGTTCTGGGCTTGATAGCGCGCCTGGGATCATGAAGTTAAAAATTACCACAAACGTCGCTGGAGAGTGAAAACTTCGTATGTTTATGAATCTCAGTACTTTTACATCTTTTTACGTTTTAAAGCTAGTACTCTTGTCCTATCTGGCTCGGTATTTCTCTTACGAAAGATTTTTTTTAGGTAATTGTTTATGGGGTGGGACGTCAGAATCACTGTTCGCATTCTCTTGTTTCCGTGTCAGCCACTTCTGTGTGGAAACCACGAGCGACAATGCGGCGAGAAACAAGTCGACAAGCGCGGCCGGGGCGGCGGCGTCCGTTTTTCATGGCGGCGCGGCGGAGTCGCTCTCCTGATAATGCCGACCCGCTCGGCGGTCGAAACAATGGGGCAGCGAGTGAAGCCAACCGCGAACCCTGATCCCGCTATCAGCTCGCGAATTCATTAACGCAGGCGGCGTCGCGTGGTTGGTGGACGCCGACGACCGCCGGGCCGGCAAGCAAATACACGCAGTCCGACCCGACGGGGCGCTGTCATCCTGCCAGGGAATCAATTAATATCCCTCACATTAATTCCGGCCCGCGGACTGTCTGCAGATAGCGACTCCATTTTTGGCAGGTTAGCCCTGGCAGCGGAAGCGGGGGAGGAAAGTTAGTCCGCTTCTACCCTCGAAATCGGGCGTCCGCCAATGGAACGCCAACTGAGGGCTAACGAAGGGAATACGGTATTCTCTAACCACCAATAATCCCCTGTCCGCGCCCCTATTATTTAAGGAGGACGTTACTAAAACTGGCCAAAAATGTCAATTTTCAAATTTACGCTACTGGCCATTAAAACTGCTACACCAAGAAGAAATGCATATGATAAACAGGTATTCATTGGACAAATATACTATAGTAGAACTGACATGTGATTGCATTTTCAAGCAATTTGACTGCATAGATCCCGAGAAATCAGTACCCAGAACAACCACCTCTGGTCGTACTAACAGCCTTGATACGCCTGGGCATTGAGTCAAACAGAGCTTGCATGGCGTGTAGAGGTACAGCTGCCCATGCAGCTTCAACACGATACCACAGTTCATCAAGAGTAGTGACTGGCGTATTGTGACGAGCCAGTTGCTCGGCCACCATTGACCAGACCTTTCCAATTGGTAAGAGATCTGGAAAATGTGCAGGGCAGGGCAGCAGTCGAACATTTTCTGTACCCAGAAAGGCCCGTACAGGACCTGCAACATGCTGCTGTGCATTATCCTGCTGAAATGTAGGGTTTCGCAGGGATCGAATGAGGGGCAGAGCCACGGGTCGTAACACATCTGAAATGTAACGTCCACTGTTCAATGGGGCCGTCATTGCGAACAAGAGGTGACCGAGACGTGTAACCAATGGCACCCCATGCCATCACGTCGGGTGATACGGCAGTATGGCGATGACGAATACAAGCTTCCAATGTGCGTTCACCGCAATGTCGCCAAACATGGATGCCACCATCATGATGCTGTAAACAGAACCTGGATTCATCCGAAAAAATGACGTTCTGCCATTCGTGCACCCAGGTTCGTCGTTGAGTACACCATCGCAGGCGTGATGCAGCGTCAAGGGTAACCGCAGCCGCGGTCTCCGAGCTGACAGTCCATGCTGCTGCTAAAGTCGTCGAACTGATGGTTGTTGTCTTGCAAAAGTCCCGATCTGTTACCTCAGGGATCGAGATGTGGCTGCACGATCCGTTACAGCCGTGCGGATAAGATGCCTGTCATCTCAACTGCTAGTGATACGAGGTCGTTCGGATCCAGCATGGCGTTCCGTATTACCGTCCTGAACCCACCGATTCCATATTCTGCTAACAGTCATTGGATCTCGACCAACGCGGGCAGCAATGACGCGATACGATAAACCACAATCGTGATTAGGGTACAATCCGACCTTTATCAATGTCGGAAACGTGATGTTACGCATTTCTCCTCCTTACACGAGGCATCACAACAACATTTCACCAGGCAACGCCGGTCAACTGCTGTTTGTGTATGAGAAATCGGTTGGAAACTTTCCTCATGTCAGCACGTTGTAGGCGTCGCCACCGGCGCCAGCCTTGTGTGTATGCTCTGAAAAGCTAATCATTTGCATATCACAGCATTTTCTTCCTGTCAGTTAAATTTCGCGTCTGTTGCACGTCATCTTCGTGGTGTAGCAATTTTAATGGCCAGTAGTGTACTTGTAATTTATCAGTAGAACCGATAAGTTCTCATTGTTTCAATGGTGAAATCGCATTCGAATTGCCTGAAAAATAATTAAATGTGTGATGCGATCTTCCTGCCACGCCCACTTCTATTCTATAGTCCGATTAAAATTACTTGACAGATGACGTCTGTCACTTCTCGCTTCAGTGTTGCCACATCGGCTGCCTGCTACCGCTCGGTTATAGGTGACACACAAACACGGCTGGTGTTTTCACAAATGCTGTTAATAAAGCAGAGCAATATTGGAAGTGCCCGCCCGCTATGAGATGTGTCTGAAACGCGAGATTACCTGTCGACAGCAAATTTTAAGTGACCGGTGATTGAACTGCGACAGACGACGCGTTTTGTACCCTAAAGTGAAACTCACGTCCTAACCTAACCACAACCTTGTGATGTGCAATGTATCTAGGAAACGGCGGTCAACAATCTGCCGCAGAACTAAATCAAAGATAGCTTTCTTGAAGGCGATTAAGGCCAACATCTTCGAGAAAACTCAAGACAGAAAAGGAAATCAGTGTCAGCGCTGCAAGCAGACTGTAATTTCTGGCAATCGTTAGTTACTTGAAACTAACGCTGGCTGCCTGAACTGTTGATAGGACACACTGTAAGTAGGCTATTTAGGTTTTTATGTTGGTAACGCCACGCAGTGCTCTGTATGAAAATTGCTGACTGCACTGTGGGCAGTCTGTGCCTGGTTGGACTCATTGTTGGAATATTAGCTTGAGTAGTGTTGGGCAGTTGGATGTGAACAACGCGTATCGTTGTGCAGTTGGAGGTGAGCCGCCAGCAGTGGTGGATGTGGGGAGAGAGATCGCAGAGTTTTGAGAGCGGACGATCTGGATGTGTGTCTGTCAGAAAAACGAAATTTGTAAGACTGGATGTCATGAACTGATTTTGTATATATACCACAAGATAAATACATTGTTTGTTCTTAAGAAAAAGGGGGGGGGGGGACTGTTAGTGGTTGCACGTGTGTTGTTCAGCAAGGGTCTGGTTAACAGCACTGATGGTTTTAAGGACATTCCAAAAAAGTTTGTGAGTGCACAAGTGGTGGTTTACGGACTTGCCATATTATCCGCAAGACTCTTCGATGGTGACTGTGCACCTACACAGTTGCAACACATGGCTGCTGGCCATCCCTACAAGGACTACAGTGGGTCTGCAACTTTAAAGCCCCACCAATACCATTATTTCTACAAGGACTGCAGTGGGTCTGCATCTCTGGTGGCCCACCAATACCGTAATCTCTACCAGGACTACAGTGGGTCTACTCTGTGATGACCTGCCTACCAATATTCATCAAAACGTCGACTGACTCTGCTGTGGATTTGCTCTGTTGTGGCCCATTACCTGTCTGCATGTCAAGAGCTAGCGCTGTCTTTCTGTTGGAAGAACAACACTACTTCTTCAAGATTGCATGGAGATCCATTACTTCCATGTGCATTTTCTTTTACCGATCAGACTTTGTGCAATGTAACTACTACTGTGATGAAAGATCAGGATGATCATGAATTGATATATATATATATATATATATATATATATATATATATATATATATATATATATATTTGAAAACTATTAAGGTATATACTTTGTTTGTTCTCCATCAAAATCTTTCATTTGCTAACTATGCCTATCAGTAGTTAGTGCCTTCAGTAGTTTGAATCTTTTATTTAGCTGGCAGTATTGGCGCTTGCTGTATTGCAGTAGTTCGAGTAACGAAGATTTTGTAAGTGATTCATGAAAGGTATAGGTTATTGTTAGTCAGGGCCATTCTTTTGTAGGGATTATTGAAAGTCAGACTGCGTTGCGCTAAAAATATTGTGTGTCAGTTTAGTGATGATCACAATAAGTACAGTCGGAAATGTCTGAGTACAGTTCTGCTCAGCTGTTTGAAAATCAAAGAACATTGAGGTTTTCCAGCACAGAAAAATTTAAATTTTCCAAAGGGGACGTTTCAACATCGTGAGACATTAAGGATTAGCTAATTTGGCAATGGGGAGAATCTTGCGTGGGAGGGAGGGGGAGCGTAAATTGTAGATGAAGATCAATGTCTGAATGGAGTAAGTAGGCTGAGATAGCTGTAGGTTGCACTAGCTGTGTACAGATGAAGGGGCACTGGAAAGGTAGATAATCGTTGAGAGCTACATTAAACCTGTTTCCAGAGTGAAGGCCTCAAGGCAAGAATAGCAGCTTTGCGATATGACCCTCAGCAGAGAATGGACGTATATCATTTTATATCACACGATTTGCTATCAAATGTACAGTTCGATTTGTAAATCGTTTTACAACCGAAAACGCTATATTCTCTTTTCTCTGTGAGGTACTGGATGGATTAAACAAAAGGTTTCAAACGCTAGGCATAGTTTTTGATTTAGCTAAGGCGTTTGATTGTGTTGATTGCAAAATATTGGTCGAGAAGTTGGACCATTGCAGAATACGGGAGTAGTTCACAATTGGTTCACCTCTTGCTTTAGCAACAGACAGCAAACGATGATTATTCACAGTGTTTAGAATGGCTGTGATGTTGGGTCTGAGTGGGGTACGGTCAAGTGCGGGGGCTGCCCCAGGAATCAGTGTTGGGGCCACTCCTGATCCTTATTTATATAAATAGTATTACAGGTAACTCTAAAATATTTCTGTTTGCTGATGACACCAGCTTGGTAGTAAAAGATGTTGTGTGCAACATTGGCTCGGTTTCAAATAGTACAGTTCATGACATAACTTCATGGCTTGTAGAAAATAAACTAACGCTAAATCACACAAAATTAAAAAAAAAAACTGATGTTTTAATTTTACAGAACGGGCACATATAGTAAACTGTTGTGGAAAGCCCACATTCAGGATCTTGTTCAAAGACTTAATGCTGCCTTGTTTACTATTCGGACAATATCTCAAGTGGGTGATCGTTTGACACGAAAATTAGTCTACTTTGCTTATTTTCATTCGCTTATGTCTTATGGTATTATACTTTGGGGTAACAGTTTCTATTCCGAAAGGATATGTTGGACTCAGAAACGGGCTGTTCGGGCAAGAACTGGTGTAAGTTCATGAACCACTTGTCGACCCGAGTTCACGAGTTGGGTATTTTGACATTCGACTCTCAATATATGTAATCCTTGCTGTCATTTCTTATTCCCAAGAATAAGCAGGTTTCACTCGGTTAATACTCGGCAGGAATCAAACCTCCACTTAGATCGGACTTCCTTAACTCTTGTGCAGAAGGGTGTGCAGTATACTGTTGCATCTATTTTCAATATTCTAGAGCTAGAATTCAGAAATCTTAGTAGTAATCCATGCGCTTTCAAACCGAAACTTAAGAGTTTCCTCATGGGTGACTCCTAGATTCTGTCGAGAAGTTTCTTGAACATTTAAGCTGCTTCTTAATGTATTGTTGATTGCGTTTACTTAAATTTGTGGCTTGACTTTTTTCGGGTTCATAAACATTTTATTTTTATATGTTATCACTTTTATGTTGTAATTTCATGTACTGACACGTTCCATGACCTAGGAGATTTGCTCCTCAATTTGGTCCTGCGGAACTTGACGTGCAAATAAATAAAAATTAGCTTTTCGTTTGCCTTATCTGTACAGAGAAGGCCAATGAAGACTTAGACTCTTTCCCCGACGTTTGTAGGCTTCTGCTGATGATGCTCTAAATCTACAGCTACATATGTACTCCGCAAGCTGCTGAATGGTGCGTCGCGGAGGGTACGTTGTACCACTACTAGACAGTTCCTTTCCTCTTCCACTCCCAAACAGAGCGAGGGGAAAACGACTGTCTGTATGCCTCCGTATGAGCCCTAATTTCTCGCATTTTTCTATTCGTGGTCCTTACGCGAAATGTACGATGACGGCAGCAGAATCGTTCTCCAGTCATGGCGGTGCTCCAAATTTCCTCAGTAGTGCTCCTCGAAAAGAACGTCTCCTTCCCTCTAAGAATTCCCATTTCAATTCCCGAAGCATCTCCGTAATACCTGCGTGTTGTTCGAACCTACTGGTAAGAACTCTAGCAGCCCTCCCTCGAATGGCTTCCATGTCTTCCTCTAATCCAACATGGTGTAGAGTACAGACAGTCGAACAATAATCAGCGACGGGTCGCACCAGTGTCCTATATGCGGTCTCCTTTATAGAAATCACCTTTCTCCTGAAAATTTCCCAATAAACCGAAGTCCACCACTGGCCTTCCGTACCACAATTCTCACACACTTGTTCCGTTGCATGTCGATTTGCAACGTTGCACCTAGACATTTAATCGACTTCACTGTGTCAAACATCATTTCATTTTTCAACATTTAGAACTAGCTGCCATTCATTACACCAACTAGAAATTTTGTCTAAGTCATCTTGCACCCTCCTTACAGTCACTCAACCTCAACTCCTTACCGTACACCACAGCATCATCAGCAAACAGCTGCAGACCGCTCCTTACCCTGTCCGCCAGACCATTTATGTATAGCCTACAGAAATAACAGATGTCCTATCACTTTTCCCTGGGGCACTCCAGAAGATATCCTTATTTCTGATGAACAGTTGGCGTCTGGCAGTTGTCAGGTGACATTAGTTCTTGTCACTTTTCTGGTACCTCCGATTCTGCATTGAGTTCCCGGGGAGTTAAATTTTCCATCATGACTGATTACATCACCACAGTTTTCCTGGAAGGAGCGCCCTAATGAGAACAGCGCTTCCATGCCACTTCTGATAATTTTCAGTCGAAAACTTGGAAGTTTTTTCTTGCTTGAATTCGAAGGAAGATTTTGGACACTTGAACAAAGGACATCAAAATTGCCTCTAAGAGGCTGGCCTCTGTGGCCGAGCGGTTCTGGGCGCATCAGTCCGGAACCGCGCTGCTGCTACGGTCGCACGTTCGCATCCTGCCTCGGGCATGGATGTGTGAGATGTCGTTAGGCTTAAGTAGTTCTAAGTTCTAGGGGACTGATGACCTCAGATGTTAAGTCCTAAGTCCCATAGAGCTCAGAGCCAATTTTTTATTTTTTTTCCTCTAAGAGTATGTGAGAATGTTACTGTGAGATTCATTCCTAAGTAGTCAGCTCACCGGCGGCGCAAGGAAAACTACCTTCCTGTGTCAGTTTCACTGAGACGCATTTCGTATGCGTCTAAAACGGAATATTATTTGCGTCGGCTTGTCCACTCTTTTTTTAAAAAATCTTTTCCCTATGGCAAATTTACACCATGGAGTAGAAATTTAAGATCTTAAATGTAGTTCCTGAGCAGCACTGTCTGTTGTAGACGGAGTCGAATAACGTGTAGACCAGTCTTCCAGCATGCAGTGAGTAGTCTTTACACAACTGTCATCGGCCCCGGAAAGAAACATTATTAGTCTGTTGCAACAAGGATAACATGGTAATGACGTTGGAAAACTTATACTTGCCATTCTGTACTTTTTTCACTAGTTGCTTCTTTTCTTTGGTCGGCCCTGATAGCTGAGTGGCCAGTCGGCATGGCAGCTCAGCGTGTTCGGTCAGGGGGTTAGGTGCCCTCTGTAATAAAAAAAACTGAGTTAATGGATCAACGACGAACTTAAACGGATTTCTTACGACGCCCGCCCCAAGCAGATAAAAAAAAAATAAAATAATAAAAGTGGTCAGCGCGGTGGTATGTCACGCCAATGGGCCCGGGTTCGATTCCCGGCTGGGTCGCAGATTTTCTCCGCTCAGGGACTCGGTGTTATATTGCCCTTATTATCATTTCACCATCATAAGTGGAAGGCAACGGGAAACCACCACTGCCGGCCGAAGTGGCCGTGCGGTTAAAGGCGCTGCAGTCTGGAACCGCAAGACCGCTACGGTCGCAGGTTCGAATCCTGCCTCGGGCATGGATGTTTGTGATGTCCTTAGGTTAGTTAGGTTTAACTAGTTCTAAGTTCTAGGGGACTAATGACCTCAGCAGTTGAGTCCCATAGTGCTCAGAGCCATTTGAGCCATTTTTTGAAACCACCACTAGAATCACTTCCCTAGACGCTCGTGCAGTGGACCTCTCTGACGAGGCTTCCCCAATGACAAGACCTGCCGTAAGGCAGAACACAAAGTTTTAGTTTTGTTTCCTTTTTTTCTTCCTTTTTTCGCTCTGAGGCTTAGATCTGGCTCATTATAGAGCCACTGGTCTTCTCAGTTAATTATCAGGAGAAACACGACGTCGGAGTGCCTCTTTTGTTAGGAAGAACAATATCCAAAGAAACAGGTACTGCGGCGACTACAGCCATTATGAAATACAAGAAATGTATTCCCTGTTGCGAATATGAACGACCACCAGTTGTAGAATGGAATGATGACAATTAAAGCTTGTGCCAGACCGGGACTCGAACCCGGATTTCCCGCGTACCGCAAGCAGTCACCATACCACTTGACTATCCGAGCATGCCTCACGGCATGTCCGAAGAAATATTGCGTCGCAGTTCGGAATAACACAGGCACTGCAATATCGTCTTTTAATTGAAAGTCGCTGCCTGGTGTTGTATTGTATTGTATTGTATGTTAACTGCAGTGGTCCACAACCCCACGACAACTACCGCAGTCCACTTCACCACTCCGCCGCCCCCACACCGAACCCAGGGTTATTGTGCGGTTCGGCCCCCGGTGGACCCCCCAGGGAACGTCTCACACCAGGCGAGTGTAACCCCTATGTTTGTGTGGTAGAGTAATGGTGGTGTACGCGTACGTGGAGAACTTGTTTGCGCAGCAATCGCCAACATAGTGCAACTGAGGCGGAATACGGGGAACCGGCCGGCATTCGCCGAGGCAGATGGAAAACCGCCTAAAAACCATCCACAGACTGGCCGGTTCACCGGACCTCGACACAAATCCGCCGGGCGGATTCGTGCCAGGGACCAGGCGCTCCTTCCCGCCCGGAAAGCCGTGCGTTACACCGCACGGCCAGCTGGGCGGGCCGCTGCCTGGTACTGGCAGATAAATACGATGCTGTACAGCCTGTCTTGTGAAGAAGAGCGACGCTATGTTCTTTCAGATATGCATGCGTATGCAGCAAGTCCATAATGTGTGTACGAGTACAGGCTGGGACGACTACATATGGGCGTCTGTGTCTGGCCGTGAGTCGTGCACGGATAGTCAGAGTGGTTAAGGTGATCGATCGAGAAAAGTGGGAAATGTGGGTTCTAGTGCCGGTCCGACACAGATTATCATTCATATAATTACGAAGAGACTCATTAGTGAGGCAGAGTGGGACTCCTCCATTCGGAATAATTGCGAGCGGCTTGCCAGTTCTGGAGTTTACTGACAACCAAGGGCAGTGTCTCAAAAACCTTGCTCAGCACTGGGGGACTGAACCATTTTGATTTATTTCTGTGGGAAAACCGCTCAAAAACCTTGGTCAGAACTAAGGAATTGAATCATTCTCATTTATTTATGCAGTAATGTCCTTCCTTGCCGCCACATAAAAATGCTGTGTATTCGTATCATGCATCCATGTCGCGTATGTGCATGTGTGTGACCGTGTGAAATGATGTGTTGTCGTCGCATGCTTCATGTTCCGACTTTTTTGTTAATGCAGGCGGCTTAATCTAAGTGCCACTGAGTAAAAAAGTAGGCGTTGTGTAGAAGGGCGACCTTGAGACACAACGTGTGTCCATTTGCGAAGAATATCCTATTGTCTGTTTATATCAGATTTTCATTATTACCATGGGGCACTACATTACTATGTCACTTCTATTGTTTCTTTTACTGATATTGATAACCGCCATTCTCGAGTAGATTGTAAACAGAACTGATTTTCCCGATGATACTAATGGTACGTGCGGGAATGTAATGGAGAACATTCTTTCGTATGTCAAGATATATTTTCACGCTTTATACAGTGTAATTTGTTTATACGCACATTGTTATGCCAATAGGTTTGATTTTTCCTGTTATTGGGTTCAGGATTCCTATTCTGCTTGAAGGAGGTCGGACTTCGGCAGGAATTAATTCAAGTTTTACCTCTCGTCTCGATGTCGTAGCTCTCTTCTTTGCAGGAAACATCCGGTCAGGTTTTGAACTTTGCTGGTGCTAGAAGATTCAAGACCACAGTACTTCACTTGGGTCGTGATCCATCATATGTGTGATAAATAAACGAAGCTTTTATACAATCATGTAATTTATTTGAAGGATGACAGATGCTTCTTGGCAATAATAAAATGTCGCCTAGAGCTAGAAAACACAGATGGTCCGCCTTCTAGTCTTTCTTTGTAACAATCTTCATTTGCTTAAAAAAAAAATTAAGCGAGAAATTTTTATACTGCGTAGACAGTTACAGATATCGCACCTGAAGGGTGCTCGACTCGTGTTGCAGGTTCATTATCATCTATAATTGATAAGATTCGCCACCTGTGTGGACATTACGTAAGGAGTGTTGACTTGCATTCCGATAATCAGAAAGGTTAACGAACTCAGAATGAACGGTATTGTTTACTAACGCGGAGAGGCCACGACGTTCCAATCAACACATTTACTACAAACTTTGTACCCCTTTATCAGGCCATTAGAACAACATAACGCCCAAGTAGTAAGGTGCAATACTCCGGCAATTCCGCGAAAGTCGCAAGAGAAGCTGTACGCTTTATACTAATAAAAAATTAAAAAATAAAATGACCAGCCTCGACTGCGTATTTAACTGTTTATTTAATTTGATACAGCAAATGTCATTCACAAATACTGTTAAGTGCTTAGCGATGTGGGAACCCGTCACCGCTTTTTACAGGATTTAAAATTCAGTGAACTATGACATCGATATTTTTGTTATATAACCATTTGATTTACTGCATTTAGTAGCGATTGGTGCCAATGGTATGGAACCCTTACGTCACCTCTGAAGGAAACGAGCTCTTATTGGACAGCTGCATACATTCATGAAGTTGTCGAGGAACTTCTTGTCGGTGTACGCTGTGTGAAAGTGGTACACTGAGTACTTGCAAATAGTTCGGTTATACTGTTTATCGGATATGCCTGCTATTAGCTGTGTTCACGTACTGTATGTTAATAGACCTATTTACAAGCTCCCATTTCAATGGAGGATTTTCTTGTTATTGTCACACTGAATGTTACCGTCTCGGTGTTTAGAAATGTAAGTTGTGCTGGGGGTGTTGGTGTTAGATTTTTTCAAGCACCCCTGTGTAAGTTATTACGCCTGTGCGTGAGCTAATGAGTTTAATAAAATTAGTTTTCCTTCAGCAGTTAGCAATTAGCACTAAACAAAGAAAAGTGTGAGGTCATCCATATGGGTACTAAAAGAAATCCGATAAATTTTGGGTATACGATAAATCACACAAATCTAAGGGCCGTCAATTCGACTAAATGCCTAGTAATTACAATTACAAGCAACTTAAATTGGAAAGACCACATAGATAATATTGTGGAGAGGGCTAAACAAAGACTGCGATTTGTTGGCAGAACACTTAGGAGACGCGAAAAAACCACTAGACAGACAGACTACATTACACTTGTCCGTCCTCTGCTGGAATATTGCTGCGCGATGTGGGATCCTTAACAGCTAGGATTGACGGAGGACATCGAAAAAGTTCAAAGAAGGGCAGCTCATTTCGTGTTATGGCGCAATAGGGGTGAGACTGTCACTGATATGATACGCGAGTTGGGGTGGCTGTCACTGAAACAAAGGCGGTTTTCTTTGCGGCAAGATCTATTTACGACATTTCAATCACCAACTTTCTCTTCCGAATGCGTAAACGTTTTCTTGGCACCCAGCTACGTAGAAAGAAATGATCATCATCATAAAATAAGAGAAATCAGAGCTCGAACGGTAAGATTTAGGTGTCCCTTTTTCCCACGCGCCATTCGAGAGTGGAATGGTAGAGAAGTAGTATGAAAAAACAGAGATATGTATGAGAAGCAACGATATTACCAACGAGTGAAGGGAGATATCGTATTCATGAAAACTGCTGAGGGACGCTGTGTAATTTATGCATGGATAGTTCACTGTGGCATGAAACTGTCAGATACTGGCTTTCGGATTTTGTAATGCTAAGATAGTAACTGTTAACACATCATTCTGAGCGTCAATCAGTTTGTTTATCTGTCCCACTATCTACCGTGCACAAAATGTATGTCACGCAGTTAGTCAAGGGAAATGTGGTGGTCGTTTTCTTCACGATCAGAATGACAAAACGAGTGAAGGCCACATCAGCAAAAACTGTCATTGAATATCGCAGAGGTAACAGACAAAAATCGAGACGTACAGTCACTTCTTTCATCATGACCACATTCGACAATTCGGTCAGAGATTGCAGTGATGAGAGACTATGGCAGACTTTGTACATCTACGTTGTGTACTGTGCAAACCACACTTAAATGCCTGATAGAGGTTACTGCGCACTCCACCACACTCGTTCTATTCGTATTGGAAACTAGTCACATGTTTGCTATCGTGAGAACTTAACTGATATGCGAGTTAGGGGGCAGAATCACGATGCCATGCAAATCAAACCTAAGTGTATTTATACTCAATCTGAGACGTGTAACAACCTGACATAAATCCTACACGGGGTAGCTGGCCTCTCATGTAATTTATTCAGTAAATTAATTGACACAAATTCCCCTTGAGAAATGATGATGGGAAAGGACTCTGGTCTGTTTAACAGATGAATGCCGTCCTAAAAAATTACAATTACGTTTATTTCATTTCTTTGGAACACAAAACTGATCATGAATTTGTATAAGGAACGATCATGTATATTAACGTAAACCAAACATGCGAACAGCCCTCACCTGATAGAGGTACTAACGACACTGTATGGAATCTAGTGAGCTTCTCGGCGACAAGAAGAAGGAGCAAAGAGAACAGGTGGGCCGGCCGCGGTGGCCGTGCGGTTCTAGGCGCTGCAGTCCGGAACCGCGGGACTGCTACGGTCGCAGGTTCGAATCCTGCCTGGGGCACGGAATGTGTGTGATGTCCTTAGGTTAGTTAGGTTTAAGTAGTTCTAAGTTCTAGGGGACTGATGACCTAAGATGTTAAGTCCCATAGTGCTCAAAGCCATTTGAACCATTTGAAGAACAGGTGGAATGTATAATATCAAGAAACAAGTGGTTAATCAGATGCAGAACCAAAATATGACCTAAGGAGGCAAAGTTGTTCTACAGGTGCCACTGCTGAGAAATTTCAACTCGAATTTTGGGTAGCTGAAAAATCAACTGAATCCCTACAGGCTGCAGCTGCCTGTTTTACCGACTGTATAGTGTAATGCGGCGTGTTAATGACGGCTGCTACTCGTGATTTGCTCCGCTGCCTGGAGATGAGCTCCACGTTGGAGATCAATTGTCGTGGGAGCATAGAACAATTGTTTGTCCATGTCGCCGGTCAAGTGAAACTGCGAATGAAATAATTCTGCAGCATGGGCGGCAAAGTAGGCGACCGACTCCTGAGGTGGTCAATAACCAACATCCTCAAATTCTCTTCCGGCCAATACCCAGAGTGCCAATAAACAAAACTTTCGCCAGTTATAGCTTTGCAACAAATTCGTGTAGAATCGCTCTACTGTACTCCATCAATCTAGGCGCCAATACCATTTCTTCCAACCAATTCCTGACATTGACTGTAGAGACTTTATTGTGTTCTGCCTTACGGCAGGTCTTGTCATGGGGAAAGCTTTGTCACAGAGGTCCACCGCATGAGCGTCTAGGGAAGTGATTCCAGTGGTGGTTACCCGTTGCATTCTACTGATGATGATGATGAAATGATAATGAGGGCAACACAACACCCAGTCCCTGAGCGGAGAAAATCTCTGACCTGGCTGGGAATCGAACCCGGGCCCCTTGGCGTGACAGACCGCCGCGCTGACCACTCAGCTATCGGGGCGGACAGTGACTATAAATACGTACTGATGTATCATTGGAGAAGCCTATCCTAGCCTCTGCCAGGATTTCATGCTGGAAGCTTTCTTGTGATGGGCGAGAAAGATATGTGATAATTGGGTTGCTTGTGTAACACTGCACTGTTGGCTATTCTGTGGGGCTCGGCGACCATTTATCTGAAACTTCCAAAACAATAGCACATCTGTGGACGAGCTGGTGCATTCTTGCTAAAACAGTAGGGTTTCACGAGAAAACTGCCCATACCCATAGTAAAAATAGCGAGCGTTCATCGCTCTGGCCCCGAGGCCCGACAGAAAAAGACAAAGCTGCCAGCCTAGTGTCGGGACTTAGCCTGCAATCCCCAGTGATCGGATGTTCACCCCGCCTTTCCTGTTGTGAGTATTGGCCCAGGAGTTCCCGCCCATCTCCACCGTTAAATGAACAGAATGACATTTTCACTCTGCAGCGGAGTGTGCGCTGATATGAAACTTCCTGGCAGATTAAAACTGTGTGTCAGACCGAGACTCGAACTCGGGACCTTTGCCTTTCGAGGGCAAGTGCTCTACCATCTGAGCTACCCAAGCACGACTCACGCTCCATCCTCACAGCTTTATTTCTGCCCACGAAAGGCAAAGGTCCCGAGTTCGACTCTCGGTCCAGCACACAGTTTTAATCTGCCAGGAAGTTTTAACAGAATGATATGTATGCATCTTACTCACGATCATGTACTTACCGTTACAGGGCATCCGATAACCTGTTTTCTATGACTGTGTAATACGGTAGTGAAATGACATTAATTTGTATGTATGCAAATTCAGATTTTTGAAATGCAAGATGACTGATTTGATGCCCCTTAATATCTGTATGAAGAGGCAAGAGGTTCTGACATCTTGCAGTGTATGGCGCGAAGGAAGAAAACTCCTTAAATGCCTCCGTGCATGCTGTAATGAGTCTAACCTTGTCTTCAGAGCCCATAGGTGGGAGGGGGGGGAGGGGCGATATGTATGTTACATTTCAACTTTATAGAGGGCAGCAAACGGCAAACGGTTACACTCCCAGAACGAAGCTATATCGCTTACATAATGGCAATTCCCCCCCCCCATGAACCATGGACCTTGCCATTGGTGGGGAGGTTTGCCTCAGCGATACAGATGGCCGTACTGTAGGTGCAACCACAACGGAGGGGTATCTGTTGAGAGGCCAGACAAACATGTGGTTCCTGAAGAGGGACAGCAGCCTTTTCATCAGTTGCAGGGGCAACAGTCTGGATGATTGACTGATCTGGCCTTGTAACATTAACCAAAACGGCCTTGCTGTGCTGGTACTGCGAACGGCTGAAAGCAAGGGGAAACTACAGCCGTAATTTTTCCCGAGGACATGCAGCTTTACTGTATGATTAAATGATGATGGCGTCCTCTTGGGTAAAATATTCCGGAGGTAAAATAGTCCCCCATTCGGATCTCCGGGCGGGGACTACTCAAGAGGACATCGTTATCAGGAGAAAGAAAACTGGCATTCTACGGATCGGAGCGTGGAATGTCAGATCCCTTAATCGGGCAGGTAGGTTAGAAAATTTAAAAAGGGAAATGGATAGGTTAAAGTTAGATATAGTGGGAATTAGTGAAGTTCGGTGGCAGGAGGAACAAGACTTTTGGTCAGGTGATTACAGGGTTATAAATACAAAATCAAATAGGGGTAATGCAGGAGATCTGTGCCTGTTCCATTCTTGTATGATGTTCATTCCTTCTGTATGAGAAATTTTTAAATCAATATCATTGTGTATGATCAGTACCTCTTATTATGTGTGCCTTTGTTCTTACTTCCAATCTGTATTCATAAAATATGCCAAATTTCCTTGACTGTGCTTAACCTTCAGTTATTTATCGAATTTCATGAGCTGCATCATTCCAATATTGTCGAACAAATACTTTGATGACCAGAGGATTCTGTGGAATGTGCAGATTTTTAAGTTATCCTCTGCTAGAAGGAACAATTCAGAGTCAATGACCAAATGCAGCAAGTGGTTATTCCAGCATCTACAAGTACATTACTTACAGCTACTTTATTACAGTCAGTCCATCTTCACAGTCAACTCAGACCTGAATTTAGATCAATGATATTCAATTAAACTACCAGCATAAGTTGACTTTTCTGTTTAATACTGCATGTGCTATGAAAATTTTAAAGACTATGGTGTACAAAGTATGAATCAGAGGAACACATCATCATGGTGGTATGGCTGCATTTGAACTTTTCTCTTCATCTCATCTCATTTCATGTGAATGTATCTTGCTTCCAAACATGTGGAAATTTGGTAGAAAGGCAGGAGATATTCTATAGGGAAGGAGGGGGAACAGTCTTTCTGCAACTGTGAAATATTGCAAGTGCACACTACCTATAAAATGCTTATATTGGTAAATAATAAGTAATATTAATTGAAGTGTCTGATGTGAAATGGTTAGTTATGTGTACTATACTCAAGACAGATACTTACCTGGAGCTTTTGTATCATTCCTATTGTCCTTGTATGATTTCAGACAATATCTGGATTAGCACAGCTAGATGGTCTTCCACGCCTAACGGTTCATGAAGATATTCTCATTACTTATAGAAGCAAACAAATTTCCACTTTCTCGATAATTCTTTTGAAAAATATGTGATGACCATTCCCTTCATGGTAGAAACCAATTTTTAAGTGCATTTTAAGATTACATTCCTGAAAAAATATCTGAACTGCAAAAGTGTTTGTAACTGCCAAATTGTGTTCAATGTTCATAATACTGCAAAATTTTATTTAGCAGAAATAAACTTATATTTGTTATAAGGGGAATAAACTATTTCTAGCATCATTCAGTGTGTCTCTCTGGTATTCATTTATGGACTTACTGCTATGGTTTGACTGGTAGAGTTCTTGATACTGTATTTGGAAAATTTTCTAGTTTTATTTATACAGAACATACAGCAATTAGTACAGTCTTTATTTCCTTACTCTCTTTATTTCACTATTTTCATATGTAGATATGTTGGAGATGAAAGTACATATGGTAATTAGACAATGACTTAGTCGGCTGCTCATGAAAAAACAAATTATCATAGATTTTTCCATGGCTTGTTTGAAATGGAGCACAAATGTTACACTTTTGTTTTTGTCTGTTGAACACCAATATGTGTCAGCTGTTTTTTATTTTGATGGACGATGCACCTGTTAATTTATAGGAGAACTTAAAATTTCTTGTTATAGTTTTAATTCAACTTAATGTTGATTGAGGTATGTCCTATATCTAAGTCAATGATTGAATTCTTCATATAATGGACATGAATGCTGAGTGTTACACTTCATTACCATGGTGTGATGAATTACCTCCCACTGGACCAAAATGCTTTTACACAAGTAATAACTTGTATCTCTGCGTCTCCACAATAAAACTACAAAATGATGTATTTTGATCACAATTATGTCATCAACTGATAGATTACATCATTATTCCAACCAAAGAAGAGTGGGCTATTGTTACTACAACTATTTTTGTCAACAGTTTTCTGAAACACAACAATGCAATGAGAAATCATGATGTTCAAATATAGTGTATTAATGTCAGTGAACTTGTCAGGGTTGTACATTACATTACTACAGGATTTGTAATCCACATATCACCAAGATGGATCTCTGGGTTATGGTATCCTAATGATGATTTGTTGAAGTCTTCATATAAATTGTGTATCATAATATTTTGCACTACTTTCTCAAGAAAACAGGAGTATTAATAACACCAAAAGACATTAATGAATGTGTGTACTGTGGAATACCTGTCAAACTACAAGTTTTGTTAGAGGTTTCTTCAGAGTGTTACACAGCTAATACCAGAGATAATTCTTATAGCACAGTTCTGTATTCTGGAAATATAATCACTGCTGGTTGGCTCAAAATGGCTCTGAGCACTATGGGACTTAACATCTATGGTCATCAGTCCCCTAGAGCTTAGAACTGCTAGTTTAATTCCTCCAAAGCTTATTACATAGCTAATTAGTGAATGGAAATACACAGAACTGATTTGTTTATAGAATTTTAAATCATATACAACTGATGTAGGATGCTGCATTTAATCTAAGGTGAGGATTTACTACTTTGCTTCATGGTCTATTCATGTTCTCATTCATTTTTTTTTTATTCCTGCAATTTTGTCATCGAAAAAATATGAAATTTACATTTTGTGACACTATGAGTAAAAGATCATTTGGTAGAGGAAGTTTAAGATTTCATTGCCATAGAGGTTATTGGATGAAAAGTAATTCATTTGGCATAGAAACAACAAAGTAACTGAAATAGAATCTATATTCACCAGGCATTACAACTTCAATTTCAGAGTGGCTATTGGTATGTGATGAACAAGGAACTGGCACACCAGTGAATTATATAAAACTGAGTTGAATACTTACCTGAAACCTGTTGTGCCATTCATGTTGGGTCATTCTATATGTGAAGATAATCATTTATCTCCTAATGGTTCATGGTTAAACAGAAAAGTGTCATTTAATCTTTTGCAATCATTCATTTCAGGAACACTTAGTGACAATTAGTTTCATGCCAAATCCAGTCTCTGTACATATTTTTATGAGTATGCTGTGGAAAAAAGAAGTATCTGGAATGATATAGTAGTTGTGGTTGCATGTCTCTCTTCACTGATCCAAATACTGCACAATTCTATTTATGAAAATAAATTTCTAGCTGATCTAATGAATATAAAAGTAAGAGCGTCTTTAATTTCCATCTACTGGTTTCTGGAGATTCAAGTTATGCATATGTTGTGTTACTTGAAAAACCTATTCTATTGCAACAAAAACTTATAGTTTTGCATGTTTAAATTATTGTAGTTTACTTACAACAATGAACTAAGCACTTAAGATGACATTTCACACATTATTACTACTAAAAATGTGAAATATCAATGAAAACTTCTTTTTGACACACGTTCAGATGCTGGATATGAGGCACAAATGCTGTACAATCTACAAATGAATTTTCCAATTTTAGAGCAAAGTTGTATTGCCAATGCCCATTGCCCAAGACAACTTCTTCTTTCACACAAAGCAGCAACAATGGGGTAGGGCTTGGCAAGCACAAAGACAAACAGTAGAAAGTCTCACCATATGGGGGCAGGAGTTGTCTTGCTGATACGTAAGCCCAAGATGGCTTATCATGAAAAGCAACAACATAGGGTGATGGTATGGTCGAAGTGCAACTGTGCTGCTAGGTTGCTGCAGATGTTATGAAATGAAATGGTGCCCCAGACCATCATTCCTGGTTGTTGAGCCCATGGCATGCAAGAGTCAGGTTGGTATCCAACTGGGGTGGTCATCAGGGCTCGTTTCGAAGTGGACCTCATCACTGAAAACAATTCTACTCCAGTGTATGGGATTCCAGGCTGAATGTACACGACACCATTGCATACAGGCTTGTTTGTGTTCAGAGGTCAATAGTAGTGGGCACAAAGGGCACTGTGGGTTCCACCTATTAATGGTCCTTGTGGTCGCTAAACCACCAGCTGCACACAGGATCAATGATAATGATGAATACGGGGGTCTGAGACTCTCTCCGATGACCGCTCTTGTCCTCATATTCTGTGATCCCTGTAAGTCGACAGCTTACTTCTCAACACTGTGTTCAGCCATGTTTTAACCATACCTGCCAACATTGTTAAAGAGTGGCATTAATCCTATTCACATGTCGCTTTGCTGATTATTTCACCTAGCTCCTTCATGCCAACTACACACCCTCTCTCAAATATTGTCATCTGTGTATACTGTTCACAATGCTGCCTGTGAGACATATGTACTATCAATCTAAATATACAGACTATTTGCTAAGACATTATGGCCTGTTGTTGATGTGTCTCCTGTTTACTAACTTGGGCACTGAAATTGTGCTGCTGTGTCCCACATTCATGCATTGGCTGCCAACGTTCACAGCTTTGCATTTTCTGCTGGTACCTGCAAGAATATCAGTTTGTGACTAATTTGCATACCTCCTTCGTGGTGCGTCTGTTTTTTTTGTCTTAAGGTGTATTTGACGCCTCTAACGAGTTCCTCACTAATTTTACGGGGCAAAAAGCGTTTATTTTTACAAAACAATATTTTTTCTACTTTTCAACATAATGCCTTGAACATTAATGCACTTGTTCCAATGAGCTCCAAGCTTTTTATTCTGGTTGCAAAGAACTCTTTATCTTGATGTATGAACCAATTTCCCAAAGCTTTTTCACGTCATCATTGTCCTAGTACCTCTTCCCATGTGATGCCTCGTTCAGTGTAGTGCACCGAACAAATGGAAATCACTAGATGTTAAATCAGGACTGAAGGGGTATGAGGCAGTACTTCCCAGGCCATTATGTCGATGGTTTCACTAGTTAGTTGAGCAATATGAGGACATGCATTGTCTTACTGGAGAATCACACCTCTTTTTCTGAGATCCACTGTGTGTCTCTTTCATGGCTGGCTTCTCCCTGTTTAAAAGCAAATCCGAGTAGTATTGGCTGGTCATTGTACGCTGATCTTCGAGATAATCACAAAAATTTTCCTTCAGCGTCCTGAAACACCGTCAACATGACTTTTCCTGCTGATGCTTGGGTTTTGAATTTTTTCTTGACATGTAAGTTGGTGTGCTTCCACTACAAGCTTTGTCTTTTTGATTCTGGCTCATAATAGTAAACCAAGTTTCATCAAAAGTTAAAATTTTTGTCGAGGAAGTACTCACCTTTTCATAACGTCCCTTTAGCTCTGCGCACACTCTCAGCCTTGTTTCTTTGTGTAGCCGTACCAATGCCTTTGGGACCCATTTTGCATATGTTTTGTTGTACTTGAGCTTGTTACAGATAATGTTATGAAATGTACTAGTACTAGATTGAACATTATGAACTATCATTTCATCAGTCACACGGCGGTCGGCACGAATAATGCATCAATTCGACTTTCAGTGAGGGAGTTGAAACTGCAAGTCGGCCAGAACGGTGTTCGTCAGTCAGTGAGTTCTGAGCATTTTTGAACTGCTCAACTCACTTTTAAAAATTGGCACAATTCATAAAACCTTCACCACAAACTTAAGTCATTCCACACAGAACATTGTTCAACTATTGTGGACGTTTCAAGTGGACTCGCCATCTTGAAATGTATTTCTGGCCTTATAGACAAAAGAATGTTTACGCATCAGCTGATCAGAGCTCATCCCAGTGATGCAAACTTAAAGCCATAAAAGTAGCAAACTTGGCCAACTGACAGTTCTTCTCCAGAGCAATTTGTCTCTCTAATTATTGAATGATCCTCGTACAACAAAATAAAATCTTTTGTCTGTAGATGACTGTGATCGATGTTTATCATTGTAACAGTTGTATGTTGTTGCATCTTGAGCATGAGATTTGGAACAGTTTTCAATGACATGGGTTTGTGCTAAGGGGAGCTCAGCCATTCGACTGAAATGGGAGGAAGACTTGCATGTCTGGATTATTCCTATATGAAGGATACATAGGATCGGAGGATGATGAGAATAATAATCAACTCCGAAGATACAATTCTTTTTTTCAGAAACTCAGTTACAAATTTTTTTTAGCTTAGGTTCTTTGGCACTAGTAGCCAAGTCCTTCTGCGGAGACTCTGAGTGCTCTTCACCATTTGGTACTGCAAATGAAACCCTCATACAAAATTTAAGATCAACACAACCATACTGATAACTAGCCGTTTCCTTGTAGTTCTGGCTGTTTGCATTCGTGACTGCTTCTCACCGACTCTTACATCTGACTTGCTAGCATTCATCCTAAAGTTCTGTCTAGACTTCCTTTTTGACCCCACTTGTCCATGGCATGATGCAGCATCAAAGGGCTTATTTTATTGACTTATGAAGCACCAGGGGGTGGTGGTGTTCTTTTATTCTTCAGAAGCTCAATGGAAAGGAAAGAGCCTTTTCCCTATGTCGTCTCAAACTATTGGCTTTTCATTATGTATACTGCATTCCCTACCACGAGCCCTCTCTCTTCCTCTTTCACAGCTACTACTCACGGTCTCAGTTCTTATTTCTTTATTGTCTAAGGGCTTAGCTTCATTAATTCTGTCACCTTATTCATACCTTTGTCGTCCTAAGACCTTCCTTTATTAATTGACACATTAGTTATTTCACAAACCCCTTTATCTGTGTGCCTCCCTCGCCTGACAATTTGGTTTTCAGTGACCGCTTGTGCCACATGCAAACTTTGTCTGTACTTACGATGCATTCCGTGTTTTTCCAGGACTTCGGTTTTCATTGTTGATATGACAACTCCACCCTTTGGAAAATTGATGTTACTCTTCTGAGTAGAGACAGTTGATCTGGTACTTTGTTTCCGATTTTCGTTTTTCTCGCTTTGTGCATGATTATATTAGTAAAACTATTACATTTCAAGACACCAGATTATAATTATTTTTCTAAAATCGTGTACATTAATTTTAAAATATTCAGACATAAGCCTATCATGATTACAACACTTTTCTTTAGAAAAGTAGCTTCTGTTTCTAAAAGATATTGATTCGTTTTGGTCCTTATGGCCACTTTCATGAAGTATTATCTCCTCTGTGTTTACATTAAGAGGTTGTCAGGATAAGGTATTCTCTGGACACTGGATCACTATAGTAATTCAAACACTAATTTTTTCTGCAAGAACCATTGTTATCAAATAGTTCCACACAACTTTAAAACAGGCTTGGAAACATTTATAACATTGCAACAGCATGTTAATATGACGAATATAACTAGCATTATGCCCACAAACATCATAATAGTAAATATGTTAAATATTTGGACTGCTTCATCTGGTTGTGCTGTTCACCATTCATTCTTATAAACTATTTAACTTTTTTCCTATATCGAACCGCGTAATCACATGAGCTAAAGATAGTTCTAAATTTGAAAAGGAAATGTTGGTTCTCTCATTATTTACAATGCAAAAGTCAAATTACAAATGTATCTTTGGTATTATACCTTTCTTCATTGTGTTTGTATGTGTAATTCAGTCTGTCTGTATGAAGGTTCTCATGTCATACCATTTACATTTACAACAGAAATTTAACTTTCACAACTTCCATCAACACAAACTTAGGAGCATGTTCCTATGCAGTACTGTCAGATCTAAGAACTACATTTACCCACTTACTATTATTTCATTGTGTCCAAATAATCTCAGCTAATGTTATTGTGTTCACACAATGATTTGAAATTTTGCATGCAAGCTGAAGCAACCTTGCTTCACACTCTTCCTGATCAAGAACTGAGTATAGGGACACATTTGTCAGCGTAGCCATTGTTCTTATTTAATCACTTACAGTTTAACTGTTCAGCCAAGCGCTTTGCAAATTGTCTTTTTGCATCAAAAATTAGCAAAAATTCTTTCTTGGTCTGAAGAAATGTAAAATTTCCTTTTGACTGAGGAATCACTGTTGGTACTCATAACATGCTACACAAGTTGAACACATTATTGTCAATTAAGGGAACATTTCTTATGTAATCTCATGCAGTTTCGTGTGTCGTTGGTTGGTTTGTGGGATTGAATGGACCAGATTGCTTGGGCCATCGGACTCTTTTTCCACGAACTTGACACACTTACAAAGAATAAAAACAAACAATGGAGATGTCAAGAGACGACACAGGACAAGAAAGAATCAGAGACCAGTCAAAAGGAATTAAAATCACACAGAGTGTGACTGTGGTTGGCTGACCACAGAGAAAAAAAAGGAAAAGCCGACCACCAAGAAACGCACTAAAAACCCAGTGTAAAATCGAAGGCCAAAGGCCAGACTCAACACAAAAAAGGACAAACAGATCAAGCGATAAAAACCCCCAGCCTGAATGAAACTCAAACTAAGCCTGCCACGGCAGTGTCATCTGTTAATAGTGCAGGGAGCATATAAGGCAGCTTAAACGTCTGCCTGAGCGCAGTTAAAAGGGAACAGGCCAACAAAATGTGGACAACCGTCAAAGCTGACCCGCAGCGACATATGGGTGGGTCCTCACGGCGCAATAAATAGCTGTGCATCAACTGGTTGTGGCCAATGTACAGCTGGCAGAGATCAACATACTCCTTGGAAGAGACCCTCAAGGAGGAGTGCCACGCAGTGGTAGCCTCCTTCATGGCCCGAAGTTTGTTGGGTGAAGGAAGGGTGCACCATTCATCACACCAGGTGCGAAGTACCTTCTGCTGCAAAACTGACCTGAGGTCACTCTCCGAATGGCCACTCGCCAAGGCTGGTGCACTGACAGCCTGTTTGGCCAGCATGTCAACACGTTCATTTTCCAGGATGCTGACATGACCCGGGGTCCACACAAAGACCACAGAGTGGCTGCAATGGGCAAGAGTATGGAGGGACTCCTGGATAGCCATCACCAGATGAGAGCGAGGGAAACACTATTCAATGGCTCGTAAACTGCTCAGGGAGTCACTACAGATAACAAAGGACTCTCCTGAGCAGGAGCGGATATACTCTAGGGCGCGAGAGATGGCGACCATCTTGGCAGTGAAAATGCTGCAGCCAGCTGGCAATGAGTGTTGTTCATGATGATCCCCTAAAGTAAGAGCAGAACTGACACAACCAGCAACCATCTAACTGTCAGTATAGACAATGTCACAGCCTTGAAACACGTCAAGGATTGTAAGAAAGCGGCGGCAGAGGGCCTCAGGAGGGACCGAGTCCTTTGGGCCCTGTGCCAAATCGAGACAAAGGCATGGGCGTGGCACACACCACTGGAGTGTATGCAGAGGGGCCAGGAAAAAAGGTCGAAGAGAGAAAACCTCAAGCCCAGAGAGAAGAGCTCTGACGCGAACTGCGATTGTACAACCCGACCGGGGCCGCCATTCTGGAAGATCGATGACAGACTGAGGGAACAGTAGATGATAATTGGGATGCCCGGGAAAGATACAAACGTGTGTAGCACAGCAGCCAGTAATCGTTGGCACTGGAACTGCAGTGGAGGGACACCTGCCTCCACAAGTATGATGTTTATAGGGCTTGTCTGGAAAGCTCCAATGGCAAATTGGATCCTGATGAAGGATGGGGCCCAGCAACCGCAATGCAGAAGGGGATGCTGAACTGTAAGCCAGGCTCCCATAATCTAGATGGGACTGAATTTACGCCTGGTAGAGCCGTAGGAGGGTAGACCGATCGGCACTCCAGCTGCTGTGACTCAAGCAACAAAGAGCGTTAAGATGCCGCCAACATGTCTGTTTAAGCTGCAGAATATGAGGGAGCCAAGTCAACCGGGTATCAAGAACCAATCCCAAAAACCGATGCTTCTCCACCACAGCAAGAGGTTCGCTGTCAAGATAAAGCTGTGGCTCAGGGTGAAAAATGTGTCGCCTGCAGAAATGCATAACGCAGGTCTTAGCAGCTGAAAACTGAAAGCCATGCACTACAGCTGAAGACTGCGCCTTGCGGATAGCGCCCTGCAGCTGCCGTTCAGCAGCTGCAATGCCAATGGAGCTATATAGCATACAAGGAAGCTGAGAGAGACATTCTCACCGCCGCAGCGAGCCCATTAATTGCAATTAAAAAAAGGCAGACACTTAAGACAGATCTTTGTGGGACCCCATTCTCCTGAACTCGGGAGGAACTATGGGAGGCCGCAACTTGCACGCGGAAGGAATGACGCGACAGAAAATTTTGTATGAAAACTGGGAGCGGACCCTGAAGACCCCAACCATGAAGCATAGAGAGGATGTGATGTCGCCATGTCGTATCCTATGCCTTCCACATGTCAAAAGAGACAGCGACCAGGTGCTGACTGCGGTCAAAGGCCATACAGATAGCGGACTCGAGGCACACTAGATTATCGGCGGCACAGCGGCCCTCACGGAACCCACCCTGAGACGAAGCCAGAAGGCCCTGAAGCCAACTCAACCGCCGAATCACCATGCATTGAAGCAACTTGCAAATAGCGTTGGTGAGGTTAATGGGGCTGTAGCTATCCACCTCCAGTTGGTTCTTGCCAGGTTTCAAAATAGGGATTACAATGCTTTCCCACCATTGCGACAGGAACTCACCCTCAACCCAGATATGGTTGTACAGGTCTTGGAGGCGTCGCTGACAGTCCACTGAGAGGTGCTTGAGCATCTGACAGTGAATGCGATCTGGCCCGAGAGCAGTATCAGGGCAAGTGGCTATGGCACTTTGGAATTCCCACTCACTGAACGTATCATTGTGCGATTCAGGGTGGTGTGTGTGAAATGAAAGTCTCTGATGTTCCAACCGCTCTTTCAGGGAGCAGAAGGCCAGTGGGTAATTCACAGAACGGAACTCTGAACAAATTGCTCTGCTAAGCAGTTTGCAATTGTGTCAGAGTCAGTACAGACTGCTCCATTCATTCAGTGAAAGCGCAGGTAGGCTGATGGGGTCAGATAGAGGCACCTAATCTTGGCCCAAACCTGCGATGGAGAGGTACGGAAGTCAATGGTGGAGACATATCTTTCCCAGCACTCCTGGTTGCGATGGCGAATGAGATGGCGGGCTCGCGCATTGAGCCGTTTAAAGGCAATGAGGTGTTCCAATGAGGGATGCTGCTTGTGACACTGGAGTGCCCACCTGTGATCTTTAATCGCCCCAGCGATCTCAGGCGACCATCAAGGCACAGTACTCCGCTGAGGGGACCCAGACGAACAGGGAATGGTAGATTCTGCAGCAGAAGCGATGCTGGTGGTGACTGAGTGAACCACCACATCAAGGGCGTCATTGGAAAGAGGCTCAACAGTGTCAATGGAGGTGAATAAGTCCCAGTCAGTCTTATTCATAGCCCAGCTGCAGGGGCGCCGAGAAGAATGACACTGTGGTAGTGACAGAAAGATGAAAAAGTGGTCACTAACGCACAAGTCGTCATGCACACTCCATTGGACAAATGATAATAGGCTAGGGCTGCAGATCGAAAGGTCGATGGCTGAGTATATGCCATGCGCCACACTGAAATGTGTGAAGGCACCAGTGTTTAAAAGAGAAAGGTCGAGCTGTGCCAATACTTGCTCAACTATGCTGCCTCGGCCTGTGGCCACTGATCCACCCCACAGAGGGTTACGGGCGTTGAAGTCGCCCAGTAACAGAAAAGGTGGTGGAAATTGGGCTATCAGCGCAGCCAGGACATGGAGGAAGATAGAGACTGCAGACAGTACCAGCCTGAGGCATCCACACCCGAACAGCGACAGCCTCTAAAGGTGTTCATGGAGGGACAGACTCGCTGTAGAGAGAGTGAAGGATGTAGATGCAGATGCCACTAGTTACCCTCTCATAAGCTGCCCGGTTCCTATAATAACCCCAATAGCCATGGAGGGCGCGGGTTCGCATCGCCAGAAATCAAGTTTCCTGAAGGGCAATACAGAAGAAAGGGCGAAGGCTGAGAAGTTGGCGGAGAAAACCGCTGCAGTTCCACTGGAGGATGACATTGTCCATGGCCAAGAAAGGTGTGAAGGGACCAAGGAGGCAAATTACGCCACTGGGTCACCTGCTGCCACCGACTGAGTACCGACAGGAGCGAAATCCATTATGTCTGAGGGACCGGCGAGATCTAGGTCCTCAGTGGACACCAGAATCTTCACCTCATCCTCAGATGCAGAGCTTATAGGTAGTGGTGGAGTGGGTGCCACCATAGGGTCCTTGGTCTTAGGGGTCTTCAATTTAGGTTTCTCACCCTGTTCCTTCGGTTGCCCTTGCTGGGAGGGCTCCTTTGATTCAGTCTACATGACTGAAGAGGACCACGAAGCTCTACGACCAGGAACCTGTATCTGCTGTGCCACTGGTAGGAACCTGAGAAGGGAGTGACCCAAGAGATACATTCCTGGCAAGAGAAGCCAAAGAAGACATTCGCTTCTCCAGCTCAGAAACGGGGACCGGCGTCCCCGGTGGTTGGGGGTGCTGCTGCTTCTGAGGTAGGTGGTGTGGGGGCAACAAGGAGGGAAGTACCCTCCGCCATCAAGGGGGCAGGTGGGGTCCTTCGGCTCTGAGAGCTGACTGCATGCACATGGGATGAAGCCATTCAAATTTCGGTTTAGCCTCAGTGTACATCAGTCGGTCCAGGGTCTTGTATTCCATTATTTTCCTTTCCTTCTGTAGAATCTTACAGTCCAGCAAGCAAGGGAGATGGTGCTCTCTGCAGTTGACACGGATGGAAGGCAGGGCACATGCAGTATCGGGATGGGATGGACGACCACAAGTGCGACATATGAGGCTGGAAGCACAGCAGGAAGACATATGGCCTAACTTCCAACACTTGAAGCACCGTATCGGGGGAGGGATATATGGCTTGGCATCACAGTGGTAGACCGTCACCTTGACCTTCTCAGGTAATGTATCACCCTCGAAGGCCAAGATGAAGGCACCAGTGGCAACCTGATTATTCCTTGGACCCCAGTGGACACGCCAGACGAAATGGACACCTCGTCACTCCAAGTTGGCGCGCAGCTCGTCATTGGACTGTAAAAGAAGATCCCTGTGGAAGATAATGCCTTGGACCATATTTTAGCTTTTATGGGGCGTGATAGTAACAGAAACATCCCCCAGCTTCTTACAAGCGAGTAATGCCCCTGACTGGGCAGAGGATGCTGTTTTTATCAAGACTGACCCAGACTGCATTTTTGACAAGCCCTCCACCTCCCTGAACTCGTCCTCTAAATGCTCTACAAAGAACAGACTTCATGGACACCAAGGATTCCCCATCAGCTCTGGTACGGACGAGATAAATATTATATATTGTACAGGATGTATATATGTAGCTCTGAAAATGTTTACAGGCGAAATATTTACAGTTGCAGCACAAAACACAACCTCAAGTCTAGCAACAACAAAAACAATAAAAAACGTCAGAAACCAGTTATGGGGGTCTCCACCACCCATACCCTCATGTGATTCTAGAAACGGTCACTAACTGGATATACTGATCTCGAAACATCATTTCTTCCTAGGTACACTATCTTCAAGACACAGCACTCACTCCTACATAGTGCTTCGCTGCGGACACTTCTCAGCCAAGGTACTCCTGCTTCATGTATTCTAGCATTACAAATAAGAGGAATATTTGTTTTCTTAACAGATGTGCCCCTGTATCTGACAGTAACTTCAATTGCTTCCTCAGTCGCGCACAATACTTTCTAATACATCGTTTTCTGTGGCACAGTCTACTGTTCAGACTGTGGGCTTATCTGCCTATTATTCACACTGTAGGCTTATTTACTGCGACCGTGTTCGACTGCACAGCTTTGTCGCCTCTAATTTTCCCTTATTCTTCCAACTTCTGCTTGGCACTGGCATCCTGCCCTTTTCTCTATACATACCACGTACTTCATTGCATTCCATGCCTTATCGCCCTGTTTAGTCACATTGAGAACAAGTGGCATTCCTTACTGTAACATAATCGGTAGGAGTTGGACATTTTCTTCCTACCATGTTGGTGGATGTCCTGTCCAACTGTAATTCAGAATGGAGACACCTCTGAATAGCTTCCATTGTCTTTGCTCTGTTTCCATATCATCAGGAGCCTTCTGTTTAAATTTTTCCACATCGGATTGTTTATACCCTTTTTGCAGTGGTTGCTGGTGTTCATGCACTCATCCATTTGAAAGGAGACATTCCATGGAGCGTAGGTCCCTTGTGTCGTTGTGTACCCTTTGTGCGGTGGTTGCTGACATTTATCTGTACATCCTTTTGAAACGAGACACTACATAGAGCGTAGGTCCCTTGAGTTTTTGTATAAGCCTACCCTCTGTGCAGTAGTTGCTGGTGTTCACACACCCATCCAGCTGAAAGGAGACACTGCACATAGTATACGTCCCATGGGCTGTTGCATACTTTTTGTGCAGTGGTTGCTGGTGTTCGTCTGCCCATCCATTTGAAAGGAGACGCTCCACAGAGCAAAGGTCTCTTAGGTTGTTGTATAAGCCTACCCTTTGTGCAATAGTTTCTGGTGGTCTTCTTCCCATCCAGCTGAAAGGACACACTCCACAGTTGTTGTGTATAGGCCTATCCTTTTTGCAGTGGTTGCTGGTGTTCATCTGTCCATCCGTTTGAAAGGAGACCCTTCACCAGGCATTGGTCCTTGGGTCAACATCTGCAACAAAATACGCAAAACGTTATGAAACATCTGTAAATATATGATATGTAAAGAATAAGCATTTATTAAAACCGTAAGTAAAGTTTCCACATCACAACAGAGGAGGCATTCTGAACTGGGGAAGAACTGCTGAGCAACATTACCATGCAACTTTTTCTGCATAGCCTGAGAAAAATACGTAGAACACAGGAGAAATGGCAGGACGTCAAAGTAACTTTATGCACATGCACACTACCAGCGGATATGTAGAATATGTGAGGTGGCAGTTCTCTGTGACAGAGGGAACAGCCTGTGTCTAGTGTTGTTACCAGGATTGGTAAGGTATGTAAGGAGAGTGAACACTGTGACGTGTTTGTTTGATCACTGTTGAGGACAGAGTGATTCTGCATACTTGTGTGGCACAGAGCTATCAGCACCCGAATGGGTCTTGTAATGGTGTCATTGTGGGTCTCCATTTGGCTGGCTGACTGAATTGTGTAGTGACCAGATTTGTGGGGCGTTGAGATGTAACAGTGGCCCAATGCTGGACCATAACACAAAATGGAGGTAGGCATATTATTTATCAACGTTCCGGTCGACCACATCTGACGATCGAAGAGCACCAAGCACAGCATAAATCCTTCTCATGTGACGAAGAACGCAGGTACCATCACGTGTGAAGGCCGCCATTAATGTGTCATGAACGCTTTAATAATTTGTACATGGGTGGAACAGCAACCGCAGGATGAAATCTTCTTGTAGAAATAGTAAACAGTCAGTCAGTTGCAAATTAGAAGTTTCATTTCACATTTATAAAAACGTCTCCATCGGAAGTAAATATTGACAACCTAAATAACTTAACAGTTACAATTTAGCTTCGAATCCTGCCTCGGGCATGGATGTGTGTGATGTACTTAGGTTAGTTAGGTTTAAGTAGTTCTAAGTTCTAGGCGACTGATGACCTCAGAAGTTAAGTCCCATAGTGCTCAGAGCCATTTTTGGGTTACAATGCAGGCATACAAAAAATTATTCAGACTTACTGGATTACATCTTGAGGCAGAGATACGTTAACATATAGCTGAAAGCCTGTCAGTACATTACAAAATTTCACCTCCATAATAATTAAAACATGTATAACGTGGTTGTTGTCATTTCGTGTTTCCTCACCAATGTACAGCTAGTTTTGCAGAGTCACATATACAGCACTTGGGCTAAGGAAAGCTTCTCTCAAGAGAAGGGACTAATAGTAGGCACATGGAGCGCGCGTGACAGTGAATTAAACTTTATTATGCCAAAATTTCACGTACTGCTTCGTGCGGAGTGCGTACTTCATGGGGTCAAACAGATGGAAGGCGGAAAGTGCGAAGATATGAAAGCTGGGCTGTACAGTGGGTGAGGAAGAACGGTCCAATGAAGTTTTCTGAGCTCCTTTCGGGTGCACAAAGCTCTGTGAGGCCTTGAATTGTCGTGTCGTTTGTGTTTTCGTAGCGACGTGCAGGCTGAGGGCAGCACCATGAAGGAGGCCATCAAACAGAATTACCCCTTCAGAGTCTCAGAAGACCGTCGCCATAACTTTAAGTGCTGAGGGCGCGGCTTTGAACTCGTTCTTCGGAGGAGTGTTTGTGTGACGCCACTCCATGGAATGCCCTTTTGTTTCCGGTTCAAAGTGATCAACCCATGTTTCATCGTCTGTGACGATGTCCGACAGAAATTTGTCACTATCAGTCTCGTAACGTACAAGTAATTCCGTACAATGGTCTTTCCTTGCTCTTAATGGTCTTCTGTTGGAAGGCGAGGAACCCAGCTGCCACACACCTTTGAGTACCCCAACTGTTGGAGGAGTGTGGTCACCACTACCAACAGAGACGTCCAGTTGATCACCGAGCTGTTTGATTGTGATGCGCCGACCACCTCGAATGAGAGTGTCAGCACGTTCCAGCATGGCAGGAGTCACAGCTGTGTGCGGCCGCCCGACACGCGGGAATTCTGACAGGTTCTCACAACCTTGTTGCGATGATGACAAAAATCCCGCCCAAGGATTACCGTGCCTTTGTTCACTTTCAGGTTTCCGTAGACATTTTGCAAGCACCTACGAATGTGTGTGATGGTCTAGTTTCCCGCCAAACGAAACTCAATGACAGCTCTCTGCTTGGAACGCAATTCCCTTGCAGACGCCATTTTGAAGGCTACGTACGGCACCACCGCCTATCGGTACATCGTGAAACTATAGGGGCTGAAGCAGGGTTACTCCACAATGCCCCGCAACAAGTTCCTCATTCTTTTAAATCAAAATTAGCTGCGAAAAAAGAAATGTGTTGTATTACTTATTTATCGCCCCTCCTAAGATATTCTGACCTTTCTGATATGAATACTACACTGAAGAGTCAAAGAAACTGGTACACCTGCCTAATATCGTGTAGCCCCCGCAAGAACGCAGAAGTGAAGCAACACGACGTAGCATGGACTCGACTAATGTTTGAAGTACTGCTGGAGGGAATTGACACCATGAATCTTGCAGGGCTCTCCACAAATCCGTCAGACTACGAGGGGGTGGAAATCTCTTCTGAACAGCACGTTGCAAGGAATACCAGGTATGCTCAATAATGTACATGCCTGGGGAGTTTGGTGGCCATCGGAAGTGTTTAAACTCGGAAGAGTGTTCCTGGAGCCACTCTGTAGCAAATCTGGACATGTGGGGTGTCGCATTGCCCAAGTCCTTCGGAATTCACAATGGACATGAATGGGCGCAGGTCATCAGACAGGATGCTTACGGACGTGTCACCTGTCAGAGACGTATCAAAGGTCCCATATCACTCCAACTGCACAAGACCCACACCATTACAGAGCCTCCAACAACTTGAACAGTCCCTTGTTGACATGCAAGCTCCATGGATTCATGAGGTTGTCTCCATACTTATACACGTCCATCAAGTCGACACAATTTGAAACGAGACTTGTCCAGTCATCAACAATACAATGTCGGTGTTGACGGGTCCAAGCGAGGCGTAAAGCTTTGGGTAGTGCAGTCACTAAGTGTATACGAGTGAGCTTTCGGCTCCGAAAGCCCATATCGATGATGTTTCGTTGAATGGTTCGCACGCTCACGCTGACAATTATTGATGGTCCAGCATTGAAATATGCAGCAATTTGCGGAAGGATTGCACTCCTGTCACGTTGAACGGTTATCTTCAGTCGTCGTTGACCCCGTTCTTGCAGGATCCTTTTCCGGCGGCAACGATGTCGGAGATTTGATGTTTTGCCGGATTCCTGATATTCGGGGTACACTCGTGAAATGGTCGTACGGGAAAATCCCCACTTCATCGCTACCTCGGAGATGCTGTGTCCCATCGCTCATGCGTTTACTGTAACACGATGTTGAAACTCACTTAAGTCTTGGTAAGCTGCCATTCTAGCAGCAGTAACCGATCTAACAACTGCGCCAGACTCTTGTCGTCTTATACAGGCTTTGCCGACCGCAGCGCCGTGTTCTGCCCGTTTACGTATCTCTGTATTTCAATACTCAGTTTCTTTGGTGCTTCAGTGTATTAAAAAATCACCAACATTCTCGTACTATTTCTAATCTTTTGAAACTCTGCTCAAAAATCATCTTGAAATCGAGCGTCATACTACTATTCGCTCATTACGAATAGTCAGTCATAAAGATGAAAACTTTGTATGTTGATTTGTCCTTCTTCATGGCCTACAAACAGATAAAGGCATATTATTTAGATACAGGCAACAGATCAGCTAGTGCCTGTTTTTATTGCAAACTATGAAAGAACTATTAGGTTTTAAGTTTTCTCCTCATATGATATTACAAGTTTGTTGTGGCTCCTGTCGTTTTTAATCTTTTACAGCAGATGGATCGTTGTACTCCAGTGATACTGGACTTCGCAAAATACTTCCACACTAAGGATAGTACCATTTTCTGTAGTACAACTGATGTCTGACGATAACACTGACAAGCTACCATACACACTAGATGGGACATGTGTACCGTCTAATGGGCTATGCCACACTGTAGCAGGTAAATTACTGTCACAGTGACGCTGTACCACTTCTTATGCAATGTGTTTACAGCTCGTTACTGTCGGCATTGTTATTATAACGACACTGATCGATTTTTCCATTTTCTATTATAACGCAATATTGCAGAGCAATGTGCATTTTACGAATAAAAATTGTTCGATTAAAAAAAACAGAAGATTTATTTAAAAACCAAAAACTTTACCACTGCTGCTACGGAAATCGATATCTCGTTTTCTTACCCGGTTATTAGTAAAAAATAAAAGGCATCTCTTATAAATGAGGCCGAACAAATACGAAAAAGTACCGGGTTCGGAACAATAGCCGTATCGCTTTTAACTGCTCGGTTCTTTCCATCCTTATTACGAAATGACAAATCACACTGCGTAACTGAGACGATACGCCAGAGGTACGCTATTAGATAGCAGGACTCTTATGAGGAACTATACCAAAAGCCTTCTGGAAATTTATAAATATGGAATCAACGTGAGGTGTCCTGTCGACAACACACGTTACAATAAAGTGAAATGCTCATAAATGTGTGGAAGAGTTTGAGACGAGTGGACACGTGAAGTAGTGGAACTTTCTTTGAGCACATCTTTAAGTCCAGGGCAGATGAGCACAGCTCGAGTGCTGTCTTCTTGGGTACAGAGAAGGCCTTCGACCGTTTCTGGCACGACGGCATACTATTCAAACTCCACCAGTATGAATGTCCCTTCCACATCATCATTCTTAGAAAAAAGAAATTTCTTTGTTAGGTTCAATACGAGCGAGAGAAGAATTAAGCAAATAGAACCAGGGGTTCCACAAGGTTTAGTACTGGGGCCGACACTCTATACTATTTACACGAATGACGTACCAAACGGGACAACACTGTTGGTTGGTTTGGGGAAGGAGACCAGACAGCGAGGTCATCGGTCTCATCGGATTAGGGAAGGACGGGGAAGGAAGTCGGCCGTGCCCTTTGAAAGGAACCATCCCGGCATTTGCCTGGAGCGATTTAGGGAAATCACGGAAAACCTAAATCAGGATGGCCAGACGCGGGATTGAACCGTCGTCCTCCCGAATGCGAGTCCAGTGTCTAACCACTGCGCCACCTCGCTCGGTGTGACAACACTGTCTTAGCCTATTTGCGGATGACAATTACATCGTCACGCGGCTTCAAAGGCACCTTCAGGAAATTACCTAATGGTGCAATATTTGGAAAATCAGAATTAATCTCGAGCAATCATGTTCACTACCTGAAGGAGACCTCTCAATCGTCAGTTCTCTATAGACGGGCGGGAACTGCCCAGGCGTGACTCCATAAAATGCTTAGGCTTGAAATGATCATACACTACTCTGGAAACATCACATTAGCGACGTATGTAACCGGGGTTCCGCTAGACTATTTCAGGTGTATCCACTGTTCAAGGGTCCTGGCCTAACCACCAAAGCTAAATTGTTAATCTGGAAGATGGTGGTACTTCCGACAAGGCTTTATGACTGAGATCTGGGGGGGGGGGGGGGGGGGGGGGGTTACAGAGACTCAACTCCGAAACAACGACTTAACGGGACATTGTACGTGAAATTTGACATTTTCTGTTTTCTTCTTCATAATGTACTTTGGACTTTCCAGAACATTTTGGTGTATAATACATTAAAATCAGACAATTATTAGACCATCAAATAATATTTTGAATGTTGATGTGTGACTGTCAAATTTCTCGGCTACGCATTTACTGCCACAGTTGAGCAGTCATATCTTGGGAACTACACAGTCTAGAAGGCTGTGAATTACTTTGTTCTGTCCCTGCTGCTACGTCTCAGAATTTGGCATTATGAATAAACAAATCAGTCCTTTGTTTCTCGTACTAGTTTTCATTGAAAGCAGTGTGATTATCGGCAATTTTTGGAGTAAGCTAACTTCTATTGCTTTTTATACGTAAATAAAGTGACTAAGCGTAAAAGTAACTTCAAGAAACACAAACTTGCGGGTAACAGATGCGTGAGACCTGCATTTTCTTCTGAAGTACTTGGAAACACGTGTGCTAGCAGTGAAGGAAACCACGATAATGTTTCTGAAGTGAGCACGACCCCTAGTGCATCGAAAAGGAAAGTAACTTTTGAAACTGATGACAGTGGTAAACGTTATCTTCCTTTGGCAATAATGGAGGCAAACAAACCTATTTACAGAGATCTGGGAAACCCTGAGCTACTAAAGAAGATCCAGATCGTGAATGAGTCTTTCAGTAATGTTGTGTGGTGCCGTGTGCCTAAAAATGTATTTGTTGGCCTCTTGACTCTAAAGTTAGCAGTGTCTGATGCTGTAACAACTGTTAATGGTGGGAACTATGAAAGACTTGAGGTTCTGGAGAAGTTAGGGGAAAGATTTGGACAGAACAAAGCTAAAAGACCGCGGGAACACGATAAGCTTCGTGTATGTGAAGCAGAGTTAGCTGCTCAAAACATGACAAAAGAAGCAAGAAAGGAAAGGGGGCGGCAAGCATTGGGCTGGTGTGACACTGAAGAAGACAGACTATGGGCCAGGGCAATTCTAGTGCATGAAAGACGCAGAAATTTAAGTCTGTATAAGAACTGTAATAAAAAAAAGTTTTAAATCGCAATATTTCTGAACTTCATAAACAACATGGAATTTTCATAGCATGCGAAGTGTGAGATGCAACACATATGGAACTAGAACAATTGAAACATCCTGAGTTTTTTTGTTTATATGTTCATTTATTTACAAAACCCTGTCAAAAAATTGAGTGTTTGAAAGACAAGATAACACGCCCCACAATGCAATTTTAGTAATAGTTCTAGTTCAGTGTATCTAGAAAGGTGCATTCAATAATTATGGGAAATTGTAAGCTGGTGTCTTAAAAAGTTTCCAGAGGGGCACAAAATTCGATAATTGAACATCGGGGGCACAGGACATACAATGTTCCCTTCAGAATCACGACAGACGCACCTTGGTTCGTCCCACACAAACATGACAACCATCATAACCATCATACAACAAAGAACGCACTCATTCTGCGATAAATAACAAAAATAACCATTCCATCTCATTTCAAAAAATGGTTCAAATGGGTCTGAGCACTATGGGACTTAACTTCTGAGGTCATCAGCCCCCTAGAACAGAACTATTTAAACCTATCTAACCTAAGGACATCACACATATCCATGCCCGAGGCAGGATTCGAACCTGCGACCGTAGCGGTCGCGCGGTCTGAGCATAAAATGCTGTGACTTGGCAAGACAGCCAAGCCACTACGAGGTGAAACCGAAAGGCACGCGTTTAAGCTCACGCAGGCTGGCGTGAGGTCTGGAACAGGACACGGAAATGAACTAGCAAAAACAGGACGTAGCTGTGGAATACTTAACTTTAATCCATAATTGTTGAACATCGGTCTGACGGTACATGCATCACAAGATAAACAGCAATAGCCTTGCTAGGTCGTAGCAAATGACGTAGCTGAAGGCTATGCTAACTATCGTCTCGGCAAATGAGAGCGTAATTTGTCAGTGAACCATCGCTAGCAAAGTCTGCTGTACAACTGGGGCGAGTGCTAGGAAGTCTCTCTAGACCTGCCGTGAGGCGGCGCTCGGTCTGCAATCACTGACAGTGGCGACACGCGGGTCCGACCTATACTACCGGACCGCGGCCTATTTAAAGGCTACCACCTAGCAAGTGTGGTGTCTGGCGGTGACACCACATAAAAAACCATGCCAAGTGTCACACCAAACACAGCACATTTACGCACGCACCAAGAAACGTACACATGTAAATAAACCCCTCACTTCTCATCCCAAACTTTGAGTGAAATTATTAGACGAAGCCCGCCGGATGTTCAATTAATACGGGCTTCAAAATCCACCCATGTAAGGCCTTGGGGAGCTTTCTTTATCAGATAATCCGCGGTGTGCAGCCGCCAGTGGGTGCGTGACGTCAGGCGGGCAGCGGCGCTGCTAGGCGCGGCGGGATATTGATATGCAGTGGGCCGGGATGAAAAGCAAGCGGTGTCAATAGCGACCTCGGTGCGGCCGCGTGTGATGGATGAGCCGGCCGGCGCGCCTAATGGCCGCCGCGTTCTTAGGGCAGCGGGGGTGGGGGAGGCACTTAGGGAGCGCTCCGGTCCCGAGGAGGGCGCGCCGCTGCCGCGCCGAAACGTCTCGCACCCCGACACTACAATGGCGACGCGCGTAAACAGACCAGGGCTCTCCCCGCCACCCCAAAACCGCTGACCTGCAACGAGTTCGGAGAATTTTATTTCGCGAAATGTGGCCGTTTCGAACTGTGGACAACTTTGTATCGGACTACATCATAACAGTAAGTGTCTCGGTCGCATGCTACTTTATTAAAATGCACTGGGTTGACAAAGTCGGACCTCCTTCGGCCCGCGTAGTCCAGCGACTCTACGTGTCATGGACTCAACATGTCGTTGGAAGTCCCCTGCAGAAATATTCAGCCACGATGACTCTATAGCCGTCCATAACTGCGAAAGCCTCCCGATTATGTCTCATAAGTGTTCGATGGGATTCATGGTTAACCAACCATGATTTGGGGGAGGTGAGCAAACAGCGAGGTCATCTGTCCCGTGGGAATAGAAAAGGAAGTCGGCCGCATGTAATTCTCATTGGAGAGAAGTCTTCCGAAGTAAGAGTGATTTCAGGTGCGCCGCAGGGGAGTGTCGTAGGACCGTTGCTTTTCACAATACACATAAATGACCTTGTGGATGACATCGGAAGTTCACTGAGGCTTTTCGCGGATGATACTGCAGTATATCGAGAGGTTGTAACAATGGAAAATTGTATTGAAATTCAGGAGAATCTGCAGCTAATTGACGCATGGTGTTGGGAATGGCAATTGAATCTCAATGTAGACAAGTGTAATGTACTGCGAATACATAGAAAGAAAGATCCCTTATCATTTAGCTACAATATAGCAGGTCAGCAACTGGAAGCAATTAATTCCACAAATTATCTGGGAGTACGCATTAGGAGTGATCTAAAATGGAATGATCATATAAAGTTGATCGTCGGTAAAGCAGACACCAGACAGATTCATTGCACGAATCCTAAGGAAATGCAGTCCGAAAACAAAGGAAGTAGTTTACAGCACACTTGTTCGCCCACTGCTTGAATACTCCTCAGCAGTGTGGGATCTGTACTAGATTGGGTTGATAGAAGAGATAGAGAGGATCCAACGGAGAGCAGAGCGCTTCGTTACAGTATCATTTAGTAATCGCGAAAGCATTACGGAGATGATAGATAAACCCCAGTGGAAGACTCTGCAGAAGAGACGCTCAGTAGCTCGGTACGGGCTTTTCTTGAAGTTTCGAGAACATACCTTCACCGAGGAGTCAAGCAGTATATTGCTCAATCCTACGTATACGTCGCGAAGAGACCATGAGGATAAAATCAGATAGATTATAGCCCACACAGAGGCATACCGACAATCTTTCTTTCCACGAACAATGGAATAGGAGGGAGAACCGATAGAAGTACTGAAAATACCCTCCGCCACACACCGTCAGGTGGCTTGCGGAGTATGGATGTAGATTTAGATGTAGATGCCCTTTCAAACGAACCATCCCGGCATTTACCCTGAATCGATTTAGGGAAATTACGTGAAGTCCCGTGCCTAACCCGCAAGACAGGACAGATAAAATTAATTGTGGAAAGGGGCCAAAATAACGGGCTGAACATACAACTTTACTTTTGATCAAACATTAAGAGAGCCCAAAAGAAATTTTCTAAACACACAGCTTTAATCTTTGGGACTTAATAACCGGCTGAAAGCCGCTTTAATTTAAAACGGCTGAAGGCCAATAACTTAAAACGCAAGCATAATCAGAAATTTAAAAGGCAAGTCTTATCTTAAAACAGTTCTTTAGTTAGGCTGAAGTAAAAAAGTTAAATTCAAATCGGCTGAAGGTCGAACAGTCAAAACTCCAAAACATTTTTTTTTAAATACGAAAGCCCTTACGTGAAACAGTTCTTTAATTTAGGCTGAAGGCCTTAAGAACCGCCGGCGGGAGGGGGGGGGGGGGGGGGGGGTGTCGAGCGATTCTAGGCACTACAATCTGGAACCGCGCGAACCTTAAGAACCAACAACTGAAACTCAAAGCGGCTGAAGGCAGAAAAAATTGAAACATTTTTTAAAATGCGAATGGGCGTACGTGAAACAGTACTTTAAACTACGCTGAAGGCTTTAAGAGTAAAACAACTCTAATTTAAATCTCAAAATCGGCTAGGAGCGATACAAGTACCAACAACAAGAACAAATTTAAAAAAGTAAGGCAGTACACACAAGGACGCCCAGATGTTCGAGGGTCAGCCTGTACCTGAAACACTAACGCTCGCTTAGGTGAGACAATCAGTCGGGCCAACCATTCGCGATTCGATGACGACCCAACCGATCGACAGTCAGCGGACCCACCGACAAGATAACTTCCACTTCACCCGACCAGGGCACAACAGGGAGTTCAACGGAACGACGTAGAAGATACTGGCGCCCACAACCGATCATACACGGAACTGTCAAATTACACACCGCGCTGGACAGCAATAACACGATGAGGAAACTACTCAGCCTGAAATTTATGTCAACGCCCAGGGCAGGTAACCGGAGCGTTAACGGCTACAAGGCAGAAGATTCCGCTGGTGCACTTCAGTTCAAATCACCAAATACAGTGAAACTCCGCCGGAAGGTGGCTAGAATTTTCCATCTTGAAAACCACGTTGTTGCTCGCGGAAATATCCCAACAGCCGACAACGAACTCCAAACGACACAATGTGAACAGTCTCGGCTTGCTGGTAGATTAAGTCAAAACTCAACTTTCATGTCCTGGGTCGGTGAGCCACAGACATCGTAGCAATGGGAACAGCGCCACACTCTCCGACACCGCGTAGAGACCGCCAGCGGGCCCCGGCCAAACTACGCCCCACCGAGAATTCCTCACTGTTCCACGCCAACCGACCGACTCCTCAGATTCAGTACGCCAACAACATTTGAAATAACTTGTCAGTGAAAATCACACAAACTAGCCACAGTTTCACGAACACTTGCACGAAGAACTAGACAATGCTAATGGCAGCGACTGTGTAATAACAAGGACGAATCACGAGTCGGCACACGCAGCCAACCCATAAGCGATCGCCGGCCAACATACACGTCGTCCGACAAGACGACCATCCAAGGTGGTCCGCACTCAAGTGATACGTATCGGCAACCGTCGGGCGAGTCGTGGCTGTCCAGACCTCACTGCAGCCGCGCTCCGACTGAACTTCTGCTGCGTCCGAAGTCAAACACTGCCAGGTCCGAACTGCACTGCTAGCGCCTCCCAACTCACTGGCAGATCCGAACCGACTCCGAACACATGACAACCGGGAAGTAATAGCAGTCAGCAAAGATAATACGCCAGGGCTTATATGTGTAAACGCCGCTACTGCCGCTCACGGGCAGGCAAGGCGGCAACTCAGTGACAACAGTAATTGAAATTAACATAACGACGTGATCGTACAGTAAAAACAGGATGTCAAATGAGATATGGCACGAACACGAGCCACGCACCGCTCATTACGGAAAACCTAAATGAGGAGGGCTGGACCCGGATTTGACTCGTCGTCCTCCCGAATGCAAGTCCAGTGTGGTAACCGTTGTGCCACCTCGCTCGGTGAGGATTCATGTCAGACGATCTGGGTGGCCAAATTATTCGCTCGTACTGTGCAGAATGTTCTTCAAACCGGTGACATGGCGCATTGTCATCCATAAAAATTCCGCCGCTGTTTGGCGACATAAGATCCGAGAATGACCGCAAATGGTCTCAAAGTAGCCGAATATAAACATTTCCGATCGGTTCAGTTGCACCAGGGCACTCAGTTCATTCCATGTAAACACAGCCCACACCATTATGGAACCACCACCAGCTTGCACAGTGTCTTGTTGACAACTTGGGTCCGCGGGCCGGAGTGGCCGAGCGGTTCTAGGCGCTAGAGTCTGGAACCGCGCGACCGCTACGGTCGCAGGTTCGAATCCTGCCTCGGGCATGGATGTGTGTGATGTGCTTAGGTTAGTCAGTTTTAAGTAGTTCTAAGTTCCAGGGGACTGATGACCTCATAAGTTAAGTCCCATAGTGCTCAGAGCCATTTTTGAGCCACAACTTGGGTCCACAGCTTCGTGAGATCTGTGCTATCCCCGAACCGTACCATCAGTGCTTACCAACTGAAAGCGGGACTTATCTGAACAGGTCATTGTTTTCCAGTCGTCTGGGATCCAACCGATATGGAGTACAAGAGAGGCGCTGCAGGCGATGTCGTGCTGTTAGCAAAGGCACTTGAGTCTGTCGTCTGCTGCCGCAGCTCATTAACGACAGATGTCGCCGCACTGCCTTAACGGATACGTTCGCCTTACGTCCCTCGCTGATTTTTATGGTTGTTTCACGCAATGTTGCTTGTCTTTTGGCACAAATAACTCTACGTCGCTGCTCTCGATCGTTAAGTGAAGGCTATCGGCCACTGCTTTGTCCACGGTGAGAGGTAATGCCTGAAATTTGGCAATCGCAGTACAATGTGGATCATCTCGGGTTTTAATTCCTTGACGATTTCCGAAATGGAATGTTCCATACGTCTAGCTCAAGTGTGTGTGTGTGTGTGTGTGTGTGTGTGTGTGTCACTCACCCATACCTGCAGCCATGCAGCTGGCATGTGGAATAGTTACTTCTATCTGACTTAGCTAATTTTTAGTCCAAATTTGCAATAAATCCAGATATTATTGTGTGTGTGTGTGTGTGTGTGTGTGTGTGTGTGTGTGTAAGTCTGTTAAATCCCGTAGTGCGGCCACAAGCACGTCGGAAATCTTCTCACATGAGTCACCTGAGTACAAATGACTGGCCCACCAACGCACTGCCTTTTTATACCTTCTGTAAACCTACTCGATGCTACCGCCATCAGTATATGTGCACATCGCTATCCCATGTCTTATTATCTCAGTGTACAGTAGGGGCCTAACCTGCTACGGCTTTATAGGCGTCACCAAATCTAAAAACAAGCAAATGTAAACAAAAACGTATCAGCAGATCTATAAAACAATAAAATCGAGTTACACGCTAAAAAAAGGAGTAGACGCACCGCGAAGAACTTATGCAAAATGAACACAAATCGATATTCATATAGGTATCGATGAAAAAATCAAAATTTCACCGCGCACCTGGGAGCATGTCGATCCTGGGCATAAAGTGTTTGCGGATTTCATTATGTGTATTCAGTTGAGCAGGAAAAGAGTCTCGCAGACAGGCACGTGAACAATGTATACAACTTTAGGATTTGAGACGGGTACATGTAGTTGTACTCAAAGATTCCGGTTGGAGCAACCGGCGAATCGCTCTCCATTTGAATAGGAAAGACGCCACTATTCGACGATGTTGGCAGGACTGGGTGAACCATGGCTGAACACTAAAACTAGACTGCCCGAACAGGCCGTGAATGCCGAACGGTACCGACCGGCCGCCGTGTCATCCTCAGACCTCAGGCGTCACTGGATGCGGATACGGAGGGGCTTGTGGTCAAGCACACCGCTCTCTGGGCCAAATGTCAGTTTACGAGACCGGAACCGCTACTGATCTGTCAAGTAGCTCCTCAGTTTGCCTCACAAGGGCTGAGTGCACCCCGCTCGCCAACAGTGCTCGGCAGACCCGATGGTCTGTGCTAGCCCAGCCCGACAGCGCTTAACTTCGGTGATGCAACGGGAGCCGGTGTTACCCCCGCGGCAAGGCTGTTGGCATGGCTGAACACAGCGCCAAGAATGTAGCAATCGACATAAAGAGACGACACAGCGAGAAGATCGAACAGTCGCGAGAGAGGCACTCCGCGGATTCATCATCATTATCATTGACCCGACATGCAGATGGTGCGTGGGTGACAACAAGGACCATCAATAGGCGCCTCACAGAAAAGGGAGACGAACTCACGGCACCACTTGTGCCCACTGATTGACCAATAAGCCAGTCTGCAGTGGTGTCTGGCACATTCGCCCTCGAACCTAACTCAGTGGAATAGAATTGGTTTCATTGATGAGTCTCGCTTCGGACTGAGCACTGATGTCTAGAAAAGACGTGTGTGGAGAAGCCTCGACAGTGCTGGAACACCAACCTCACCATCTCCCGCCATACGGCCCTACAAGCGGGAGTGATGGTCTGGGTCCCATTTTATTTTCAGGGTCTGTTTGGTTGTCATCTGCGACACTCTTACCGCACAGCGCTACTTCAACAAAATTCTCGGCCCCGTTTTGTTGCCCCTTATGGGCTCATATTTGTCTTAGAAAATAGATTAAGGAAAGGCAAACGTAAGTTTCTAGCATTTGTAGACTTAGAGAAACCTTTTGACATTTTTGATTGACATTCTTTCGAATTCTGGCGGTGACAGCAGTAAAATAAAGGGAGCCAAAGGCTATTTACAATTTGTACAGAAATCAGATAGCAGTTATAAGAGCCGAGTGGCACGAAAGGGAAGCAGTGGTTGGGAAGGGAGTGAGGCAGGGTTGTAGCCTCTCCCCGATGTTATTAAATCTGTATATTTTGTAAGCAGTAAAGGAAACAAAAGAAAAATTCGGAGTAGGTATGAAAATCCATGGAGAAGGAATAAAAAATTTGAGTTTCGCCAATGGCATTGTAATTCTGTCAGACACAGCAAAGGACATGGAAGAGCAGTTGAACGGAATGGACAGTGTCTTGAAAGGAGGATATAAGATGAACATCAGCAAAATCAAAACGAGGATAATGGAATGTAGTAGAATTAAGTCGGGTGACGCTGAGGTAATTAGATTAGGAAATGAGACACTTAAAGTAGTAAAGGAGTTTTGCTATTTGGGGAGCAAAATAACTGATGATGGTCGAAGTAGAGAGGATATAAAATGTAGACTGGCAATGGCAAGGAAAGCGTTTCTGAAGAAGAGAAATTTGTTAACATCGAGTATAGGTTTAAGTGTCAGGAAGCCGTTTCTGAAAGTATTTGTATGGAATGTAGCCATGTATGGAAGTGAAACATTGGACAATAAATAGCTTGAACAGGAAGAGAATAGAAGCTTTCGAAATGTGGTGCTACAGAAGAACGTTGATGATTAGATGGGTAGATCAAGTAACTATTGAATAAAAATGGGGAGGAGTTTGTGGCACAACTTGATTAGAAGAAGGGATCGGTTGGTAGGACATGTTCTGAGGCATCAAGGGATCACCAATTTAGTAGTGGGGGGGGGGGGGGGGGTAGCGTTGAGGGTAAAAATCGTAGATGGAGACCAGGTGATGATTACACTAAGCATATTCAGAAGGATGTAGGTTGCAGTAGGTACTGTGAGACGATGAAGCTTGCACAGGATAGAGTAGCATGGAGAGCTGCATCAAACTAGTCTCGGGAGTGAAGACCACAACAACAACAACAACAACAACATGGGCTCATACTTCAGCAAGATAATGCCAGTCCGTACAAGGCTCTAGTTTCTTCTGTCAGTCTTGTGAAACCTTTTCTTGGCCAGCAAGGTCTCCGGATGTCTTCGCAATCGAGAACGTTTGGAGCATTATGGGCAGGGCCCTGCAACTAGATGAAGGTTTGGACGATATGACTCGCCAATTGGATAGCATTTGGCACGAAATCTCTTAAGACGACGTCCAACAACTGCCAAGAAGAATAACAGCTCGTACAAGGGCCAGCAGTGTATCAACGCGTGATGGACTAGCTTAATTTGTGAAGCCCTTTCCCTTCGTTAAATCACTCAATTCTTCTGATACTCTTCTCATTTGTTTGTTTGTTCACGTACATCACATGTACAGATTTCCGACCCAAACGGATAACCCCTTCGCGGAGGTGTTTTTGAGTGTATTAAACGTACGGATAACGTGAGCAAATGAGCTAATAAATTACAGCAGCGTTGCTATTGTTCGATCTGTTTGTTTTCATTAGGTTGATTTAAAGTCTTTCATTGTCTATTCTTCTGTTGCTCATATCTAGGCGCTTAATAAATACATCAAAAGAACAGCAGCAGTGAGTGCATATCTATACATAAAATCAAAGTTTACAATTCCAGAATTAGATTTTCACTCTGCAGCGGAGTGTGCGCTGATATGAAAGTTCTTGGCAGATTAAAATTGTGTGCCGGACCGAGACTCGAACTCGGGAACTTTGTCTTCCGCGGGTAAGTGCTCTACCATCTGAGCTACCCAACCATGACTCACGTCCCGTCCACAGAACTTTACTTCTGCCAGCACCTCGTCTCCTACTTTCCGAACTTCACAGAAGCTCTCCTGCGAACCAGGTACTGGCGGAAGTAAAGCTGTGAGGACGGGGCGTGAGTCGTGCTTGGGTAGCTCAGTTGGTAGAGTACTTGCCCGCGAAAGGCAAAGGTCCCGAGCTCGAGTCTCCGCCCGGCAGACAGTTTTAACCTGCCAGGAAGTTTCAAAGTTCACAATCATTGGCGCAAGTAAAATTCCGGTTGAAATATTCTGAGATAATTACCCCTAAGCAAGATCACGATGGCGTCTTCGTTTCACCAAAATATTGTTTCCCCTAAGATTTTCCCGTATAGAAATTCAAAACTGCATTGAAGCAAGTTTGTTATTTGTGAATGCAAGTTTTAATGTACTAGTTTTCACTTCGCTTGGTAGTGACTGTTTACAGTTCAGTCACCAGTTCTGCGAGTTATGTTGACCACCCTCGGCATATAAGTTCGCTACTGCCGCCCGTCAAGAATGTTGTGTTAACTGTGCGATAACATCGAAGTACTTCCGTCAGGTCCCCATGGATTTCAGTTCAGTCATCTCCGGTTTATCCGACAAACATCTGAAAGCCATCGGCCCAGCGTCTGTGGCCGTTCTCGTTCAGTTCTTCTTCTTGCCTTGTCTGCGTCCCGACTAACTCCGGTTTTTGGAGGTCGACGTTTCTCGCCTCTTTTGCTTCTTGCGGCAGGGTGTATCAAAAAGAATCATCCGATTGGCACATCTGTATTTCTCAAACAAACAAATAATAATATACAATAAACTTTGGTTATTGATGAATGGGAAACTGAAAAGTTTTTTTCATGCATTTTCGTAGGTGTTCGATATGCCTCCTTGAGATGCAAGGCATATGTCAATGCGGTATTCAGATGGTTCTCACACTACAGCGAGCATGTGTTGAGTTACAGCCTCCACAGCTGCTGTTATGCGATGTATCAGTTCATTCATTATTCTCACATTATGACGGTTCACCTTTCCATTTAAATGGAATGTTGCCTCGTCACTAAACACTAAGCATGGAAGAAAAGTCGTCCTCCATCTTGCCAAGAACGAAATTGTTATTTGTCACCTTCACGGAGAGCTTGCAGTAGCTGAATTTTGTACGATTTCATGTGTAAACGTCGACCCAACACACGCCAGACGGATATCGGGGGCATGTTTAGCTGTGGAGCTGCACGACAAATGGATTTCTGCGGACGCCTTGTGAAACTATGGCGGATGTGTTCGGCGTCTGTGTCAGACACTCGGGGACGGTCCGGCGATTTGCCTTGACACAAACAACCTGTTTCTCGGAATTGTTCATGCCATCTTCTAATGCTCTGTGCTGCAGAATGATCCTCACCAAAGTACGAAAGTCACGCTGAACTCTTATTACTGACCCGCACAGCGCAAAATGTAGAACACAAAACGCTTTCTGTTGCCCCGACACCATTTTTACTAGAACCGAAGTGGGCGCACACTGGTGCTACCTAGCGGGGACCATGTAAAACTCGATAGTTCGCTCTTTCCAACAGTACTCCTTTCACGCACGTATGTCAAATAACATAACAGTTACGATTTATTTTCCAATCGGATGATTCTTTTTGATATTTCCTGTATAATCCAACTGTCGTCAATAGACGGTAATATCTGTTGCCTTTGATAGCAACGGCGGGGAAAAGGCAGTAACAGGATTTAAGCATGACTGCGGAACGCCCGGAGCAATGTCATCTGGTTACGGATATATCCTAATATAAGGGAAAGGAATCTGGGGTTTAGTTTAGTAATACTTAGGGAGGCGAACGGCGTAATACGTAAAAATAATCGAAAAAAATTGATTTTTAGCGTCGAAATCATGGTGTTTCGATTTGATAGGCTGAATGTTATCAGCACTGATGGCATTGCATAAAAAGTTCTCGGTTTACTTGTCGCGTCAAATTTGGATAAAATCCCGAGCGTTTGATGACTACCTCCGTCATCTTCGTCAGGGGTAAAACTGTTTTACCCCTAATAAAATTCCGAGCTTTCGATGACTACCTCCGTCATCTTCATTAGGGGTAAAATAGTTTTACCCCTGACGAAGATGACGGAGGTAGTCATCAAACGCTCGGGATTTTATCCAAATTCGACGTAGAAGGTAAACCGAGAACTTTTTATGCAAGGACTCCGTAGCGAAAGACTTCGTAGTCATAGCACTGATGGCAGTTGACAATCTCTATACAAAAAAGAAAATGTACTGATTTACTGAGACATCAGTGCCCATTCCAAACCGCTAACGGAGCAAAGTTGGAGAGGCTGTTGGTATTATGCTGTAGGCATCGTTTAAGAAGACATTTTTCGAAAATCCACTCCTAAGGGAATGGAACAGAGAATGAAAGGTTTTTTAAAAACTGGCGCTATAAGCCAATTTCGAAGCTACATCAAAAATTGGTATTTGCTTTGTCGGCCAAAAATAACAAAAGACGTGTTCCGGCATATTTGGACATTCAACCTCCAAGGCGGAGAAATACGGGATGAAAGTTTTTTATGAGCATATTTCACTATATTGAATTGTTTTGGAAGCTAAATGTATCAAAACTGGTATCTGACTCCTCGCTTAGAAGTGAAGCAATAAATATGTGTTAGGGGATGAAAAGTCCGTGGAAGTATTACCACAACTCAAAAGGCAGAATTAATTTAAAAAAAAAACTCCAGCTACTAGAATAGCATTTTGGTCAGAAGTACATTTGGAAAAGACTATGCTCCTATGGCCTTAACCTTTCAACAATCGAAATATTAAAAATTAGATCTTTTGAATTTTCTTGTTTTATTTAGATTATTAGACAGTTGAACACATAGAGGGAGGTTTCAAATGGAGCCACTGCGTATGAAATGTTATCTTTGGTGGCAAGGCAAAATACAGGGTTATTACAAATGATTGAAGCGATTTCACAGCTCTACAATAACTTTATTATTAGAGATATTTTCACAATTCTTTGCACACACATACAAAAACTCAAAAAGTTTTTTTAGTCATTCACAAATGTTCGATATGTGCCCCGTTAGTGATTCGGCAGACATCAAGCCGATAACCAAGCTCCTCCCACACTCGGCGCAGCATGTCCCCATCAATGAGTTCGAAAGCATCGTTAGTGCGAGCTCGCAGTTCTGGCACGTTTCTTGGTAGAGGAGGTTTAAACACTGAATCTTTCACATAACCCCACAGAAAGAAATCGCATGGCGTCAAGTCGGGAGAGCGTGGAGGCCATGACATGAATTGCTGATCATGATCTCCACCACGACCGATCCATCGGTTTTTCAATCTCCTGTTTAAGAACTGCGGAACATCATGATGGAAGTGCGGTGGAGCACCATCCTGTTGAAAGATGAAGTCGGCGCTGTCGGTCTCCAGTTGTGGCATGAGCCAATTTTCCAGCATGTCCAGATACACGTGTCCTGTAACGTTTTTTTCGCAGAAGAAAAAGGGGCCGTAAACTTTAAACCGTGAGATTGCACAAAACACGTTAACTTTTGGTGAATTGCGAATTTGCTGCACGAATGCGTGAGGATTCTCTACCGCCTAGATTCGCACATTGTGTCTGTTCACTTAACCATTAAGAAAAAATGTTGCTTCATCACTGAAAACAAGTTTCGCACTGAACGCATCCTCTTCCATGAGCTGTTGCAACCGCGCCGAAAATTCAAAGCGTTTGACTTTGTCATCGGGTGTCAGGGCTTGTAGCAATTGTAAACGGTAAGGCTTCTGCTTTAGCCTTTTCCGTAAGATTTTCCAAACGGTCGGCTGTGGTACGTTCAGCTCCCTGCTTGCTTTATTCGTCGACTTCCGCGGGCTACGCGTGAAACTTGCCCGCACGCGTTCAACCGTTTCTTCGCTCACTGCAGGCCGACCCGTTGATTTCCCCTTACAGAGCCATCCAGAAGCTTTAAACTGCGCCTACCATCGCCGAATGGAGTTAGCAGTTGGTGGATCTATGTTGAACTTCGTCCTGAAGTGTCGTTGCACTGTTATGACTGACTAATGTGAGTGCATTTCAAGCACGACATACGCTTTCTCGGCTCCTGTCGCCGTTTTGTCTCACTGCGCTCTCGAGCGCTCTGGCGGCAGAAACCTGAAGTGCGGCTTCAGCCGAACAAAACTTTATGAGTTTTTCTACGTATCTGTAGTGTGTCGTGACCATATGTCAATGAATGGAGCTACAGTGAATTTATGAAATCGCTTCAATCATTTGTAATAGCCCTGTATAGTTCCTTTCTGCATATAGGCATAGAGCTAATTGAAGCAAATGGAAGTGTGCTCTGTGAGTGTTCTTTTTTCTGCTACAGCGTTCCCAGTAGTGGTTCTGACGAGGCACGTGGACGTCCAGGATTTTCTGATCAGTCTGCAAAGCTACTTGCGTTCATGTTACCCCAACAAAACAAGTTCATTTTCAGCTGACACAAACTTTGCTTTCATTACTGCCGGCATGAGAGAAAAATTCCTTCCTAGAGACTCACCATAATATCCTCCTCCTTTATTCTGTGACAGTACAGCATGTAATGCTGTCATAGGCATCCATGTTGGCCTTAGAGCTGCAGTGGTCTCAGTAATTACATAAATAATTATCATCGCAATACACAGAATATAAATTTGAAGAGGACGGTTCTCCGTGCCAAATTCATGCACAAAACATGCCTTATTGAGACAAATTCAGTCACAATTTGAAAACAACGACAATCGTGCACCGCATACAAAAATGGCTCGTCTAACTGCTAAGACTTGAAAATTATCACGTGGTTCAAGGTGCAGCTTCTGGAGGTCTGTACCTGCTGGACACGTAAAGGCTGACTGCAGATGTAGCTACTATGCACAGACCACGAAATGAGAAAACTATAGGTGGCTTCAAATGGAACCACATCGTCTGAATGGGTTAGCTGACGCGAGACGGTTAGAAGGTGTTGCAGTTCGCGAACAAAATTAAAAGGAAGCTACACTACTGGCCATTAAAATTGCTACACCAAGAAGAAATGCAAACGATAAAGGGCTATTCGTTCGACAAATATATTATACTAGAACTGACATGTGATTACATTTTCATGCAATTTGGGTGCATAGATCCTGAGAAATCAGTGCCCAGAACAACCACCTCTGGCTGTAATAACGGCCTTGATACGTCTGGGCATTGAGTCAAACAGAGCTTGGATGGCTTGTACAGGTACAGCTGCCCATGCAGCTTCAACACGATACCACAGTTCATCGAGAGTAGTGACTGGCGTATCGTGACGAGCCAGTTGCTCGGCCACCATTGACTAGACGTTTCCAGTTGGTGAGAGATCTGGAGAATGTGCTGGCCAGGGCAGCAGTGGAACATTTTCTGTATCCAGAAATGCCCGTACAGGACCTGCAACATACGGTCGTGCACTATCCTGTTGAAATGAAGGGTTTCGCAGGGGTCGAAAGAAGGGTAGAGCCACGGGTCGTAACACACTGTACAAAATGCCGTCAATGCGAACAAGAGGTGACCGAGACGTGTAAACACTGGCAACCCATACCATCACGACGGGTGATACGCCAGTACGGAGATGACGAATACACGCTTCCAATGTGCGTTCATCGCGATGTTGCCAAACACGGATGCGACCATCATGATACTGTAAAAAGAACCTGGATTCATCCGAAAAAATGACGTTTTGCCATTCGTGCACCCATGTTCGTCGTTGAGTACACCATCGCAGGCGCTCCTGTCTGTGATGCAGCGTCAGGAGTAACCGCAGCCACGGTCTCCGAGCTGATAGTCCATGCTGCTGCAAAAGTCATCTAACTGTTCTTGCAGATGGTTGTAGTCTTGCAAACGTCCCCATCTGTTGACTGAGGGATCGAGACGTGGCTGCACGATCCGTTACAGCCATGCGGATAAGATGCCTATCTTCTCGACTGCTAGTGATACGAGGCCGTTGAGATCCAGCACGGCGTTCCGTATTACCCTCCTGAACCCACCGATTCCATATTCTGCTAACAGTCATTGGATCTCGACCAACTCGAGCAGCAGTGTCGCGATACGATAAACCGCAATCGCGATAGGCTACAATCCGACCTTTATCCAAGTCGGAAACGTGATGGTACAAATTTCTCCTCCTTACACGAGGCATCACAACAACGTTTCACCAGGCAACGCCAGTCAACTGCTGTTTGTGTATGAGAAATCGGTTGGAAACTTTCCTCGTGTCAGCACGTTGCAGGTGTCGCCACCGGCGCCAACCTTGTGTGAATGCTCTGAAAAGCTGATCATTTGCATATCACGGCATCTTCTTCCTGTCCGTTAAATTTCGCGTCTGTAGTACGTCATCTTCGTGGTGTAACAATTTTAATCGCCAGTAGTGTATTTAACAGTCACCATGGCAAATCGGCTTTGTCAGAATTGCATAAAAAAGAAACGTGAGCGCAGGAGCGCGCGCGGTAAGGTGGTTGACTCTTGGATGGGGGGGGGGGGATTGTAGTGGTGGGTATACCATTAAGTTAGTAACCGGGGAACGGCGATTAGGAAGCCTGTTCTAGAGTAAACTCGTGCGATTCTAGGGCTGGTGTCGGCAGTGTCGCGTGTCAGTTTCGCTCTGCAGCCATTTGCAGCGGCGGTTCAAGGTCAGGACGCAGATGGCGGCGGGGTGGGTCCCCCTCGGCTGGACCCGCCCCTTCCACACCCACCACACCGCCCTAAGGCCGCCGGCACACGGACCGCGCTGTCGAATTTTGAGCCTGTCGAGTTTATGACGTCATAGCGCGGAAGAAGCACGCTGGGGAGACTTTTCCGAACGTGTGGAGCGATTCCTAACGTGACAGGTATTTGGAACGGGCGTTTGAACGTCGACCAATGAGATGATAGAACGCCATCTACGTCACATGCGCGCCATCTCTCTTCAGTACAGACACGCCAGACGCCATATTGGCTTTCAGTTGGAGACCATGTGTTTGTTTACCATTTTAAGCATCAGAAAAACTAAGTATCTCTCGAAAACCCGTTGTTAATTGCGCGATTTGTTGTAATAAAATTACGGCAAACATACTAAATTGATGAATCATTGTAAATCACGCATTATGAAAGCACGCCATTTCAAGGCAATGGAACGCTGAAGATGCATAAGACATGGAATGTTCTCGACACAATTTGTTTTAATTAAATGTCAGTTGATATCATTTCTATGTGTAGACGGTAAGATGAAAAATATGGTCGCAAAACCGTCATTGTCGGTATAGCGCAATGAGTAGCATTGCAAAATAGTTACGTAAAGGTCCATGTTTTGCTGATTCTCTACCCACTAGATCCAAATACTTTACTTAATATCCTTCGCGTTTTGTAGTAAGTTCTGATACATTGTTATTAGTTTAATAAAAATATATTCTGTAATAATCGATATTATGTAAATATTACTGCAGACTTTCTGAGAGCAAGTTTGTTCGATCGGCTTAGTCTACAAAACAGCTTGCTCTACCTGCACTAAGGTATTCTCTATTTAAGTGTCTTATTTCACATAATGTTAAGATTTTTGCTGCTGAATAGTAGTAGTGACCAAGTACGAATTTGTATCGCAGTATCTGCACGGAATTGTTACGTTGAAGAGCCAAAGACTCTGGTATACCTGCCTAATATCATGTAAGGCCCCTTGAGCACGCAGGAGTGCCGCAACACAACGTGGCATATACTCGACTAATGTCTGAAGTAGTGCTGGAGGGAACTAACACCATGAATCCTGCAGGGCTGTCCACAAATCTCTAAGAATACGAGGGAGTGGAGATTTCTTCTGAACAGCACGTTTCAAGGCATCCCAGAAATGCTCAATAATGTTCATGTCGGGGGAGTGTGGTGTCTAGCGGAAGTGTTTAAATCCAGAAGAGTGTTCCTGGAGCCACTCTGTAGCAATTCTCGACGTGTTGGGTGTCGCATTGTAATGTTGGAATTGCCCAAGTCCGTAGAATGGACATGAACATGAATACATCCAGGTCATCAGACAGGATGCTTACGTACGTGTCACCTGTCACGTTCATTTCTAGACGTATCAGGGATCCCATACCACTCCAACTGCACACAACACACACCATTACAGAGCCTCCAATAGCTTGAACAGTCTCTTGCTGACAAGCGGGGTCCATGGATTTATGAGGTTGTCTCCATATCCGTACACGTCCATTCACTCGATATAATTTGAAACCAGATTCGCCCGGCCAGGCAACATGTTTCCAGTCATCAACAGTTCAATGTCGGTGTTGACGGGCCCAGGCAAGGCGTAAAACTTTGTGTCGTGCAGTCATCGAGGGTACTCGAGTAGGCCTTCGGCTCCGAAAGCCCATAACGATGTTGTTTCGTTGTATGGTTCCAACGCTGACTCTTGTTGTTGACCCAGCAATGAAATCTGCAACAATTTGGGGAAGGGTTGCACTTCTGTCACGTTGAACGATTTTCTTCAGTCGCCGTTTTTTTCCGTTCTTGCAGAATCTTTCTCCGGCCGCAGCGGTATCGGAGAATTGATGTTTTACCGGATTCTTGATATTCACGGGACACTCGTGAAATGGGCGTACGAGAAAATATCAACTTCATAGCTATCTAGGAGATGCTGTATCCCTTCGCTCGCGCGCCGACTATAACATCGCGTTCAAGCTCATTTAAATCTTGATAACTTGCCACTGTAGCAACAGTAACCCTAACAACCGCCCTAGACAGTTGTCTTATACAGGCGTTGCCGACCGCAGCGCCGCATTCTACCTGGTTACATATCTATGTATTTGAATACGCATGCCTATATCAGTTTCTTTGTCGCTTCAATGTAGATATACTTTAGACATTACTTTCACAGTTTGTTCACCATTAATGACGAAAAATGTACAGTCAGTTGAAAGCTTTTTTTTCATTTTTTATAGTCACCAATGAAGATGATGTCTGCTGACAATGTGTTCAACTAACATGCATCGAGGCGCCTACAGTTATTTCGATTCTTTACGCAAGCACACTCCATCACGCGATTTCGGTCATGCACGTCGATGTAAAGAATTTAGAAGGCCTCATCTATCGACAATTTGACTATTATGCACAACAGCGGTTGGAGTTGTTTTCTTTCTTTAAGCAACTGTTGTGACTGCAGAAATAAATCGAATTGGATCAACATTTATTATCATAGGAAATCACCGTTCGCTTTTTTCACTTAAATTATTTAACTCTTAATCCGACATTGTCACGCAGCGTATGCGACTTTACGTTACACTTCCCCTAATCTCAATACCATACATCAAAATATTGTTATTGTAGTTTTGTTATTGTAGTTTTGTTACTATCACAGTGAATACCACAAAAAGTCAATGAACAAAATCTTTCGCAGTCCTGTTCAACGACTGTTGCCTGTTCAAGAAACAGTGATTGTACAGTAGTTAATGAATATGTCATTGTCAGTTTATTACTTGAAGAGGCAATGGCTTACCTGAGCTCTGATTCCGCCCATATAGAAGACGTAAACACCATTCAAATGTACCTCGCAGTATTTCTGACCTCTTTAAACCCGCCCAGTTTACCACCACGTCAGTTGCTTTTAAAGGAAAATTCCACTGTTATGTTAATCTGACATCTTAACCCTAACTGGCATTAATTACTGTTTTAAGATTAGCGGTAGCTCACTTAAACGAAGACATGATCACTACTAAATTCATTGGCTCCGATGAAACCGTGCTCATACCCCACATTAGACACACATCTTCTGACCCAACCACGCCTTTCGAAATTATGACATAACGATTCTTAATAAAAGTAACCTTTGCTGTGACCATTAATAAAGAAAGCTTAAAGTCAAATGCTTCAAGGGGCACGTTTGAATTCATCAGAACCTGTTTTTCCGCATGGACTATCATACATGGGTTTTTCACGAGTTCGCATATTCAGTAATATTTTTACAGCTAAAAAGTAAACGATGATCACATTATAACTCCTGATATTCTTATCAATGGAGGACTGTAAAATAAATAATTTTAAACAAATAAAATTAATATCTACATCTACATCTACATCTACATTGATACTCCGCAAGCCACCCAACGGTGTGTGGCGGAGGGCACTTTACGTGCCACTGTCATTACCTCCCTTTCCTGTTCCAGTCGCGTATGGTTCGCGGGAAGAACGACTGTCTGAAAGCCTCCGTGCGCGCTCTAATCTCTCTAATTTTACATTTGTGATCTCCTCGGGAAGTATAAGTAGGGGGAAGCAATATATTCGATACCTCATCCAGAAACGCACCCTCTCGAAACCTGGCGAGCAAGCTACACCGCGACGCAGAACGCCTCTCTTGCAGAGTCTGCCACTTGAGTTTATTAAACATCTCCGTAACGCTATCACGGTTACCAAATAACCCAGTGACGAAACGCGCCGCTCTTCTTTGGATCTTCTCTATCTCCTCCGTCAACCCGACCTGGTACGGATCCCACACTGATGAGCAATACTCAAGTATAGGTCGAACGAGTGTTTTGTAAGCCACCTCCTTTGTTGATGGACTACATTTTCTAAGCACTCTCCCAATGAATCTCAACCTGGTACCCGCCTTACCAACAATTAGTTTTATATGATCATTCCACTTCAAATCGTTCCGTACGCATACTCCCAGATATTTTACAGAAGTAACTGCTACCAGTGTTTGTTCCGCTATCATATAATCATACAATAAAGGATCCTTCTTTCTATGTATTCGCAATACATTACATTTGTCTATGTTAAGGGTCAGTTGCCACTCCCTGCACCAAGTGCCTATCCGCTGCAGATCTTCCTGTATTTCGCTACAATTTTCTAATGCAGCAACTTCTCTGTATACTACAGCATCATCCGCGAAAAGCCGCATGGAACTTCCGACACTATCTACTAAGTCATTTATATATATTGTGAAAAGCAATGGTCCCATAACACTCCCCTGTGGCACGCCAGAGGTTACTTTAACGTCTGTAGACGTCTCTCCATTGATAACAACATGCTGTGTTCTGTTTGCTAAAAACTCTTCAATCCAGCCACACAGCTGGTCTGATATTCCTTAAATTGGTCTGCGATTCAATGACTGTATAAACTAGAAGACGTTGAAAAAAATCAGCCAAACAGTTGCAAACGAAAGGTTTATTTAGCCCACGCCCTAGGTTTAGATGTTTCTAAAAATAGCTTCTTCAGAAGGAGTGAGCTAATGTAATTTATCACCACGTAATGTTACAAGGGCCAATACCTCAGAAAAAGATACTTTTAGAAATATCTAAACCTAGGTCAGGGGCTACAAAAACATTTGGTTTGCAACTGGTTGGCTCATTTTTTCAACGTCTTCAAGTAAAATTAATCTGTTTTTTACATGTTTTACAATTAACCATATTTGTACATGATGATGTCGATTTTTTTACTGTGAGATTACAATTTGTTACTACTGTCGGCGACTAATCAAGATAGAGTGCAAATTAATTGCAAGGGCTAACTTGTTATTATATATTAACTTTCTAATTACCCAGAATTGTCCAATTAATTCACTTTTACGGCTTCTACGCGTGTCGTGCTCATGTATGATTTTTTCCCTATATACTAAGCCCTGCACATACCAGGTGGTTATAATTAAAGTGCTGTTACTCACGCGGGTCCGGTGTGGTAATGTAATTATCGTATGGCAGCGAAACATGGTAGATATTCTAATGCGTCAATGCGGAACTGATTTCCGCTGAAAAAAGATAGTTCCAATCAGGGCAACCAGGTGCAAATCTGGCGCTGAACACTGTTTGTATGGCTGTATGGCATCCACGCTATCGTTTGATAAGCCCTAACGTGAGTGAACAGTATGGCTATCAAGAAGACAGGTCCTAGGCTGCAGTGAAACTGTTTTATGTGAATGGCAGCAATTACAGAGCTGTACTGAGACAGTATCGCTGACTGAAAGGCCCGAGGAGAGGCAAGATGTCATTAAATGCTTTAAATAGGGTGGTAATAAAATCTGAAAACGTAGGCGAGCTTATTGTGGCACCTGGAAGAGGAAGAGCCGGCCGGTGTGACCGAGCGGTTCTAGGCGCTTCAGTCTGGAACCGCGCAACTGCTACGGTCGCAGGTTCGAATCCTGCCTCGGGCGTGGATGTGTGTGATGTCCTTAGGTTAGTTAGGTTTAAGTAGTTCTACGTTCTAGGGGACTGATGACCTCGGCTGTTAAGTCCCATAGTGCTTAGAGCCATTTGAACCATTTGGAAGAGGAAGGCTTCCTTTCACGGTGGACATTATTGACGAGTTCGCTGTTCCTGTAAATGACCATCCAGCGTCACGAGTATTGTCCCTCCCACGGTTAACAGTAGGAAACGTTTGCGGGCCATTTTACACTGATACCCGTGTAATACCCAAACGGTGCAGCAGCTGAAACCTCATGATCTACATCGACGTTCAGAAGTTCCTCTTTTAGTTTCTGCCACGATTCGAAATTGGTAACATGTGGCTCAGCAATATGGACTGACGAGGCACACTTTACACTACAGGGTGCAGTGAATACACTTGGGGTACCGTTAAATTACGCACGAAGAGCCATTGCACTCGCCGTATGTGGCTGTGTGGTGTGGATTCACAAGCACTTTTACTCTCGGTCAGTCCTCCCTTGAAGAGAATACACCAGAGGCCATGTCAGTTGTACCGTGATGTCCGTACGCCAACGAGACCTCCGTGAACAGCAAGTGTTTCAAAAAATGATTCAGATGGCTCTGAGCACTATGGGACTGAACTTCTCAGGTCATCAGTCCCCTAGAACTTAGAACTACTTAAACCTAACTAACCTAAGGACATCACATACATCCATGCCCGAGGCGATCGCGTGGTTCCAAATTGTAGCGCCTAGAACCGCTCGGCCACACTGGCCGGCAAATTTGAATTTTGCCCCATTTTGTCATATGGTGGTTGGCACTCTTGGTTTTTTCATGTTTTTTTTTTTTTATCTGCGATGGTTCCCATTAGTAGCCTGATAGCTTCTGCGTGGTGAGCTTTGTTGTTTAATGTTTACTTTCGTCATCGGAGACAACTGTGTAGCGTATCCAAGTGATAAATAGTTATTTCAAAAACAGTGAAAGCTCGACGGCAACCGCACGTGAATTTTGTGTGACACTCGAACGTAATGCTGCTCCAATCGAATCATCAGTTCCAAAGTTGATCAGTAAGTTTGAGACCACAGGTTCTGTTGCAGGACGGCCGCGTCGTGCTCGAAAACAAGAAAACATTACTGTCGTGCGCGACAATGTGACCGTAAGACCCAGAAAATTGAATCGCCGACGAGCTCAACAAGTGAATTGATCAGCAATTTCACAGTACGGATTCGTTTCAAAAGATCTGAAAATGCTTGCGTACAAGATCCAGCTTACACAAGAGATGAAGGCCGCACATCATGGAAAGAGACATCTATTTTCTCGGTGGGACAAGCGGAGAACGAGATCTTCAAAAAAGAATAATTATCTCAGTGAAGCGCGCTTGCACCTCAGTGGGTACGTCAATAAGTTCAAAAATGGTTAAAATGGCTCTGAGCACTATAGGACTTAACATCTGAGGTCATCAGTCCTCTAGACTTAGAACTACTTAAACCTATCTAAACTAAGGACATCACACACATCCATGCCCGAGGTAGGATTCGAACCTGCGACCGTAGCGGTCTCGCGGTTGCAGACTATAGCGCCTAGAACCGCTCGACCAACCCGGCCGGCTGTCCTTAGGTTAGTTGGGTTTAAGTAGTTCTAAGTCTATGGGACTGATGACCTCAGATGTTAAGTCCCATAGTGCTTAGAGCCATTTGAAACATAAAATCGCTGGAGAAGGAGTAGACCTGAGGGTACTTACAACTATTCACAAGTCGGTCAGAGCACTGGCTGCTAAAGGTAGAGGTTGCCTGTTCGATTCCTGGCATCTGTTCTGGAAACCAGCCAGGAAGCTCCATAATAGCGCGCAGTCCGCAGTGCAGAGGGTAGACTCATTTCGGTGGTTATCAAACCCACATTACCTCCCGACCCGCTCAGTCCGCAGCTCGTGGTCAAGTGGCTAGCGTGGCTACCTCTGCATCACGGTGTCCTGGGTTCGATTCCCGGCCGGGACGGGGATTTTCTCCGCCCGGGGACTGGGTGTTTGTGTTGTCACCATCTCATCATTGTACGAGAAGTGCCGAGATTGCAAATGGAAAGATTTGGAACACGTACCGGGTCTAATGACCACGATGTTTAGCGCCCCACAAACCAACATCATCATCATCATCATCATCATCATCATCATCATCATCAGACCCATTCAGTCTACACGCCCGAAGTGTAGTGGATACTCGTCGATGAACCGGGACAACACGAGGACGCACACAGAGAAGGAGAACCTTGCCGGCACTTCTTGCCGCCGCTCCCTGCGTTTTTTTCCGCTCCTGGACTCTGCGGGTCTCAAGGCAGATCGAGACAGCTGACACTGACGTTGACGGCCCCTGCGGAGGGCGGCCCGACGTTTCTGACTGCCCGTCACTCTCCCACACCGCGCGGCAGACAGGGCCCGCTCTCAGACAGCAGTCGGGCAAAATATAGACGTCTCTCTTCCGGCCTGTCTAAACACTCAGGCTCACCGAGTCTGCTTAAGACGCGTTAGGAACGCGAAAGCCAGAGCAGCAGTTTCCCAGCCTAGCATGCAGATACGTTGTCTCTCAGGTACACTACTGGCCATTAAAATTGCTACACCAAGAAGAAATGCATATGATAAACGGGTATTCATTGGACAAATATACTAGAACTGACATGTCATTACATTTTCACGCAATTTGGGTGCATAGATCCTGACAAGTGAGTACCCAGAACAACCACCTCTGGCCGTAATAATGGCCTTGATACGTCTGGGCATTGAGTCAAACAGAGCTTGGATGGCGTGTACAGGTACAGCTGCCCATGCAGCTTCAACACGATACCACAGTTCATCAGGAGTAGTGACTGGCGTATTGTGACGAGACAGTTGCTCGGCCACCATTGACCAGACGTTTTCAATTATTGAGAGATCTGGAGAATGTGCTGGCCAGGGCAGCAGTCGAACATTTTCTGTATCCAGAAAGGCCTGTACAGGACCTGCAACATGCGATCGTGCATTATCCTGCTGAAATGTAGGGTTTCGCAGGGATCGAAGGAAGCGTGGAGCGAAAGTCGCAACACATCTGAAATGTAACGTCCACTGTTCAAAGTGCCGTCAATGCGGACAAGAGGTGACCGAGACGTGTAACCAGTGGCACCCCATACCATCACCCCGGGTGATACGCCATTATAGCGATGACGAATACACTCTTCCAATGGGCGTTCACCGCGATGTTCCCAAACACGGATGCGACCATCATGATGCTGTAAAGAGAACCTGGATTCATCCGGATAAATGCCGTTTTGCCCTTCGTGCACCCGGCTTCGTCGTTGAGTACACCATCGCAGGCGCTCCTGTCTGTGATGCAGCGTCAAGGGTAACCGCAGCCATGGCCTCTGAGCTGATAGTCCATGCAGCTGCAAACGTCGTCGTACTGTTCGTGCAGATGGTTGTTGTCTTGCAAACGTCCCCATCTGTTGACTCAGGGATCGAGACGTGGCTGCACGATCCGTTACAGCCATGCGGATAAGATGCCTGTCATCTAGACTGCTAGTGATACGAGGCCGTTGGGACCCAGCACGGCGTTCCGTATTACCCTCCTGAACCCACCGATTCCATATTCGGCTAACAGTCATTGGATCTCGACCAACGCGAGCAGCAATGTCGCGATACGATAAACCGCAATCGCGATAGGCTACAATCCGACCTTTGTGATAGTCGGAAACGTGATGGTACGCATTTCTCTTCCTTACACGAGGCTTCACAACAACGTTTCACCAGGCAACGCCGGTCAACTGCTATTTGTGTATGAGAAATCGGTTGGAAACTCTCCTCATGTGAACACGTTGTAGGTGCCGCCACCGGCGCCAATCTTGTGTGAATACTCTGAAAAGCTAATCATTTGCGTATCACAGCGTCTTCTTCCTGTCCGTTAACTTTCACGTCTGTAGCTCGTCATCTTCGTGGTGTAGCAGTTTTAATAGCCAGTACTGTATCTGACCTACTCTGAAGCGCCAAAGAAGCTGATATAGGCATGCGTGTTTAAATACAAAGATATGTTAACAAGCAGAATACGGCGGTGCCGCACGAACGCCTATATAAGACAAGTGTCTGGCGCAGTTGTTAGATCGGTTACTGCTGCTACACTGGCAGTTATCAAGAATTAAGTGAATTTGAACGTGGTGTTACAGTCGGTGCACGAGCGAATAGACACAGTATCTCCGCGGTAGCGATGAAGTGGGGATATTCCCGTACGACTATTTCATGGGTGTGCCGTAAATATCAGGAATCTGGTAAAACATCACATCTCCGACATCGCTGTGGCCGGAAAACGATCGTGCAAGAACGGGACCAACGGCGGATGGACGTATACTGGTATGGACACAAACTCATGAATCCGTAGACACTGCATGTAAGCAGGGGACTGTTCAAGCGGGTGGGGGCTCTGTAATGGTGTGGGGCGTGTGCAGTTGGAGTGATACGGGACCTTCGATACATCTCTGACAGGTGACACATACATAAGCATCCTGTCTGATCACCTGCACCCATTCATGACCATCGTGCGTTCCCCGCGGACTTGGGCAATTCCAGCAGGACAATGCGACATCCCACACGTCCAGAATTGCGACAGAGTGGCTCCAGGAACACTCTTCTGAGTGTGAACGCTTCGGCTCGCCACCATACTCTCCAGATATGAACATTATTGTTCATGTCTGGGATGACTTGAATCGTGCTGTTCAGAAAAGGTATCCACCCTCTCGTACGGACAGCCCTGCAGGATTCATGGTGTCAGTTCCTTCCAGCACTAACTACTTCGGACATTAGTCGAGTACATGCCACGTCGTGTTGCGGCACGTCTGGTAGCTAGCAGGCACCCTACACGATATTAAGCAAGTGTACCAGTTTGTTTGGCTCTTCAATCTAACTATTTTCACATAAAGTGGCAGGTACTCTTGAAATTAAAGTTTTAAATACTTCCACTTTGAATATTTTCACAATTAAGCGCTCACACGACGTAACACAATACAGACAACGTGAGACAAGATGAATGGACTCGGAATGAGAAAAGGAGCTCGAGACACTATTGTCTCGACTATTTATAGACTTATACAAACCAATAAGTGACGTGACTATTCGCTCGGCCACTCCGGCCGGTTCACTGTCCGTTAATTGGAATTTAATTATTTTGCTTGCAATTAGTATGAAAGGCAATTTCAGGTTTTTAACTATTTCTAAAATGAAAAACAATGGCTCCAACGTTAAAAGAAACTGGGGCTTCTTCCATTAAATGATTGACTTAACTGACTCTGCGGCTGGTCCTGGCGGAGTTTCGAGTCCTCCCTCGGGCATGGGTGTGTGTGTGTTTGTCCTTTGGATAATTTAAGTTCAGTAGTGTATAAGCTTAGGGACTGATGACCTTAGCAGTTAAGTCCCGTAAGATTTGACACACATTTGAACATTTTTTTGAACTGACTTAAGTAACTTCTACGGAAGTTAATTCAATTTCTTCTGAAAGTAGCAACGTACCATACTTTTGACTTTCAGAGAAAATATTTTGGTAAAAAATGTCACTTATCGTGAATTTAAATATGTTTCCTTGTGGAACTTAGTATTAAATTGATTGCCAAACTTTGTAATGTTAAAATGGTTGCAGGTTCTGTCGTATTTCACAAACAAATGGTTCAAATGGCTCTAAGCACTATGGGAGTTAACACCTGAGGTCATCAGTCCCCTAGAACTTAGAACTATTAACATAAGGACATCACACACATCCATGCCCGAGGCAGGATTCGAACCTGGGACCGTAACAGAAGCGCGGTTCCGGACTGATGGGCGTAGAACCGCTCGCCCACAGCGGCCGGCTATTTCACAAACAAGAGATTACAGAGCATGAAATGGCTCACGCCAACTATAATAACCAAAAGAAATACTTCCGTACTTCAGAGAACACATAAACCTAGGATATTTTTGTAAATGAAATATGGTTAAAGTTTAACAGTATATTTAAAAAAAAATAAAAGTCAGCTTACAGTATTCCACTCAGCAAGTACTTGCTGCCTAATATTTACAAAAAAGATCGTCTACATGAAACGCGCGATATTCAAATGTACGCACTTGATATTCTGATTACTAGTAACAGTTTCAGTTGCGAGGAATTAAGGAACATAGTAGTAACAATTCCAGTTGCGAAGAATTAAGGAACAGTCCAAATCGGCAGAATTAATTGCGGCATCAAGCTAACCAAGTGAGAATAGCATAATGGCCAAAAAATTACAAATAAAGAAGGAGAGCCGGCCGCTGTGGCCGAGCGGTTCTAGGCTCTTCAATCCGGAACCGTTCGACCGCTACGGTCGCAGGTTCGAATCCTGCTTCGGGAACGGATGTGTGTGATGTCCTTTAAGTAGTCCTAAGTTCTAGGGGACCGGTGACCTCAGATGTTGTCCCATAGTGCTCAGAGCCATTTGAAAGAAGGAGAGAGAGAGAGAGAGAGAGAGAGAGAGAGAGAGAGAGAGAGCGAGAGAGAGAGAGAGAGAGAGAGAGAGAGCGCAGAGCAAAAGAGAGCGGTTCCCTTGTTTCACTGCTGTTTATACTGATTACGCATTATTATCTTTGTAAGATTATCATCCAGAGGTGTCTGGCATAGTTATGTTACTTTCGTGTAAAAGTTTGTGACAATATACTGTCCGAATATATATCGAGCACGATCGTCTCACTTTAATTATACTTATGTCATACATAATGGACGTATGAGTCGCATATTTGTTGGAAAGTATGGACACTCGACCATAAGAATTTGTGCAACAAAAAGCCCGCATCGTACACATGCACTGTACTATATGAATCCAGGGTAATGAGCGTGTAAGACGCACCCGGCTCCCGAGCGGCAGCATCAGCTCGTATCTTGCAAATGCAAGGCAGACTGGCAATGTCGGTGTGGGTGCAGGCACAGAACTGTGCTAGCAGTGTGAACATCGACATCGACGACAATTTTGATGTCGAAAACGAAGACGGCTTGCAGGAGCGTTTTGCAGTACCACTGGCTGAAGCAGCTGAGGCGACAAAAGGTATTAATTCATGTAATATTTTGCACCGTTATGCATCGTTACTAATCAATTTCTCTGTACCACAACATTAATCATTCAATCTCTTTTTTTTCAGTTGTGGAACAGCAATAACTCAAAAGTTCAGGCTGGACGTTCCACTGCTCCTGACGCATTGCCTGAATCTTCCATTGCCCAAGACCTTTCATATTAATCTTCTAAAACCAAAGAGACAGTACCTGGGCGACCAACACGACGAGTAAAAAAGCTGCGCACGTGATATCAGAACAGGTATTTCTTCATGCATCGATTGTTCAGTATACAACTTATCTGTCTATTGTATCGATATTCTGTCACTAAATGGCTCCTTTCTTTTCCAGCTCTGTAACCCACTCGAAGAGATGACCCAATCCTGTTCTCGACTTCGCCCGCATCTCGTGGTCGTGCGGTAGCGTTCTCGCTTCCCACGCCCGGGTTCCCGGGTTCGACTCCCGGCGGGGTCAGGGATTTTCTCTGCCTCGTGATGGCTGGGTGTTGTGTGCTGTCCTTAGGTTAGTTAGGTTTAAGTAGTTCTAAGTTCTAGCGGACTGATGACCACAGCAGTTGAGTCCCATAGCGCTCAGAGCCATTTGAACCATTTTTTTTTGTTCTCGACTTTCACACATTTCATGACACATATACATTGCTACATACTTATTTCATATTCATCCTATTCAGTGGCGTTTAGCTAATATATCGTGAATATAATCTTATTAATGTTCTCATAAAACATTGTTTTCCGTCAATTCATTGAAAATAATTTATTGTAAGCGTAATACACCGAAAGTGTTGTGCCGATGAGAGACAGACAGTTGCGAGAGGTCGTTTGTCTATAGGACGGAGAAGGCATTTTTCGCAATTTTCGCTTTTTCCTCCTCCTTACCAGAAAACTGAATATTCGAGACATCTCTTGTAGCAAATTTAATGCACTTCCAAGTGGTATAGAGGTTTTATCGATAACATGTTTGCCGGCCGCTGTGGCCGAGCAGTTCTAGGCGCTTCAGTCTGGAACCGCGCGACCGCTACGGTCGCAGGTTCGATCCCTGCCTCGGACACGGATGTATGTGATGTCCTTAGGTTAGTTAGGTTTAAGTAGTTCTCAGTTCTAGGGGACTGATGACCTCAGATGTTACGTCCCATAGTGCTCAGAGCTATTTGAACCATTTGATAAAATCCAGAATGAGATTTTCACTCCGCAGCGGAGTGTGCGCAGAACTAAAGCTATGAGGACGGGGCGTGAGTCGTGTTTGGGTAGCTCAGATGGTAGAGCACTTGCCCGCGAAAGGCAAAGGTCCCGAGTTCGAGTCTCGGTCCGGCACACAGTTTTAATCTGCCACGAAGTTTCATTTGGTAACATGTTTATTTTTCGAGTTGTAGGAGGTGGGAGTGGCCGTTTTCGACGTTCTCGTAGAAGGGCCGAAAAATCGCTGCTTTTCAGCGAGCTCAGGCGCCTATATCTGTCGTGAGAAGATCAAACGAGACTAGTGCATTTTATAAGAAATTTTGTTTACTTTCGTTTTGTGTAGAGTTTCTTAAAACGCATAGTTTTCAAGATATAAGCAAAAATCTGAGAAAAGTGTGAATATTTTGAGGTTTCTTGCGTTTTTTGTCGTGATGCCGACCTCCTACAAGACAGGATTAAGTTCCACAAAAAAAAAAAAAGAACCGTCAAGAATAACGCTCCAGCAGTGTTTTTACGAAAACTGCCTGTTTTGAACACCAGCTGACTGGACTGGAGAAGAGATAAACAATTGTAACATCTTCCACGTCCATCTCAATCGGTTGACTGGTCTCCACTGACCGTTAACTGGCTGCTGAATTTGTCTGACTGAACAGGAAACTCATCATTTCAGCTGTCTCAGCATGGGTGTCTAGTGCGTTATAGCCCTTAAACTACTAGTTAACAGGAGAGAGACGAAATGATGTAGCCAGTCATTGGGAATTAGGCATTTATTATTTAAAATCAGCTCCCCCCCCCCCCTCCCAAACGAGCCTTTACAGAGTAGAACCTGTCCGTAAAGTGTTTCACTAACACTCTTTATGCCACCCCTTCCAAGGCCTTTCAACGCCAGTTATGCGCGGCGGTGTGTGTGAAATGTTTCCCTCGGCCACCCACAAGAAAACGGGGTGATTTCAACACTGTGTGTCACGGTTCTGACATCCATCGGAGAGGCGTCAAAATGGGGGTGAAATGTGTATAGGAGGGGCTGACGACTACCTTGTCATCGTGTGACACGTCCACAGTCGCGTGGGCAGAAATGTAAGCAACAGAATTTGCAAGTCCTTCATTACGGTAATAAAGGCAATTTATTAAATATTTTGGAGGAGATCGAGATATATGCCCATTATAGAGATGAACCGTCAGTGCTTCTCAATGAGCAGTTGGATTTTCGTGAAAAACATTTTTATGATCTCTTTGACGAAATTCTATGAACAAATGGCTCTGAGCACTATAGGACTCAACTGCTGAGGTCATTAGTCCCCTAGAACTTAGAACTAGTTAAACCTAACTAACCTAAGGACATCACAAACATCCATGCCCGAAGCAGGATTCGAACCTGCGACCGTAGCGGTCTTGCGGTTCCAGACTGCAGCGCCTTTAACCGCACGGCCACTTCGGCCGGCTCTATGAACACGTATGTGCTCTTTTGTTCAGGAAATCATAGGACCCAGTTGTAACACTGGCAGAAATGTACCTTACAACAGTACGTAAATATTAACATCACAATTTTAAACTTCCAACTAGAAATATTACGAAATATGACTCCATTTTTAATAAATCAGTTTTATGCCATTTTAAAAAAAATCTATGTAATATCATACCACTCTGCAGCTGATGATTCCATCATTACATATATCCCCAGTGCCAAATTAAGTTAATATAAGACAGACTGACTTAATCTGACATAGATGTATACTTGCAGTCGAGTCACAACACACATATCGATATGATTCCGCAATGCCAAAGACCTCCAGAACATCGTTGACTTTGAAACCATTGTTGTAGTGCCACCTTAGCCCATAGAGGGCACACTGAGTGTATGTCGTCTGTACAGTTATTTTAAAGCTTTAAATTGATATTTTATACAATATTTAAGTAATTCCATGGTTGTAAAGAGATATTTTAGACATAACTAATTTCATGTTATTATTGTACATTTTTTTTACGTTTTGACAATTACGTGAACCCATTTTATACTGATTGGTTGACGTGAGGTAGAGGGAGAAGAGTTCGGCGGAACATCTTCGTATTTAAGCGTATGCTCGTCACTTGCAGGCACCAGTTGACATCACAGCAGTTGAGAAGAGTGCTTCACCTACCATCTTCGAAGGATGCCGTGGGTGTAACACGTCTTATTGTATTTTATCCTTATAGCCATTTTGTCATATTTTATTGTCAGTCTAGTAAGGTTTCTATTACTTTCTAAATTAAATTACATGTCTGGTAATGGTCATGTGATATGACTGAAACCGGTCACCGATGTTCTTGTAACATACGTGGTGTGATCAAGACTGAATTTTAAAAAGAAAATAAAAAAAGAAATGTAAAGTTCGGAGCCAATGTGACGTCACTAACCCACCTTACACCTCACATGAACTTCTGAGCTGAGGCCTTTTTTTTTCTTTTTGCATATTGTTGGTTTTGTTTAAGGTTTATGAATTCTCTAATACTTTACTTTTCATTTATTGTCTAATTTTGGTTCATACTGTTTTATGTTTTTATAATTTTGGATTTTTTGATTAAAACATCGATTTTTTGGTCTACACGCTGATCTTTGAAGCCTCCCCGAGCCCGAGGGTGACACCGCAGGCGCGAGGCTTATGCGCAGTTGCACAGGAAGCATTCAGGCACCTTTGAGCCAAATTTCAGACTAAGTGTGGCAATGGGTTGGAATTACGGGGTTTCCAAAAAAAAATGATCATTTAAATCTGTTGCACGGCTAAGCTTGGAAATGAAAATTACGACAACGAGGGTGGATGTCAAAAGGTTTTGAGGCCTTCCTGTTGCCGTGTAGCATAGTTCAAAACATTTTTGAGAAAGACGAGTTCTTTTCCGGTAAGATTCCACAGTTCACATGACCACCCTTGTACCCGCTCGCCGAGACTTCGGCACATGTGAAACAGGAGATGGGGCTTTTTTTCTGCGGACAGTTGAAGGCAGAGTCACGCAGCCCAGGGTGGGTCGCGAGGGCAAGCGGGAGGCTGATTAGGGGCTGCGTGGGAGGAGGAGGGGGAGGAGAGGGTGTGGGGGTGACTCGTGTAACGAGCGACCCGCGGGGCAGCACCGCCAAGGCTCCACCCTCACAGCCAGACTGCATTTATACTGAGCCACATTCAACAACCTGCACAGACAAACCCTAGTATCTGACGGAAATCTGTGTTACGATATTGGGAAATCCCTTAGATAAAGGAGCAGAGTAGGAAGAACAAACGCACCTGCGGCAACATTGAATCTACTTTGGGACCAGACCGGTTTGTGAGTTAGGAGAGAGCCATAAACTATCCAGCACTTGTTCTTCTGCCTGTTGATGCAACGAGTTCACTGATATCTTTTCGTAAAATTACAAATTTCTGAACTGAAAAAATTTAGAAATACTTTACAAAACAATCAGAAGCAAAATAATTAACGTTTTCCTGGACCCACAGAATGATATGTTTTGTAATCTATGTATATACACTAAACAGCCAAAGGTGATCCAGCTGCTTAATATCGTGTAGAGCCCACGCGAGCACGCAGAAGAACCGAAACACGACGTTGCATGGACTCGTCTAATGTCTGAAGTAGGACTGGAGGGAACTGACACCAAGAATCCCGCAAGGCTGTCCATAAATCCGTAAGAGTACAAAGGGGTGCAGATCTCTTCTGTAAAGCACGTTGCGAGGAGTCCTAGATATGCTAAATAATATCCATGTCTTGGGAGTTTGGTGGCCAGCGGAAGTGTTTAAAACCAGAAAGTGTTCCGGCAGCCACTCTGTAGCAATTGTGGACGTGTCGGGTGTCGCAGTGTCCTGCTCGAATTGCCCAAGGTCGTCGAAATGTACGATGGGCATGGATGGATGCAGGTGATTACACAGGACCCTTACTTACGTGTCACCGATCAGAGTCCTATCTAGACGAATCATGGGTCCGAAATCACTCCAACTGCACACGTCCCACACCATTACAGAGCTTCCACGAGATTGAACTGTCCCCTCTTGACATGCAGGGCCCATGGATTCATGGGGTTGTCTCCAAACCCTTATACGTTCGTCCGCTCGATACAATATGAAACGAGGCTCGAACGACCAGGCAACATGTTTCCAGTCATCAACAGTCCAATGTCGGTGTTGACTGTGCCAGGCGAGACGTAAAGCTTTTTGTCGTGAAATCATCAAGGGCACACGAATGGGCCTTCGGTCCCGAAAGCCCATATAGATGATGTTTCGTTGGATGGTTCGCACACTGACACTTGTTGATGGCCCAGCACTGAAGTCTGCAGCAATTTGCGGAGGGGTTGCACTTCTGTCTCTTGTAAGATCTTTTTTCCTGCCGCAGCGGTATCGGATATTTGATGTTTAACGTGATTCCTGTAATTCTCGGCACATTCGTGAAATGGTCGTACGGGGAAATACCTACTTCATCGCTACCTAGGCGATGCCGTGTTCCATGGCTCGTGCGCCGACTGTAACACCACGTGCAAACTCACTTAAATCTTGGTAACCTGCCATTGTAGCAGCAGTAACCGATCTAACATCCTGCGCCAGACACTTGTTATCTCATAAAGGCGTTGCCGACCGCAGCGCCGTATTCTGCCTGTCTACGTATCTCTGCATTTGAATACGGATACCTATACCAGCTTCTTTGGCGATTCAGTGTTTAAAGGGAACTGTAAGAGGCAACGTCCTGATTAATTGACTCATCATTCCCCCAATCCAAACTGTTGAGGAGAGATACTTTAAATTTGGATTAGGTGTCGACCTTACTGTGTGGGTGTCGTTTATGAAGGCATTTTCGAAGTGCCATGTCTAAGGCGGTGAAATAGGGGATGAAAGATTATTCGAAAATATGTCCCTATTGAGGTACTTTTGAAACTAGACATACGAAAATTGCTATTTGGTGTCTCGATCAGAAAAAAATACGTTTCAGCACTTTTGGAAATTTAGCCCCTATGGAGGTGAAACAGTGGCTGAACATTTTTTTGAAAGTATATCATTATTAAAGAACTACTAAAGTACTTTTAAAGCTGCATCTACGATAAGTGGTATTTGACTTCTCGGTAACAAGTTAAAGAAATGCGTGTTTCAGTGTTTTTGTAAATTCATCCGCTAAGGGGTGAAATGAAAGATTTTATGAAATCTATCATTACAAAAGCATAATTAAAGGTAATCTATGTAAATTCGAATTTGGATTCTCGGTTAGAAATTGAAAAATACATGTTTCACTGTTTTTGGTAATTCAATAGGGGTTAAATTCTTCCGAAAATATTTAGTTATATTATAAGACGTTTATGAAAACTGGTACTTCACTTCTCCGTTAAACGCAAAGAAATGTCGTGCTAGGGATTGAAACTGTGTGTGGAACGAACGAAAAATGCATGATTAACGAAAGCGTTTTTTAATCACAAGCACATTTGGGAAACACCATGCATGACATGTTTAAAGATGCTGCAATTTGTGAACATAGAAATTCGATTAAAGAAAAACAAAACAAAAAAATCAATGCGGGCCCTACACTCCACGCGAGCGAAGAGCACGAACGGGCGCTGAGATAGCGACATTATAAACACGAACCCAACTCCGTTGCTTCACTGAACTACTTTATTGCGATTGGTTTATTTCGGCTGTAATTGCCACTCTCGAGCTATCTGCAATGAATAGAATGTATAATTATTTACTTCATTTTTTTGTATTTGTGTGTTATGGCTATATGGTGTGTGTATACATTGGTGCTTATGTCTAGCTATTCGTGACTTATACTTGACATCGGTAGGTACAGTCGCTTATTAAATTGCTTTCTATGATTCTGAGATTTATGTTTGTATTTTAGCGACTTTGTGGCAGATTGTTGGTCCTTTTTCAGATCAGATTATGCTGTCCATCGAAATGCACTTTATACGGTAACAAATTTCTGACAGCATATTTGACAGTGGGGCCAACGATGGTATATAGAACAAAGTTGGTGTATACAGGGTGGTCCACTGATAGTGACCGGGCCAAATGTCTCACGAAATAAGCATCAAACGAAAAAACCTACAAAGAACGAAACTTGTCTAGCTTGAAGGGGGAAACCAGATTGCGCTACGGTTGGCCCGCTAGATGGCGCTGCCATAGGTCAAACGGACATCAACTGCGTTTTTTAAAAATAGTAACCCCTACATTTTCTATTACATATTCGTGTAGTACGTAAAGAAATGTGAATATTTTAGTTGTACCACTTTTTTGGCTTCGTGATAGATGGCGCTGTAATAGTCATAAACATATGGCTCACAATTTTAGACGAACAGTTGGTAACAGGTAGGTTTCTTAAATTAAAATACAGAACGTAGGTACGTTTGAACATTTTATTACGGTTGTTCCAATGTGATACATGTACCTTTGTGAACTTATCATTTCTGAGAACGCATGCTGTTACAGCGTGATTACCTGTAAATACCACATTAATGCAATAAATGCTCGAAATGATGTCCGTCAACCTCAATGCATTTGGCAATACGTGTAACGACATTCCTCTCAACAACGAGTAGTTCGCCTTCCGTAATGTTCGCATATGCATTGAGAATCCGCTGACGCATGTTGTCAGACGTTGTCGGTGGATCACGATAGCAAATATTCAACTTCCCCCACAGAAAGAAATCCAGGGACGTCAGATCCGGTGAACGTGCGGGCCACGGTATGGTGCTTCGACGACCAATCCATCTGTCATGAAATTTGCTATTCAAGACCGCTTCAACCGCACGCGATCTACGTGCCGGACATCAATCATGTTGGAAGTACATGGCCATTCTGTCATGCAGTGAAACATCGGTAGAACATTACGTAGGAAACCAGCATACACTGTACCATTTAGATTCCCATCGATAAAATGGGGGCCAATTATCCTTCTTCTCATAATGCCGCACTATACATTAAACCGCCAAGGTCGCTGATGTTCCACTTGTCGCAACCATCGTGAATTTTCCGTTGCCCAATAGTGCATATTATGCAGGTTTACCTTATCGCTGTTGGTGAATGATGCTTCGTCGCTAAATAGAACGATTGCAAAAAATCTGTCATCGTCCCGTAATTTCTCTTGTGCCCAGTGGCAGAACTGTACACAGCGTTCAAAGTTGTCGCCATTCAATTACTGGTGCATACAAATGTGGTACAGGTGCAATAGATGTTGATGTAGCATTCTCAACACCAACGTTTTTGGGATTCCCGATTCTCGCACAATTTGTCTGCTACTGATGTGTGGATTAGCCGCGACAGCAGCTAACATTTGTTGCAGGTGGTGACTGACGTTTCACATGTGGCTGAACACTTCCCGTTTCCTTAAATAACGTAACTATGCGGCGATCCGTCCAGACACTTGGATGATGTCGTGCAGATACCGAGCAGCATAATAGCACACCCCCGTTGGGCATTTTGATCACAACAGCCATTCATCAACACGATATCGACCGTTTTCCGCAATTGGTAAACGGTCCATTTTAACACGGGTAATGTATCACGAAGCAAATACCGTCCGCACTGGAGGAATGTTACGTGATACCACGTACTTATACGTTTGTGACTATTACAGCGCCATCTATCACAAAATGAAAAAAGTGGTCCAACTAAAACACTTATGTTTGTTTACGTACTACACGGATATGTAATAAAAAATGGGGGGTCCTATTTTTAAAAAACGCAGCTGATATCCATTCGACCTATGGCAGCGCCATCCAGCGGGCCAACCATAGCGCCATCTGGTTTCCCCCTTCAAGCTAGATCCGTTCTTTGTAGTTGTTTCGTTTGACGCTTATTTCGTGAGATATTTGGGCCGGTCACGACCAATGGACCACCCTGTATTTTTACCGCGTCACATGCCCGCAACGTTACCAGGCGGCATCCGATGTCGCGGTGAGCAGTCATCGTAATGTTTTGACTGATCAATGTGTTGTGTTGGCAGAAGAGCCAACACAGAGTTACAACTGGAGGCCGAAATGGACGCGTTTTAGCTCACGCAGGCTGGCGTGAGGAGGGAAGATCTATACTGACGTGAGGTCTGAAACATGACAGGGAATTAGAATGCAGAAAGCGGACGTAATTAGTTTGATACTTACCTTTAATCCATTAATGATTAACGTCGCTGTTGACGGTACATGATTCACAATATTATCAGTTCAGAATACATTCTTGAAGAATATGGAGCCTTGCTGGGTCGTAGCAAGTGACGTAGCTGAAGGCTATGCTAAACTGTCGTCTCTGCAAATGAGAGCGTAATTTGTCAGTGAACCATCTCTAGCAAAGTCGGCTGTACAACTGGGGCGAGTGCTAGGAAGTCTCTCTAGACCTGCCGTGTGGCGGCGCTCCGTCTGCAATCACTGATAGTGGCGACACGCGGGTCCGACGTATACTAACAGATCGCGCCCGTTTTAAAGGCTATCACCCAGCAAGTGTGGTGTCTGGCGGTGACACCACACAATGCATAACAAAAAGCCCACAAAACATGGGTTTCAGTTGACAGGGACAAAATGCAATATGGCGTCTCTTAAGTCCTGCTTGTGACATAGCGAGAATTCTCGCATCTTATTGGCTAAATGTTTCGTAGCACGTTGCCGATACATCGCAGGACTTCTACTGTTTCGCGCGTGGCACTGCAGTGTGTCTACGTGGACAAGGAAAAAAAGACTCCCGGATTTGTCCCGGATTTCCCGGTTAAAAATACAATTTCTCCTGGGCGAAAATATACCTTTTCCGTGTCAAGTGGCCGTAAACTATTCCTTGGCACTGTAAAACTCATCAGTCGTTTGAATGTTTATGGTTTTATATACCGACGTAGAATTTCCCGCCACTTTAGAAAACGAAACTTGGGGGGGGGAGGGGGGGGGGGGAGAGACACGTTTTGAAAAACCTTTGATATGCAGCAATATGTACGCTGCATATTTTCGTATTACGAGGGTATAAATTCAAATTCCACCAAATACCGCATGTTACTTTCCGAAGCACTGAAATCGAGATTGCGATGCACTTTTGTAAGCTGATGACAGCATAGGACACGTGATGTAGTCAGATCACTCTTAAGTAGCGCGAACACACAAATAAGAAAAGTGAATGGTTTAAATTAATATACATAGCATTCACATATAATATTGGTCTCCAAGATTAATAAGCTGGAAGAGAAGCTAGCCTTCCACATATAATGTTGATCTTTTCTGCGCGTGATACACTTCAAGAAACATCACACAAATGTGCCAGTAAAATTTTTAATAACGATGTAAATGTGTGATGATCTGAGCTCTAAATTCTTCTAAATGGCCGTCCTCAAAGAGTTGATTTTTAAATGAGAGTCAAATGCTTTGTTATTTAATGTATGTAACGCTTTTCAAAGCACCGTTCGCAATATTTTCCCGCTACCTGTTAGAAATATGCTCGTTTCAGCAGTTGCAAGAGAGCGCCAGATAACAGTAGTGACCGCGCCATGACGCAGAAAGCCCATATGTTCGTACGTGTAAAACACTGAAAGATATTACATTATGTCATAAAAGAAACAAGACATCAAAGGATACTCCAAGAGCATCGGAATTTCCTGAACCATACTAAAATGCATAATTCGGCTTAAAGTGCACATTCTTATGTCCAGATACGGCTGTAAATTTTCTTGGAGTACCAGTATTGTATTGTCTCATGTTTGGTTCTTTATTATGACATACGTGCGCTTGAAATGAGCGAACAGTTGAAACCAGCCTACAGTGTGAAATTAAACAGTTCGTTTCAAATAAACTGACTGCCTCAGCAGAAAAGATTAATAAAAGCCGAATCTCTTTAGCAAACAGACAAAGATAACTTCATTGTTCTGCAAAGCGATTATTGCTTGACTGTCAGAAAGGTGGAAATAAAATCTGAAACTAATGACATATTTTAGCCATCCATAACTATGCGAACGTTATCCTAATTCATTTGATATCACCCGGTCACAAAAATCCGTTTCTCAATTAACGTGAGAGCAATAAACGAAGACGAAACAACAAAATCACTACACGTAAACACAGGTCACGTGGAGACGACCCACCTCCGCACCACAACTCAGACCCTCTGTGCATCAGGCCTGGATTTACTATATGTCCGAACCGGGGCAATATTAGGTAGTGGCGTCCAGCCACACTTACGTGACCAGAAACGCGAGAAGGTACTACTCATACGCCACTCAACTACGCCCCCAACTGCTCAGAGGAATCTAATTTAAACAGTTGTCACGTCACGCTCATCGGAGGCAATTTTTTTGTTATGAAGCACTGCATAGCCTTCCAAAAGCCTTTGGCACATTTTACTATTGGCAGACGCTTGTATGAGCACTGTGTTTTGTTGTTGTATACGGCGCATTTCCTCTGCAACTCAAGTTGTTCAAATGTGTGTGAAATCTTACGGGACTTAACTGCTAAGGTCATCAGTCCCTAAGCTTACACACTACTTAACCCAAATTATTCTAAGGACAAACACGCACACCCATGCCCGAGGGAGGACTCGAACTTCCGCCGGGACCAGCCGCACAGTCCATGACTGCTGTGGTGTCACCGCCAGACATCACACTTGCTAGGTGGTAGCTTTAAATCGGCCGCGGTCCATTAGTACATGTCGGACCCACGTGTCGCCACTGTCAGGGATCGCAGACCGAGCGCCACCACAAGGCAGGTCTCGAGAGACTGACTAGCACTCGCCCCAGTTGTACGGACGACGTAGCTAGCGACTACACTGACGAAGCTTCGCTCCTTTGCCGAGCAGATAGTTAGAATAGCCTTCAGCTAAGTCCATGGCTACGACCTAGCAAGGCGCCATTAGCCTTACATAGCTTGTATCTAAAGTCTCACTTGTATCGTCAAGAGCGATGTATACAACAAGGATGGATTAAAGTTAAGTATTCCAGAAGCTACGTACTTTTCTTTATAGCATTCATTATGTATCCTGTTACAGACCTATCTCTTGCCTGCGTGAACTAAACGCGTGCCTTTCGGCTACTTCCGTGGCGTGGCTGTCTTGCTACGCCACAACAACTGCAGCGCCTGAGACCGCTCGGCAAATCCCGCGCGGCGCAACTCAAGTTCTTAACATTATTTTACATTTTTTTTTTCCTCTCTCGTTCATGTTTTGTTGCTGCAGGGTTATTCTGCATTAGCGGGGTACAGTAATATCCTTTATTAGAGTATTGGTTCTTACCACTCAAAATGATAAAAATTTAACTGAAAACTATGGCTCTGAGCACTATGGGACTTAAAACTGAAAACTAAAACAATGAAAAATTCCCGGAATTGTTAACAATTCCCGGGTTTTTCCCGGTTTCCTCCCCCGGATGAAAAAATTCCCGGGTTTTTCCCGGATCTTCCGGTTGTCCCGGGTCGTATACACCCTGCACTGTCTCCGCGACGTGCGTAATTGGAAGTGGCGAATAGAACTCGCACAGCTCCACATCAACGTGAACTAGTCCCTTCTGAACAGGACGCTCGGGCCGTGACTGGCTCGTTTCGGCGACGGAAGCGGCCTCTGCTGCATTCCGTTTTTCTGGGGGCGTAATCACCTCGTGACAGCGGACACAGGGGACGTTCGAGTTTACGACGGGAGCCGCGGCCAGCCACCTGCCCGCGTGTGTGACGGTAGCCAGCCCCGCACGTGTGTGCTGTGGGTGACGCGCTCCACTGGCACGGCAGGAAGCGGCTTGTTTGTTCAGATGCCCGCGGACACGTTCTGCCGAAGTGGTTCCCACACCCCTCCTACTTAGCACCCCTCTGGCCGACGTGCCACCAGATACGCACGCTAGATGTAAATTGCACGGTATGTTGGAAGGAGGGAAACAGCGGTCGTGTGAGACCCAACTCGCTTTATTTGTTCATGTTGTTGTTGTTGTGGTCTTCAGTACTGAGACTGGTTTGATGCAGCTCTCCATGCTACTCTATCCTGTGCAAGCTTCTTCATCTCCCAGTACCTACTGCAACATACATCCTTCTGAATCTGTTTAGTGTATTCATCTCTTGGTCTCCCTCTACGATTTTCACCCTCCAATACTAAATTGGTGATCCCTTGATGCCTCAAAACATGTCCTACCAACCGATCCCTTCTTCTAGTCAAGTTGTGTCACAAGCTCCTCCCCAATTCTATTCAATACCTCCTCATTAGTTATGTGATCTACCCATCTAATCTTGAGCATTCTTCTGTAGCACCATATTTCGAAAGCTTCTATTCTTTTCTTGTCCAAATTACTTATCGTCCACGTTTTACTTCCATACATGGCTACACTCCATACAAATACTTTCAGAAACGACTTCCTGGCACTTAAATCAATACTCGATGTTAACAAATTTCTCTTCTTCAGAAACGCTTTCCTTGCCATTGCCAGTCTACATTTTATATCTTCTCTACTTCGACGATCATCAGTTATTTTGCTCCCCAAATAGCAAAAGTTCTTTACCACTTTAAGGGTCTCATTTCCCAATCTAATTCCCTCAGCATCACCCGACTTAATTCGACTACATTCCATTATCCTCGTTTCGCTTTTGTTGATGTTCATCTTATATCCTCCTTTCACGACGCTGTCCATTCCGTTCAGCTGTTCTCCCAGGTCCTTTGCTGACTCTGACAGAATTACAATGTCATCGTCGAACTTCAAAGTTTTTATTTTTTCTCCATGGATTTTAATTCCAACTCCGAATTTTTATTTTGTTTCCTTTACTGCTTGTTCAATATACAGATTGAATAACATCGGGGATAGGCTACAACCCTGTCTCACCCCCTTCCCAACCACTGCTTCCCTTTCATGCCCCTCGACTCTTGTAACTGCCATCTGGTTTCTGTACAATTTGTAAATAGCCTTTCGCTCCCTGTATTTTAACCCTGCCATCTTCAGAATTTGAAAGACAGTATTCCAGTCAACACTGTCAAAAGCTTTCTCTACGTCTACAAATGATAGGAACGTACGTTTGCCTTTCCTTAATCTATTTTCTAAGATCAGTCGTAGGGTCAGTTCTGCCTCACATGTTCCAACATTTCTACGGAATCCAAACTGATCTTCCTCGAGATCGGCTTCTACCAGTTTTCCAGTGGTCTGTGTCGACATACGCGAAAGAAAAAGGCCCGCAGCTCAAGAGTTCCTGTGATGTTTAAGGTGCAGTAACGGTGTCACATTGGCACCGTATTTGACCTCAATTCTCCCCAATGCAACCGAGGACTATTCATGTTTCGGATTTGCAGATCAAGGTTTTTTTTCGTGTTTGCTGTTACAATTAATGCACACTCCTGGAAATGGAAAAAAGAACACATTGACACCGGTGTGTCAGACCCACCATACTTGCTACGGACACTGCGAGAGGGCTGTACAAGCAATGATCACACGCACTCCACAGCGAACACACCAGGAACCGCGGTGTTGGCCGTCGAATGGCGCTAGCTGCGCAGCATTTGTGCACCGCCGCCGTCAGTGTCAGCCAGTTTGCCGTGGCATACGGAGCTCCATCGCAGTCTTTAACAATGGTAGCATGCCGCGACAGCGTGGACGTGAACCGTATGTGCAGTTGACGGACTTTGAGCGAGGGCGTATAGTGGGCATGCGGGAGGCCGGGTGGACGTACCGCCGAATTGCTCAACACGTGGGGCGTGAGGTCTCCACAGTACATCGATGTTGTCGCCAGTGGTCGGCGGAAGGTGCACGTGCCCGTCGACCTGGGACCGGACCGCAGCGACGCACGGATGCACGCCAAGACCGTAGGATCCTACGCAGTGCCGTAGGGGACCGCACCGCCACTTCCCAGCAAATTAGGGACACTGTTGCTCCTGGGGTATCGGCGAGGACCATTCGCAACCGTCTCCATGAAGCTGGGCTACGGTCCCGCACACCGTTAGGCCGTCTTCCACTCACGCCCCAACATCGTGCAGCCCGCCTCCAGTGGTGTCGCGACAGGCGTGAATGGAGGGACGAATGGAGACGTGTCGTCTTCAGCGATGAGAGTCGCTTCTGGCTTGGTGCCAATGATGGTCGTATGCGTGTTTGGCGCCGTGCAGGTGAGCGCCACAATCAGGACTGCGTACGACCGAGGCACACAGGGCCAACACCCGGCATCATGGTGTGGGGAGCGATCTCCTACACTGGCCGTACACCACTGGTGATCGTCGAGGGGACACTGAATAGTGCACGGTACATCCAAACCGTCATCGAACCCATCGTTCTACCATTCCTAGACCGGCAAGGGAACTTGCTGTTCCAACAGGACAATGCACGTCCGCATGTATCCCGTGCCACCCAACGTGCTCTAGAAGGTGTAAGACAACTACCCTGGCCAGCAAGATCTCCGGATCTGTCCCCCATTGAGCATGTTTGGGACTGGATGAAGCGTCGTCTCACGCGGTCTGCACGTCCAGCACGAACGCTGGTCCAACTGAGGCGCCAGGTGGAAATGGCATGGCAAGCCGTTCCACAGGACTACATCCAGCATCTCTACGATCGTCTCCATGGGAGAATAGCAGCCTGCATTGCTGCGAAAGGTGGATATACACTGTACTAGTGCCGACATTGTGCATGCTCTGTTGCCTGTGTCTATGTGCCTGTGGTTCTGTCAGTGCGATCATGTGATGTATCTGACCCCAGGAATGTGTCAATAAAGTTTCCCCTTCCTGGGACAATGAATTCACGGTGTTCTTATTTCAATTTCCAGGAGTGTATGTTAAGGGATAGGGAAAATAATGTTAACAGTGGTAGCAATGAGATGCTTGTGTTTGACGGTCAACGATGCAGGTAAGGCATGTGTTGCACTGTACTGTGCTTTTTGAGTAAATAGTAGACATCAATGCAAGTTGTTTACGAGTAGTGCATACCTAGTATTTGCATTCACAGGCCGAGGTCGACGTGCAATGGAAGACCTAACAGAGTTCCAAAGGTGGCAGGTTGTAGGGGCCCGATTAGTAACCAAGACAGGCAACTTATTGAATGTTTCAAGAGCTACTGTTTCAACAGTCATAACTGCCTACACAAAACATAGAAAGACAGCATCGTGTAAACGTAATAGTGGGAGCTAATCAAAACTAAATGACAGAGATCGTCGTACGCTAACACGAATTGTGTCAAAACAGCACAAAACTACGGCTAAAGTGACTGGAAAGCTCAATAACCATCTTCGAGACCCCCGTATCTATCGACACTATGCGCCCGGAACTCCATAAAGCAAATATTCACGGACGAGCTGTTATGCCGAAACTATTAGTGACGACAACAACGCAAAGAAGCGTAAAACATGGTGTCAGGAGCATAAATCCTCGACGGCTGATCAGTGGGAACACGTCATATGGATAGACGAGTCAGCGTTTTCGTTATTTCCAACACCGGGCTTGGTTTACGTTTGGAGGACTCAAAGGAAGCCTAAAATCTTGATTCCAGCGGTTAAGCATGGAGGTGGAAGTGTGACGTATTCTGCTGGTCCTATAATTGCTCTCAAAGGCTGTGTTGTGGCCAACGACCACGTGAACATTTTAGGTGATCAGGTGCACCCCATGATTCAAATGTTGCTCCCCAACAATGATGTCATATTTCAGGACGATACTGCACCCACTCACACAGCCAGGACAGTACAATCGTTGTATGAGGAGCATGTAACTTAACTGCAGCGTCTTCCCTGACCAGCACAGTCCCTTGTGGGCGATATTGGGACGCAGATTCCAGAGCAGCTTTTCGCCTCCGTCGTCACTGTAGGAGTTAGAAGAGGTTTTAACCGAAAACTGGCGTAACATTCCACTGGAGACTATACAGTCACCATATGCCCATACTCCAAGAAGAATCGCAGCTGTATTACGGGCAAATAGGGGTCGAACCCCTTATTAATAAAGCATTCCCAAGTAAATATAGGTGTTCACATTGCCTATTTCCTGTAGGCTCCGCCTTTTATGCTAGAACATTGTTTTTTCTTGTTACTGAAACGTGTTTCGGCACCTTTGTGTCATCATCAATCGGCTTTGTTTATTGAAAACTGTAGAAAGTTAACATATTTTAGGTTGTAACTGCTCGACGAAACTGAGGCCTAAAGAGAGTTTTCGTTCTCTTTTGTTCTTATCGTGATCAGACGAAGAGAAGGTCGTCACACCCATTCACAACCACATTTCACCCCTTCTATCGGCGCCTCTGGGATGGAGATCAGAACTGCGACACCCAACGTTGAAATCACGCGCCTTCCTGATAGGTGGCCGAGGAAAATATTTCAGACATATCGGTGCTCAAAATCGGCAGCAAAAAGCCCTCGGGGAATGGCATAAAGGGCGTTAATCAAACCATCCCTTCCCTCCTGGCGTTGACACCCACAGCTATTGAATACGACAGTTCGCAGTAAGATGAGTAACACAATGGCGTTCCTGACGACTCCGGACACTACCGCCACACCCTGGGCATTTCAACCCTACTCTAAGCACATAGCGGGACTGCAACCCCATTGAAAGTGTTCTGACCCCTTACGAGTGTAGTGTGAGAGCAATTTTTGTTGTGGTATAAAGGTAGAACCACTGGGGACAGAGAAACAAAAATAACAAAGTGTTTACATAAGAAAACATCACAGCAATTACACTGAGAGGGTGAATAATGTTTTTGTGGAGATGAGTTTAACAATTGACTGGCATATCCTCTTTCAAAATCTGAAGGTGGCAGGGGTAAAATACAGGGAGCGAAAGTCTATCTACAATTTGTACAAAAACCAGATGGCAGGGACCCCAAAGGAAAGCAGTGGTTGCGAAGGGAGTGAGACAGGGTTCTAGGGTATCCCCGATGTTATTCGATCTGTATGCCGACCAAGCAGGAAACAAAAGAAAAAATTGGAGTAGGAATTTTTATGGGTGACCATACGCCCTGTCACCGGCCCGCAGTTGCTCGCGATTGTTTGAAGAACATTCTGGACAACTGGGGCGAATGATTTGGTCACCAGATCACATGATATGAATCCCATGAAACATTTATGGAACATAATTGAGAGGTTGGATCGTGCGCAAAATCCTGCACCGGCAATACTTTTGCAAACATGGCTCTCGAGGCAGTAATGTACACTGTTTCTGTGGGGACTTCCAACGACTTGTTGAGTCCATGCCACGTCGAGTTGCTCCACTTCACTGGAAAAGAGGGGGTCCGACACATTATTAGGAGGTGTATCACAATATACACTCCTGGAAACTGAAATAAGAACACCGTGAATTCATTGTCCCAGGAAGGGGAAACTTTATTGACACATTCCTGGGGTCAGATACATCACATGATCACACTGACAGAACCACAGGCACATAGACACAGGCAACAGAGCATGCACAATGTCGGCACTAGTACAGTGTATATCCACCTTTCGCAGCAATGCAGGCTGCTATTCTCCCATGGAGACGATCGTAGAGATGCTGGATGTAGTCCTGTGGAACGGCTTGCCATGCCATTTCCACCTGGCGCCTCAGTTGGACCAGCGTTCGTGTTGGACGTGCAGACCGCGTGAGACGACGCTTCATCCAGTCCCAAACATGCTCAATGGGGGACAGATCCGGAGATCTTGCTGGCCAGGGTAGTTGACTTACACCTTCTAGAGCACGTTGGGTGGCACGGGATACATGCGGACGTGCATTGTCCTGTTGGAACAGCAAGTTCCCTTGCCGGTCTAGGAATGGTAGAACGATGGGTTCGATGACGGTTTGGATGTACCGTGCACTATTCAGTGTCCCCTCGACGATCACCAGTGGTGTACGGCCAGTGTAGGAGATCGCTCCCCACACCATGATGCCGGGTGTTGGCCCTGTGTGCCTCGGTCGTATGCAGTCCTGATTGTGGCGCTCACCTGCACGGCGCCAAACACGCATACGGCCATCATTGGCACCAAGGCAGAAGCGACTCTCATCGCTGAAGACGACACGTCTCCATTCGTCCCTCCACTCACGCCTGTCGCGACACCACTGGAGGCGGGCTGCACGATGTTGGGGCGTGAGCGGAAGACGGCCTAACGCTGTGCGGGACCGTAGCCCAGCTTCATGGAGACGGTTGCAATGGTCCTCGCCGATACCCCAGGAGCAACAGTGTCCCTAATTTGCTGGGAAGTGGCGGTGCGGTCCCCTACGGCACTGCGTAGGATCCAACGGTCTTGGCGTGCATCCGTGCGTCGCTGCGGTCCGGTCCCAGGTCGACGGGCACGTGCACCTTCCGCCGACCACTGGCGACAACATCGATGTACTGTGGAGACCTCACGCCCCACGTGTTGAGCAATTCGGCGGTACGTCCACCCGGCCTCCCGCATGCCCACTATACGCCCTCGCTCAAAGTCCGTCAACTGCACATACGGTTCACGTCCACGCTGTCGCGGCATGCTACCGGTGTTAAAGACTGCGATGGAGCTCCGTATGCCACGGCAAACTGGCTGACACTGACGGCGGCGGTGCACAAATGCTGCGCAGCTAGCGCCATTCGGCGGCCAACACCGCGGTTCCTGGTGTGTCCGCTGTGCCGTGCGTGTGATCATTGCTTGTACAGCCCTCTCGCAGTGTCCGGAGCAAGTATGGTGGGTCTGACACACCGGTGTCAATGTGTACTTTTTTCCATTTCCAGGAGTGTAGCTGTTCAAATGGCACTGAGCACTATGGGACTTAACATCTGACAAGGGAACTTCCCCATCGCACCCCCCCCCCCCACCCCTCAGATTTAGTTATAAGTTGGCACAGTGGATAGTCCTTGAGAAACTGTACACAAATCAATCGAGAAAACAGGAAGAAGTTGTGTGGAACTATGAAAAAAATAAGCAAAATATACAAACTGAGTAGTCCATGCGGAACGTAAGCATCATCAAGGGTGTTGTGGGTTCGGTAGCGCCGTGGTCCAGTGGTTAGCGTGAGCAACTGCGGAACGAAAGGTCGTTGGTTCAAGTCTTTCCTCGAGTATAAATTTTTACTTTCTTTATTTTCGCAAAGTTATGATCTGTCCGTTCGTTCATCGTCGTCTCTGTTCACTGTAATAAGTTTAGTGTCCGTGTTTTGCGACCGCACCGCAAAACCGTGCGATTAGTAGACGAAAGGACGTGCCTCTCCAATGGGAACCGAAAATATTTGATCGCAAGGTCATAGGTCAACCGATTCCTCCACAGGAAAACACGTCTGGTATATTCTATACGACACTGGTGACGGCATGTGCGTCACATGACAGGAATATGTTGTCGACCCACCTAACTTGTACACTTGGCGAATCAGTGAAAAGATTCTTCTACCTTGCCCGATTTAGGTTTTCTTGTGGATGTGATAATCACTCCCAAAAAAGTGATGAAAACGTAAGAGTTTGTCACATAAACTGCAACAAATGAATGCAACAGTTTCACAGTCGCACAGTTTTCCCTGTGCTCTGTCAAAACATATGTTTTTAACGTTTTCAAATTGTTCCGTGTGTAGACTGTAAAATCCTGCGTATGTCCAAGCAAATCCGAACATGTCCTGGAATTCTGGAGAGCGAAGTTGATTATGTGTGAGTACCTGAACTTTGATAATTGTCTGAAAATAAAAAATTAAAATTTTCACTCGGCGGAAGATTTGAACCAAGGACCTTTTGTTCCGCAGCTGCTCACGCTAACCACGAGACCACGGCGCTACTGACTTCACGTTATCCTTGATGTTGCATATCTTGCGCATGGACTGCTCAGTTTGTATATTTTGCTTATTTTTTTCATAGTTCCACACAACTTCTTCCTGTTTTCCCGATTGATCTGTGTTCAGTTTTTCAAGGCCTATCCACTGTGCCAACGTATAACTAAATCTGAGGGGGGTGCGATGGGGAGGTTCCCTTGTGAGGTCATCAGTCCCCTAGACTGAGAATTACTTAAACCTAACTAACCTAAGTACCCATGCCCGACGCAGGATGCGAACCTGAGACCGTAGCAGTAGCGCGGTTCCGGACTAAAGCGCCTAGAACCGCTCGTCCACAGCGGCCGGCTTCAATATAGGCGTCAGTAATCGAATTTGACCAGAGTGTATCCCTTCCTTTTCGAAGACTGATGAAGTAAGACCAGCTTCACAGCTGCGGACATGTGAGCGCCCTTTGCTGCATTCGTAATGGAAAAATATGTCTCGCAACGACGCGGAAGGCAGTGGTCGTTGAGTGTCGTTATCAAGGACATCAAGAGCGTTGACCTCGGTCCAGATGACGCAGTGGGCCGAGAAAGAGTCGTGACAAGATGCAGAAAAAAGGGCCCTCCAAATGTGGGAAAAGCCAGGAAAAAGAACTCGTGAAGTCGCCGGGTCGTCGGACATGATCCGACAGGAGGCTCAGAGGCTATTTTTAGACGGCAGAGTTCTGGAATAGCGCGGCCGGCGGCCTTGGCCCATCCAATTGCGGCCGTCATCAAGCGAGTCGGCCAATCTGCGTGGCGGTCGAGATTGCCGCTCGCTGGGAATTGGGTTAGCGGCCGTCTGGAGACGTGTCTGGAGAACTGCGTGGCAGCGCGCGCTGGACCGACTGACAAATGACGGCTGTCCAGGCCCATTGCCGGGATTTGGTGACCATTGCTCCCAGGGCTGCCACATTAGCCGCGTACTCATCCTTCTCACTACAGCTCCAACTGTACGCTGACCATTGAGAGAACTGACACACACATATATATATATATATATATATATATATATATATATATATATACAGGGTGTTACAAAAAGGTACAGCCAGACTTTCAGGAAACATTCCTCACACACAAATAAAGAAAATATGTTATGTGGACATGTGTCCGGAAAAGCTTAATTTCCATGTTAGACCTCATTTTAGTTTTGTCAGTATGTACTATACTTCCTCGATTCACCGCCAGTTCGCCCAATTGAAGGAAGGTAATGTTGACTTCGGTGCTTGTGTTGACATGCGACCCATTGCTCTACAGTACTAGCATCAAGCAGGTCAGTACGTAGCATCAACAGGTTAGTGTTCATCACGAACGTGGTTTTGCAGTCAGTGCAATGTTTACAAATGCAGAGTTGGCAGATGCGGGGCAATAGCCGTGGCGCGGTACGTTTGTATCGAGACAGATTTCCAGAACGAAGGTGTCCCGACAGGAAGACGTTCGAAGCAATTGATCGGCGTCTTAGGGAGCACGGAACATTCCAGCCTATGACTCGAGACTGGGGAAGACCTAGAACGACGAGGACACCTGCAATGGACGAGGCAATTCTTCGTGCAGTTGACGATAACCCTAATGTCAGCGTCAGAGAAGTTGCTGCAGTACAAGGTAACGTTGACCACGTCACTGTATGGAGAGTGCTACGGGAGAACCAGTTGTTTCCGTACCATGTATGGCGTTTGCAGGCACTATCAGCAGCTGATTGCCCTCCACGGGTACACTTCTGCGAATGGTTCATCCAACGATGTGTCAATCCTCATTTCAGTGCAAATGTTCTCTTTACGGATGAGGCTTCATTCCAACGTGATCAAATTGTAAAGTTTCATAATCAACATGTGTGGGCCGACGAGAATCCGCACGCAATTGTGCAATCACGTCATCAACACAGATTTTCTGTGAACGTTTGGGCATGCTTTGTTGGTGATGTCTTGATTGGGCCCCATGTTCTTCCACCTACGCTCAATGGAACACGTTATCATGATTTCGTACGGGATACTCCACCTGTGCTGCTAGAACATGTGCCTTTAAAGTACGACACAACATGTGGTTCATGCACGATGGAGCTCCTGCACATTTCAGTCGAAGTGTTCGTACGCTTCTCAACAACAGATTCGGTGACCGATGGATTGGTAGAGGCGGACCAATTCCATGGCCTCCACGCTCTCCTGACCTCAACCCTCTTGACTTTCATTTATGGGGGTATTTGAAAGCTCTTGTCTACGTAACCCCGGTACCAAATGTAGAGACTCTTCGTGCTCGTATTGTGGACTGCTGTGATACAATACGTCATTCTCCAGGGCTGCATCAGCGCATCAGGGATTCCATGCGACGGAGGGTGGGTGCATGTTTCCTCGCTAACGGAGGACTTTTGGACATTTCCTGTAATAAAGTGTTTGAAGTCACGCTGGCACGTTCTGTTGCTGTGTGTTTCCATTCCATGATTAATGTGATTTGAAGAGAAGTAATAAACTGAGCTCTAACATGGAAAATAAACGTTTCCGGACACATGTCCACATAACATATTTTCTTTCTTTGTGTGTGAGGAATGTTTCCTGAAAGTTTGGACGTACCTTTTTGTAACACCATATATATATATATATATATATATATATATATATATATATATATATATATAGGAAGGATGGGCAGAACCTACAGATGTCGGTCTTCAAGCGTGACGTAGGTAAGTTGTGTGTGACATACGTGCGCAAACAACAATGGAAACCGCTGTCTTCTTACCTCTGAGACTCGACACACCAGTACGCTGTTGCCCACTTAAGTCATAATACATGACCTGAATCTGTGGTCGGGAACAAGCCGGAATACTATTTTTTTCGTTGACCCACCATTATTCTAGCTGGTTTGATGCGGCCCGAGACGAACTAATCTCCTCTGCTGATGTTTTCTTCTCAGAGTAGTACTTGCAATCTACATCCTCAATTATTTGCTGGATGTATTGCAATCTCCCATCCTTAGCTGATTCTTACTACTACAGCGATTCTTTCGAACCAGTGAGTGATCTGTGTATCAAGTTCGGTTGAAATCGGACCACTGCTTTAGGAGATACGAGACAAACGTGCACTGCCGAAAAAATATCGCACCATCAAGGTGGAGTTGTGCGACATAAACAAAATTGCGGGATTGGAACCGATCTTCTCTAGCTCAGGTAACAGAAGGTCGAAAAAGGGCTCAACGTTTTTCTTTGAAAAACCTAATGGTAGCAGAAGAAAAGGACTCTGGCCTTCTTAAACTAAGACGGGGATGACGTTTTATAAAATTTCTTAGCCATTGCTTTTCCCGCTGCTTCTTTTGAAAGGGCAAACGGATGTTCGATGTTATTTCTCACTGCTAATTGGAAAGCAAGTTGCCATACGTCACATGACCGTAACCCAAAACACCTACTTTGCATTACTTTACAATAACGTATCAAATCATCTTCCAAGTCATTTCCTATAACATGAGATTTTCCTGTTTTTTTGTTAACCAAACTTTCGACATTTTCAGTTTTGTTCTTTACATAGCCTTCTATGGTTGATTTAAGAACGTGGTAGATTTCTGCTGCTTTCAAATATTCACATTACTTCTCTTTAACGGCATTTACTATTCTAACATTGCTTGCGGGTCCCATTGTTTCCTTTTCTTTATTGGTTTCGACAACAACATCTACAAAAGAAATATGACGTAAGCAAATAAATAAATAAAAATATAAAAAAAGCTACTGCAACTATCGCATATCCGATAGTTAGAACCCTCCCGCTATCCGATGAAAGGAACCCAGGCTTAAAAGGAAAGACCAGCATATGACAAAGACAGTATTTAACTAACACATTATTTCGAACTATTGTTCAGAAATTGAAACTATAAGCTTTCCCACTATACACGGTGTTACAAAAAGGTACGGCCAAACTTTCAGGAAACATTCCTCACACACAAAGAAAGAAAATATGTTCTGTGGACATGTGTCCGGAAACGCTTACTTTCCACGTTAGAGCTCATTTTATTACTTCTCTTCAAATCACATTAATCATGGAATGGAAACACACAGCAACAGAACGTACCAGCGTGACTTCAAACACTTTGTTACAGGAAATGTTCAAAAGTCCTCCGTTATGGAGGATACGTGCATCCACCCTCCGTCGCATGGAATCCTTGATGCGCTAATGCAGCCCTGAAGAATGGCGTATTGTATCACAGCAGTCCACAATACGAGCACGAAGAGTCTCTACATTTGGTACCGGGGTTGCGTAGACAAGAGCTTTCAAATGTCCCCATAAATGAAAGTCAAGAAGGTTGAGGTCAGGAGAGCGTGGAGGCCATGGAATTGGTCCGCCTCTACCAATCCATCGGTCACCGAATCTGTTGTTGAGAAGCGTACGAACACTTCGACTGAAATGTGCAGGAGCTCCATCGTGCATGAACCACATGTTGTGTCGTACTTGTGAAGGCACATGTTCTAGCAGCACAGGTGGAGTATCCCGTACGAAATCATGATAACGTGTTCCATTGAGCGTAGGTGGAAGAACATGGGGCCCAATCAAGACATCACCAACAAAGCATGCCCAAACGTTCACAGAAAATCTGTGTTGATGACGTGATCGCACAATTGTGTGCGGATTCTCGTCAGCCCACACATGTTGATTGTGAAATTTTACAATTTGATCACGTTGGAATGAAGCCTCATCCGTAAAGAGAACATTTGCACTGAAATGAGAATTGACACATCGCTGGATGAACCATTCGCAGAAGTGTACCCGTGGCTAAATGGTTCAAATGGCTCTGAGCACTATGCGACTTAACTTCTGAGGTCATCAGTCGCCTAGAACTTAGAACTAATGAAACCTAACTAACCTAAGGACATCACACACATCCATGCCCGAGGCAGGATTCGAACCTGCGACCGTAGCGGTCACGCGGTTCCAGACTGAAGCGCCTTTAACCGCACGGCCACACCGGCCGGCAAGTGTACCCGTGGAGGCCAATCAGCTGCTGATAGTGCCTGCACACGCTGTACACGGTACGGAAACAACTGGTTCTCCCGTAGCACTCTCCATACAGTGACGTGGTCAACGTTACCTCGTACAGCAGCAACTTCTCTGACGCTGACATTAGGGTTATCATCAACTGCACGAAGAATTGCCTCGTCCATTGCAGGTGTCCTCGTCGTTCTAGGTCTTCCCCAGTCGCGAGTCATAGGCTGGAATGTTCCGTGCTCCCTAAGACGCCGATCAATTGCTTCGAACGTCTTCCTGTCGGGACACTTTCGTTCTGGAAATCTATCTCGATACAAACGTACCTCGCCACGGCTATTTCCCCGTACTAATCCATACATCAAATGGGCATTTGCCAACTCCGCATTTGTAAACATTCCACCGACTGCAAAACCACGTTCGTGATGAACACTAACCTGTTGATGCTACGTACTGATGTGCTTGATGCAGAGCAAGAGTCGCATGTCAACACAAGCACAGAAGTCAACATTACCTTTCTTCAATTGGGCCAACTGGCGGTGAATCGAGGAAGTACAGTACATACTGACGAAACTAAAATGAGCTCTAACACGGAAATTAAGCGTTTCCGGACACATGTCCACATAACATCTGTTCTTTATTTGTGTGTGAGGAATGTTTCCTGAGAGTTTGGCCGTACCTTTTTGTAACACCCTGTATATAACATAAAAATATTTCCAAACTCCGAATTCACTCAGGTAACCACTTCACCAGAAAGCACACTTGGTACTGCGGCGAAACTCAAAATGGCGTCTCAGCGGACCAGTACGTAACAGTTTGTGCCACCTCCGACAGAGTGCTCTCGTTATTTGATTAGAAACCTTACTAGCCGATAAGTTGGAACTATCCGATAATCGAGCACTCTCCCCTACGGCAGAGAGCAGGTAGGTGGCAAGAGTACACTAAAGGTCTCTTCAAGTGTGGGGATCTGTCTGATGACATGATGGAAGAAGAAATTGGAGTCGATAAGGAATAGAGGTAGGGCATGCAGTATTAGAGTCAAAATTTAAAAGAGCTTTGGAAGACTAGTGATCAAATAAGGCGGAAAGGTCAGAAATTTTCCTTCGGAATTCCTAAAATCATTTGAGGTTTGGTTGTAGAATCTCTGAGGCTGGAAATATATCCTAAGTCTTTGGGAAAAACAGTATCTACACAATTAAAAAGAGACCAAGGACAGATGAATACGAGAATGTCGCACAATCGGCTTTATGGCTCATAACATACAGAAAAATGGGAAAGAAAGACAGGATCTGATAGATGACGATCTGTTTGGCTTTGTGAAAGGTAAAGCCACCAGAGAGACAATTCTACTCCGCGCTTGACATCATAGGATTTGTCGACCTACGTTATGGGAAACGACAGGTAATATACAAAATGACATAAGAACCAGAGGGAGCAATAAGTGTGGGACAGCAAGAACGAAGTGCTCGGGGTAAGAAATATGTACGACAGGGACGTAGTCTTTTGATCACCACTGTTCAGGTATACATCGAAGGAGCAATGACAGAAATACAAGAAAGGTTCAAGAGCGGGATTAAAATTGAAGGCGAAAGGACATCAGTGATAAGATTCGCTGATTACATTGGCATCCTCAGTGAAAGTGAAGAAGAGTTACAGGATCTGTTGAATGGAATAACCGATCTAATAATTATAGAAAATGAATGGAAATTAAATGGATGGTTCAAATGGCTCTGAGCACTATGGGTCATCAGTCCTCTAGAACTTAGAACTACTTAAACCTAACTAACCTAAGGACATCACACACATCCATGCCCGAGGCAGGATTCGAACCTGCAACCGTAGCAGTCGCGCGGTTCCGGACTGAAGCGCCTAGAACCGCTCAGCCACCACGACCGGCAATGGAAATTAAACTGACGAAAAAGTGATGACAAGTGGCAGGAAAGAAATCAGTGAGAAACTTACCGTTAAAATTCTGGATCACCTAGTAGTAGAAGAGACGTAATTCTGCTTTAATGGAAGAAAAATAACGTATGAGGGACGACGAAAGAAAAACGTAAAAAGAAAACTATCGCAGTCAAGGAGAAAGTTGCTGGCCATAACAAGTGCACTACTATCAAACGGCCGGCCAGGGTGGCCGAGCGGTTCTAGGCGCTACTGTCTGCAACCGCGCGACCGCTAAGGTTTCAGGTTCGAATCCCGCCTCGGGCATGGATTGTGTGTGATGTCCTTAGGTTAGTTAGGTTTAAGTAGTTCTAAGTTCTAGGGGACTGATGACCTTAGAAGTTAAGTCCCATAGTGCTCAGAGCCATTTGAACCAACTATCAAATATTGAACTAAGTTTGAAGAGAAATTACTTAGTTATACTTGGAGCACTGCGTCGTGTGGTAGTGAAACATGGATTGTGGGAAAAACGGAACAGAAGAGAATCGAAGCATGTGGGATGTGATGCTACAGACGAATGGGACGATTAGACATGTGTTAAGATATAGCGGAATAACTTGCACGGTTCTGGACGGAGTTGTAGACGGTAAAAACTGTAAGGAAAGACAAGGATTGGAACACGTCCAGCAAATAATTGGGGACGTAGGTTGCAAGTGCTAATCTGAGATGAAGAGGTTGGCACAGGAGAAGAATTCATGGACGGCCGCATCAAAGCAGTCAAAAGACTGCTGACCCATACCGCACTCCCAAAAAAAGACAATTAGGTTACGTATAATATTTTGTGAAATACTGTACCGTATACATAATAAAAGAGCAATGAATGTAAGAGTTCGCTGTAATGAACCACAGGATTAAACAAATTAAAATTATAGTACATATTCAATTTTTTTTGATTGAGTTCGGATTTGCAGATTTCCTGATTACGAATGGTTTTAAACGATACGAGCCATGATGCAATGACGGCTTTGACGACCGAATGTCGTAGTTGCTGGTGAATCTTCCGGGCTGCATGGCCCGAACAAACTTTTCGGTTCATGTGTTTCATCTAGAGCAGCTCCGGGCATCTTCGGAGGGGCCCTGGTGGTGCTGTCATGGGGACTGAGGAGTCGGACGTCACAGAGTGACACAAATACACTGTTATAAAGTGCATGTCGCCGAGTTTGCACGTGTTCAGCTGAGAATAATCTATGTCAGAGATAAAATTTGACTATCGATTGCCGCCTGTCGAGGATAAAAGCTTATGTATCGATTCTGCAGAATCACTGTCCATACATCACTGAGTTCCATGGCATCTTGGGTTTTGTTAATATTATTACTAATCTTACATATTTCGACTTCTTTCCTACATAGTCGTGGATAATAGTTTGTCACAGTAGATAAAATTTTGGTTTCGGGAAACTTCACATTTTCATCTTACGACCGGGAGAGCGGTGTGCTGAGCCCACGCCCCTTCTATCCGTATCCTCCTCCAAGGATGACACGGCGGTCGGGTGGTCCCGATAGGCCACACGTGGCCTGAAGACGGAGTGCAAAGTGCGTGCTCTGCTAGATCTGGGTGTTCTGTTTGCCCTAGTCAGCAAAGAATGAATGGATGGTTTCTGTTCTTTAGGACTGACATTATGCATTCATATAACTGATTCGCCCGGATGGGCAACGAATACTCCTCCACCAGTGCGGATGCACAAATGCTTCCAACCTCCTGAGGGTATTTCTGAGTAGCGAGCATGGAGGACATGGAGAGGCACTAGACGGGAGTGTGGATTGGCTCAGGGGCATGCTGAGATAGTCCGTGCATTTGCGATAAGCGCTGTCTTCTGAGTGGCCCGGTGATTAATCTAACTGCCTAGTAAGCAGGAGATCCCGAGTTCGAATTCCCGATGCAGCTGACATCAATAATCGCTTTCCATTCCTTTCCTCCCCCCCCCCCCCCACACCCCCCACACCTTCAATTTTCATACAAAGACTTTTCTTTCAGGCATCTATTCAGGCGTCTCTTGGTAGTACCAACACACACTTTTCCAGATATGGATTCTTATACTCTCCACTTCCTGACAGAGGAGGACGTCTTCTGTAAAATCTTGCGGATCTGATCAGTTACTTTTTTGAGAAAAGAGAGAGAAACCGTGTTCTTCCATCTCCGCGTTTTATCGTTGTGCTTTTTTCTACTGTTACTGGTTCGCGGAAACCCATTAGGGAACCGGAAAGTTTCTTTGACCACTGCCGTACAGATTCATCAGCAGCTATGACCTAGTAGCACACAAAAGGGCAAGTGCTTCGTTCGCTACTCACCTTACATCCAAATGTCAAACTGCCTTTCCTGCTGGCCTGTATATCGTCGGAGACGGACACAGGAAACAAGCCAGTCTCATCGGCGTGGTAGACCTGTGCCAAAGATAAATTTCCCTTTAGTGAAACAGTATTCAGTTATTTATGCAATAGTTAGAGACTTTCAACGGCTGCACTTAAATTCCTCCTCCTCCCCCCCCCCCCCCCCCCCCTCCACGCACACACATACAGAGACACACTTTACTGTTAGAGATATTGTATCAATTTTGGAGCCAGGCATTACTGGCACAGAAACCTGTTTAGTCTAATTTATCTGGTCTTTCCATTGCTGTCACTAGTTCGACTCCTCTTACATGACCTCCGACATGCCATCGTTGTATCTACTACGCGCACAGGGCTTAACACTGTCGTAACACTGTGGGGAGAACCACCAGTAAAAGAGCATTTACGGTGTACCCATCCTTTCTGTTACGTGTTTCAGTTGGTAACTGTTTCGGCATGATGAAGACGGGATGTCAACACAAGGATGCGGAGTCTAATGTGGGAAGCCAGTGACATTGCTCGTCCGCAATAGACTTTGCTTCGAAAATTAAGTAAGACGGTATTTTATATAACCTGAGCTATTACCTCCCATCCTAACCAGGATCTCTGAAATCGCTACATATTCCGGAAAAAGTAGCCAAATATTTGAGACAATCAAGACTACAAATTTCAATGCCTCTCGTTTCACTCGCAGCAATTTAAGATCTGCTATTAGGTCCCCGTCCGCCCCTCGTGGTCTCGCGGTAGCGTTCTCGCTTCCCGAGCACGGGGTCCCCAGTTCGATTCCCGGCGGGGTCAGAGATTTTTCCTGCCTCGAGATGACTGAGTGTTGTTGTGTCGTCTTCATCATCATCACTCATCCCCATTACGGTCGGAGGAAGGCAACGGCAAACCACCTCCATTAGGACCTTGCCTAGTAAGGCGGTGCGGGTCACCCGCATCGTTCCCCTACGCTCTGTAAAGAAGCATGGGAGTTCATTTCCATTTCCATTAGGTCCCGACGTAAACACAGCCTCAGACATCGTGAAAGCAATACCCAAATAAAAATTGGCCAGGTGCGAGTAGCATTCGTGCTCTGATGGTTTCGTATAAACTTAGTTAAGCATGTAGACAGTTCTTCCAGGCCGGGATTCGATAATGTCGAAAATTTTTGCTGTTATCGACATTGACAATGGCAAGATATCGGTGTCGGGAATTCCCAGACACTAGAGAATGTTTAAGTTTTAAGTGGGATAACAAACGACAATAAAATAATTTTTCGTGTGGTATAGCTACAAATGAACAATTTTACGATTTTTCCCTTCAGTTTGAACTGTGAAAATGTGGTTCTTGCCAAATTTCATGATTCTACCTCAACAGGAGGTAGCCGACTGATTTTGACGAGTGAGTTCCCGAGTGCCAAAAGTGTGATATAAATAGGTGTATCTTTTGATTGCATTGGGGGCGGGGGGGGGGGGCGGGGGGGTAGAGGCTCGCGAACTGCGACAAGGCGCCCCAGACCGCTCGGCTACCACACGCGGCGCTGCGCCAATTCATTCGTTTGTTCGGAAGGGGGAGGGCGACAAGTGCTTGCCCTCTTTCACCTTTCGGAGATTACGGAATCGAGACTTACGTCCTACAGTCTTTCTCAAACGATTTTACAGAACTATTCGCTAAAACACTTTCATTTTTGCCTTATTTATAGCTGCATGTGTGAGCTTCATGATGATGTATCCGTTATTCCTTAATGGTCACTTTATTTTGACATTTGCATGGAAGTAAGACACTGAGCTAAAATCGTAAAAGTTTACGATAAAAATAGGGATCGCTATAATTTTGCGTCTGGTGCATATTATATAATATGTTATTGTGTATGAAATTTAGCTAACGTGTTGAATTTTTCTCTTAGATTTTGGTGGAAGTCTCTGTCACCAATCTCGAGAAAATTGATCTGACGTAGCAAACTCATTTACGATGGCGCCGCAAGCAGCGATAAGCCAGAGTGAAATATCCCTAACTTTATGCATAAGCGGTTTGAGATAGTAAAATGAGATTTTATCTAATGATATCACACACAAACAGGAGAGCATTTCACCATTCATGCAAAACTTCATTATCTGCCGAGTTATTCCGCTAACAACAGACTTTTTCGATGAAATAATGTAATTTTTAAGGGCCATTGATAGCTGGTGAAACGAGAAATGCTATGGGCGTTGGGACTACGCAAGTGAAGACATTGCACATTTTCGTTTCTACAGAGGATGTGCTTTTTCATAAGCTACTGACCTCGCTCTCCTCAGTTCCTCACTTGATAGACTTAATAAACCATTGTTTCAGAATTCTCTCGCAGTTGCGACTGCACAACATTTTAGTGATGTGACACTGTGTAAACTCCACCATGTTTTGGCAAAAGGAGCAAATTTTAAACGTGACAACAAGAGAAAGGTGTAGGTTTTACTTAAAATTTGCAACTCATGTCGCTTTTCTGAAAGATGGAAATTGTTAAAATGGCTCTGAGCACTATGCGACTTAACTTCTGAGGTCACTATCAGTCGCCTAGAACTTAGAGCTACGTAAACCTAAACTAACCGAAGGACATCACACACATCCATGCCCGAGGCAGGATTCGAACCTGCGACCGTAGCGGTCGCTCGGCTCCAGACTGTAGCGCCTAGAACCGCACGGTCACTCCGGCCGGCTGGAAAATTGTTGACAAGCCAGACGAAAAATAAATCGCTGCTTTAGATCGTTATGAATGATCACCATGCAAGTGAGGGCGTGGAGGTGCTCTACCTAATATTTACAAAAAAAAGTGAGTGTAGACTTCAGTCTAGAACAGCACTTTCCCTCCGGCGCTCTGTATTTCCCCTACAGAGCTCGCCCGTAACCTCCACCACTACCACTCTCCACATACGTGCCTTGCCGACTGGGCGTCTACCGGCGACGTTTTTCTGCGTGGATTCTACATGTCGACGGACAAACGAAATAAACCGCATGGCCAACGCAAATGCAACACCGGGAAGGATGCACCTTACGAAATTTGGCTTGATTGTGCATATGCACCATACTGGGGAAGAATACATAATTAAAAGTCGTAGGTGACTTGTGGCTATATAAGGTGTTGAACTGGCCACTTTCGGTAGCAACAGTGACAGTAACATAGCTGAACATGAAGTCTATCTGAGCTTGGATGGCAGATAAGTCATTTCATGTTCGAAATATACGCCAATGTTCATCAATGGCAGTGGCATGGGAGTCTGTCGGCAACAGATGGCAAAATGTTTCCTGTGGGTGAGGGGCAACATGTAGTCCTTCCGTTATCTTGTTGCCTTAACAAGCCAGCTGCTGTCCAAATTACTGGCTATAATATGATCGTGTCAGCTTCCCAATTGCACCCCAGGCCATCTCGTTAAACGCTCGCCCGTTGTAACGATGACGAACGCACCGTTCGTTTTTCCGCTGATGTTCCACACACCGGATGCGTTGTCTTTATGCTTCGAGGGGAACCAGGACTCGTCAGAGTTTCTTTTGGATGCATCGGGCTGCTCTCTGCTGCTTCGTCAATGGAAGCTGCAACAATCGTCACTCTGCCAACAGGCTGTGGTGCCCGGAACGTCATCACACTGCCTTTTCAGACAAGCCCATTACGAAATTCAAGAACATGTGACGTCTCCGTACGATCCCGCACAGCCGAGCAAACTATGTCCCTTCACTATGGCGGTAGCTGTGCGGGCCTCTCGGAATGACATTGCATGACGTTAGCTATGGACTATTGAATGTGTGTGTGTGTGTGTGTGTGTGTGTGTGTGTGTGTGTGTGTGTGTGTGTGTGTGTGTGTCTGTGTCTGTGTGTGTGCGTGTGTGTGTGTGCGTGTGCGTGCCAATGTGAGGGGTGAGGGATTAGCCATACGGTTATCCGCGCCCATACGAAATTAATGCAAACTAGTGTAGATAAAACGGAGGAAAATGCTAGAAAAACAGATAAAAAGCGACCTCTATATACGCTGAAGAACCTAAGAAACTGGTACACATGCCTAATATCGTTTGTGGCCCCCGCGGGCACGCACAAATGCTGCAACACGACATGACATGCACTCGACTAATGACTTCAGTAGTGCTGGAGGGAACTGACACCCATTAATCCTGCAGGGCTACCCGTAAATCCTAAGTGCACGAGGGGGTGCAGGTCACTTCTGAACAGAACTTGCAAGACATCCCAATAATGTTCATGTCTGGAGGGTTTGGTGGCCAGCGGACGTTTTCAAACTCAGCTGAGTGTTCCTGGAGCCACTTCGTAGCAATTCTGGACGTGTGGGGGTGTCGCATTGTCCTGCGGAAATTGCCCAAGTCCGTCGGAATGCACAATGGACATGAATCGAGTCAGGTGATCAGGCAGGATGCTCATGTACGTGTCACCTGTCAGAGTCGTACCCTACACGTATCAGGCGTCCCATATCACTCCAACTGCACAATGCCCCACACCATTACAGAACCTCCACCAGCTTGAAGATTTCCCTGCTGACATGCACGATCCGTGGATCCATGAGGTTGTCTCCATAGCCGTACACGTCCATCCACTCGATACAATTTGAAACGATACTCGTCCGACCAGGCAACGCTTCCACTCATCAACAGTCCAATGTCGCTGTTGACGGGACCACACGAGGTGTAAAGCTTTGTGTCGTGCAGCCATCAGGAGTGGGCCTTCGCTGACACTTGTAGACGGCCCAGCATTGAAATCTGCGGCAATTTGAGGAGGGGTTCTTCTTCTGTAACGTTGAAACGTTCTCTTAAGTCGTCGTTGTCCCCGTTCTTGCAGGATCTTTTTCCGGCAGCAGCGATATCGAAGATTTGATGTTTTACCGGATTCCTGGTATTTGCGGGTATACTCATGAAATGGTTGCACGGGAAAATCCCCACTTCTTCGTTACCTCTGAGATTCTGTGTCCCATAGCTCGTGCGCCGACTACATCATGTTATAGCTCACTTTGTAGTAGCAGTAACCCATCTAACAACTGCGGCAGACACTTGTTGTCTTATGCAGGCATTGCCGACAGCAGCGCGTATTCTGCCTCTTTACATATCTCTGTATTTGAATATGCATGTGTACACCAGTTTCTTTTGTCGCTTCAGTGTACAAAGGCAATGTCGTGACTGACTGACTGACTGACTGACTCCACCAACGCCCAGCCCAAGTCGCTAAAGACTTCTCGGTTAGAATAAAAAATATATGTTTGAAGATGTGGGTCTTACACTGCACGCGTCGTTTAAGAAGGAATTTCTCGAAATTCCAACCCTAATGGGGTGTAACAGGGGATGAAGGTCTCTTTTTGAAAAGCCACACTATTAAGACAATTTTCAGGCTAGACCTACGACAAATAAAGAAATACGGATTTCAGAATTTATCGAGATTTAACCCTATGGTGATGAAATAGTGGGCGAAAACGTGTTTTTGTACATATAGCAATATTAGAGAACTACTATAATATTTTTAAAGTTACATCCGTGAACGTTGGTTTTTTACTTCTCGGATAGAAATAAAAAATATATGTTGGAGTATTTCTGGAAACTGAACCAGGAAACTGAACACACAGTGAAATACGGGATGAGATTTTTTATGAACGTATCCCTATTATCAAAGCATTTTTAAAGCCAAATATACGAACATTTAAATTTGGCTTCTCAGTTAGAAATAAAATATACGCGTGTCACTGTTTTGGAAATTGAACAACTAGGGGGGGGCGGGGAGGGGGGGTGAAACAAGATCACACTGACTCATCACCGCCCAGCCCGAAACGCTAAGGACAGAAACTTAAAGTTTGTAGAGGGTGTGGATCTTATACTGTAGGGATCGTTTAAACGAGATTGTCCGAAATTCCACTCCTAAGGGGGGTCAAATAGAGGATGAAGGACTTTTTGAAAATATGTCGCTATTAAGAAAATTTTGAAGCTAGAACTAGGAAAACAGGTATTTGGTTTCACAGCCAAAAAATAAAAAAAATATGTATTTCAACATTTTTGGAAATTCAACCACTAAGGGAGTAAAATAGTGGTTGAAAGTTTTCTTTAAAATAAATGAATACTAAAAACTGCTAAAGGATTTTAAGGCTACATGTATGACATTTGACTTCTCGGTTACAAATAAAAAAATTATGTTTACGTGTTTCAGTGTGCCTGGAAATTCAACTCCTAAGGGAGTTGAACAAGAGATGAAACGTTTGAAGAAAATATTTCTTTACATTGAAAAAATTTTAAACCTAAATTTATGAATATTGGTATTTTACTTCTCGATTAGATTTAAAGAAATATTTTTAGGGTATGAAATTTGCTATGAAAATAGCTCCGCAAGAAAGCAGAACGCATGATTAACAACTTTGGACTCCGGCCACGAGAATCGCTTCTTGGTTAGAACTAAGTTCGGTAAAGACCATTCTTATATGGCCTTAATTAGAGTGGAAAGCTTAGATGATGTTACAATTTGTGAACAACATAAAAATTCGATTAAATAATAAAAAAAAGAAACCTATGCAGGCCATACACTTTACATGAGTGCAGCAGAGGACGCTAAGCTAGTTTGAGACAAAATCGCAGTCACTCTCGTCCAATCGCGCCCATGACCACGGCGCAATTACACTAGGCCTACCTCACATCATGGAAGGCAGCGTAAAAAGAAATCTTCAAATGTACTAAAACTGTTCAGTAAATTGAAGTAACGCAAGAGGAAAACTAAAACAATTCACAGGAATGTGGGACTGGCTGAACAGTTACACTGATCATCATCATCATCAGCCAATTCAATCATTAGATGATGTGGCCTCTTCGAGTCGTGGATTCAGGTAGGCTTTCAGAAGTCTTCTCCAAGTGGGACGGTCTTGGGCAGTTCTCTGCCAGGTGTTACCAGCGATCTTCTTGATGTCTTTGTCCCATCTGTCTGGTGGTCTTCCTCTAGGCCTCCGGTGCTCTCTCGGACTCCACTCCAGTACTAACTTCGTCCATCTGTTGTCTTTTCTTCTTGCAACGTGGCCAGCCCACTGCCATTTCAAGGAACCTACTCTTAGATGTCATCAACCTTCGTTACAGACCGGATGTCATCTGCCCTTTTCCTGTCCTTTCTTGTATAGCCCAGCATTGATCTCTCCATGGCTCTCTGTGCTGTCCTAAGTTTCCCTTTTGTGAATGAGTTCAGTGTCCATGTCTCGCATCCGTACGTCATCACAGGAAGAATGCATTGATCAAATACTGCTTTCTTCAGATTTACTGGCATTTTTTATCTGAATACTTTTGAATTCTTCCCAAATGCTTGCCAGCCAAGCTTGATGCGTCGATAGATTTCTGGTCTTATGTCTCCCTTCATATTTATAATCTGGCCAAGGTAGACATATTCACTGACCTCTTCTAGTAGACTGTCCTTGACTTTCACATCTCCAGCTGGGACCCATTTGTTGGATATTACTTTTGTTTTGGAAAGGTTCATGTTCAAGCCAACCAGCTGACATTCCGATGCAAGATCTGTAACTAAGTTTTGGAGCTCTGCGAAGTCTTTGGCCAGTAAGGCAATATCATGAGCAAATCTCAAGTTGGTAAGCCTTCTTCCATTAACCTTCGAGTTACACTGATCACGTAGGAAAATTTTAGGGAACAAATCGGACGATTCACAAAACCGAAAAAGTCGTACCCCCTTCGTCTGACTGTCAGTTAAAACAGAAGGTAAATCAGTCGACAAATGAGTGCTCCCCTTCGGCCTGTGCGAAGAGTAATAAGGAGGACCTCCTCCCTCCTGCATGGCTGGAATGAGGCACGCCACGGTCACGTTTTGGACCTTTATACACTGCTCAACAAAAGTTTGGAATACTAGCGTGAAGTGTAGTCTACGTTACTAGAGGACTCATTCACATAGGTACTGCATACATCATCCAGTTTGAGCCCATATACTGGTCGGTGTTTACTAGTGACATGCTCTGTGGCCGTTTCCCAGTCATGTAGACATACTGCTGCCGCAACGGCACACCGCGAGCAGTCCAGTGTCAACAACCACAACAACAAAAAATGGCTCTGACCACTATGGGACTTAACATCTGACGTCATCAGTTCAAAATGGTTCAAATGGCTCTGAGCACTATGGGACTTAACATCTGTGGTCATTAGTCCGCTAGAACTTAAAACTACTTAAACCTAACTAACCTGAGGACATCACACACATCCATGCCCGAGGCAGGATTCGAACCTGCGACCGTAGCGGTCACGCGGTTCTAGACTGAAGCGCCTAGAACCGCACGGCCACACCGGCCGGCCTTATCAACAACAGCTTCTTTCAGTTTTCCAACACTGCGCTATCATGCCACATAGAGGCATACAACACTTTGATGGAGTCAGGATAGTCGCTTTACTTTCAGCAGGTCATACACAACAAGATGATGGCGATCAGATAGACATCACTAAAAGTGGTGTGCCTAAGTTGTGGAGAAAATACAGAGACGCGGGAAATACGAATGACAGACCTCGCAGTGGTCGTCCTCGTATGAAAACACCAATGCAGGGTCGTTGGCATTAACGTTAGAAACATAGTGTCCATATTCGTCAGATATGCGCTGTCATATGTCCCTGTCTTCCAGGACAGTTGAGGTTTCAGATTAAAGAAATTGGTGTCTCGAAAAACACTTCCAGGACGGTAATTTGTCCTAGATTTCAGAGAAATTCTCTCATACTATCAACTTTTTTCTCCAAATTCTTGGGTGAACCTATATTTCGACTCCAACTGTTAACCTATATAACGGAAGTCTTTACTATCACAGTTGACTCAATTCATCATGGCGCGTTAACGCTGCAGAGTTTCTGTTTTTCCCTTAGTACAGTACAGGCTTCGCGCAATGTAGTTCTCTCTATCTCTGAGTCGTTATGCCGTTAATCTGTTATTAAAGTGATTTACTGTTTCAGACGAACTGAAAATACCAAAGAGAAAGTGGTTATTCCGAGAAAAATATTCAGAAGAATAGGTCTTCGTAAAACGAGGCAGAAGTGAGTATGAAGCAGAATGTGTAATTTGTAATGTGTTTCAATCGCACATGCGGAAAATGTGGATATTTATGGATTATATAGCTAGCGTAAAGAATAAATAAAACGTGGACTCAGTAAGCACTTGAAAATGGATAGTTATTTTGTGTGAATTTCATTTAAACAAGGCAATTTCGTAACAGCGGCGAAATTAGTAACGTGCTATCAAACTGTTAAACACCACATGTTTTTGAAACCAGTGAACTGTACTTCTAGACTAAACTCCAAACTTCTCAATGCTTTCAAGCACAAACAATGTGAAAAAGGTCAGAACAAAATCAACAGTAATCGTGAAGTAATTGTTAGCGCACGACACCGTCAGACAAACCTGATCTTTCAAAGGTCCGTTATTTTGTATAGCTACAGATAATTCTGGTGTAGCTACAGACATTAGTATCACAAAGCCGATAAAATATTTCCGTTAATTCAAAAATGGTTCAAATGGCTCTGAGCACTATGGGACTTAGCTTTTGGGGTCATCAGTCCCCTAGAACTTAGAACTACTTAAACCTAAGTAACCTAAGGACATCACACACATCCACGCCCGAGGCAGGATTCGAACCTGTGACAGTAGCAGCACCCGGCCGGCTCCGTTAATTACTTCACTTTCGTAAGGTTAAGGGAAGTGTCCCGGTTTCTGCTTTCCATATCACGTCCATTTTTAGCCAGTTTAATAGTAACGTTCCGGTTTCGATATAGAGATTATGGCAACAACACGTCTGCCTCTCTAGTACCGCAGAGAGATCCGTTGTAAGCACCGAAGCTTCCGGAGGGATTTGGAATTGGCCGCTGCGGCATATCTACTCGTTTTAATATGCGCTTCCCCAGGGGCGGATCCAGGGGCCGGGGGGGGGGGGGGGGGGCAATAGGGGCTTGTGCGTGACCGATCTTTTTTTTCCTACTGCTTTAGGGGCTGATTTTGCTTGAAGTCGAAGATGTAATCAATGGCACGCAGTTTGATGTAACAATTCAAAAAGAGACCTTGAAACCTCTTCCGTTTAGCGAATAAACTACATAAGAAACAACTATACTCACGAATAAAATGATAATATTCGCTGAGGCATGAGCGATCTGTGTCCCTTTTTTAGCACTTTCCCTGCAGTGCGTATGCAAGATTTTGTTTCTAGTGGCAATTTGCAAAGCGATGGTGTTGATAATTAAGTGATTAACACCGAAGGAATACTTGAAAATATTCTTATTAGTTGCAAATAGTGAGAACCTTACGACAGTCCCTTTTATTCTGCAATTGCACGTTTTCTATCTGGATGAACGCTTCTCCCCCATTTTGGCTTTCTTCTCACTTTGATGCGGAATGTGAACAAACATTAATTAGCCAAAAGTAATAACGTACACGAAAATAACGTCTGTTGATTCATTCACAATCCATTCTCTAATACAGTAAGAATATAAATGTTACTGTCAGCAGATTCAAACAGATACTGACCTAATTAACAATATAAGATGATTTGCTGAACACAGTCAAATACCCTATTATAACTTCTCGCAGTCGTATCGTCTTGTTGTATATAAACACATGCGCGAATTCGATGGAAACATTCTGTGATATGAAAGCAATTGGTGAACTAATTTCGAAGATTTAAGAATGGAAACGAACATTAGCAATTTTATAGATTATTTTACATCAGCAGACAAACACGGAGTTTTTCAAGTGCACGTGTCGTATTTGAAGAATATTTTTTAGGTAATGCAGTAAGTTATTTCATTAAACACACTTAACACATAGCGATACACAATTAAACTTATATATATATATATATATATATATATATATATATATATATATATACGTGTGTGTGTGTGTGTGTGTGTGTGTGTGTGTGTGTGCGTATATAGAGTATTAATGCTTTTATTTGGAATTAATTTTTTGGAAGGCAGGTACCAAAAAATTTGCCCCCCTGACCGAGATCCCGGATCCGCCCCTGCTTCCAGCGCGTTATGAACTACTTCGCACATCTGTGAAGAGACGCTGCAGTTAGACAAAATATTAGAGTGCAATGAAATAGTAATAATAAACTGAACCTTCTAAAATAATTTTATATGCATGTTGACCTGTAATCAAGCCCCTCAGAAACTTTCATTTTATCCCCTGCTTAGCAAGCGTGGTTCAAGGTTGCACTTCAAGCGTGATTGCCGTGGTTTTTTTTCTGAGAGCTGAGCAATGAAGAAGTGGATGTATTTGTGCTTTTGCCGTTAAGCGCAGAGTAATTTCGCGGATGGAGAAAGGAACGGACGTGACGCGTGTCAATGGCGGCCGGCTATTGGTCGGCGCGGCTCTGATGACGTCACGGGTCAGGAGGCGCTGCGGGAGCGGCTATTGAGAGCGGAGCGCAGCTGCCGCTCCGCACGTGTGTGTGTGTGTGTGTGTGTGTGTGTGTGTGTGTGTGTCACAGGGGGTGGGGCGTGGGGTAGCTGCGTAGGGGTGGCCATGCCGCCGTCTGGCAAATCAGCAGGGCTTTCCTCAAAACTGCACTCTTACGCCACACTCAAGTAGCGACGATTACGAAGGCATTTTTTTTATTTTTTGTTCATCCGTAGATCTCATTTTACAAGGATGTAGGACAAAGTACTTACAAATTAAGATCAATTTAAAATAAGCTAATTGGTATAAACAGAAAGTTGGCTGAAACCAGACGTAAACAATAATGAAATCCTAAACTCAGATTGGAATGTATACCGCAGAGACAGACTGGACAGTGAAGGTGGAGGCGTGTTTATAGCGATAAGAAGTGCAATAGTACCGATGGAAATTGACGGAGATCCGAAATGTGAAACAATTTGGGTTCAAATGGCTCTGAGCACTATGCGACTTAACTGCTGTGGTCATCAGTCGCCTAGAACTTAGAACTAATTAAACCTAACTAACCTAAGGACATCACACACATCCATGCCCGAGGCAGGATTCGAACCTGCGACCGTAGCGGTCGCTCGGCTTCAGGCTGTAGCGCCTAGAACCGCACGGCCACTCCGGCCGGCAATAATTTGAGTGAAGGTCACGGTTAAAGCAGGCTCAAACATGGTAACTGGATGTCTCTATAGGCCCCCTGGCTCAGCAGCTGTTGTGGCTCACCTGAAGGTTAATTTGGAAAATATTTTGAGTAGATTTCCCCACCATGTTATAGTTCTGGGTGGAGATTTTAATCTGCCGGATATAGACTAGGAGACTCTAACGTTCATAACGGGTGGCAGGGACAAAGGATCCAGTGAAATTTTTTAAAGTGCTTTATCTGAAAACTACCTTGAGCAGTTAAACAGAGAACCGACTCGTGGCGATAACATATTAGACCTTCTGGTGACAAACAGACCCGAACTATTTGAAACAGTTAATGCAGAACAGGGAATCAGCGATCATAAAGCGGTTACTGCATCGATGATTTCAGCCGTAAATAGAAACATTAAAAAAGGTAGGAAGATTTTCCAGTTTAGCAAAAGTGACAAAAAGCAGATTACAGAGTACCTGACGGCTCAACAATACGTCCAATTAGAGACAATAATTAGATTTACTCCTGGTATACAACACTTCTTTTACAAATAACTTATTACGTAATGTAATGCCACATTCTTGACTCATATCTCACTATCAGTCACTGCACACACTATACAGCCATTGTTCATAACACTGCTCGCGCAGTATGACATTTTTTAACAAACCCCTACTCTGTTTTAACTAAGTAATCCTTCAATGTATAAAATGTATTGCATAGCAGGTTCTCTTTAGCTGCCTTTTTAAATAAGTGTATTTTGGTAATTTCTTTGATCTCTTTTGGTAATTTTTTTGTACAGTTTTATCCCTTGGTAGAAAATGCAGTTTTGAGTTTTATGTTTATTTTTTTCTCGGTAAATGTAAGTTGAGTCTATCTCTTGTTGCATGGCCATGGACAGAGCTGTTTGTGCAGTAATTACCAATGTTATTTTTGATCTATGTACTACTGACTGGTAAATGTATTCAATGGAGCAGTTAAAATCCCCAGTGTTCTGAAAAGATCTTTTCAATGAGCTCGACTAGCATTTTTGGTTATTGTCCTTATGGTTCTTTTCTGGAGTTTGAAAATTGTGTTCATATTTTGCGCATTTGTTCCTCAAAAAAGAATTCCATAGCTAAGAATTGAGTGTACATATGAATAACATAACAAGAAGGGAAAGCAGAAAGGTGGAAGGAGTATATAGAGGGTCTATACAAGGTCGATGTACTTGAGGACAATATTATAGAAATGGAAGAGAATGTAGATGAAGATGAAATGGGAGATACGATACTGCGTGAAGAGTTTGACAGAGCACTGAAAGACCTGAGCCGAAACAAGGCCCTGGGAGTAGACAACATTCCATTAGAATTACTGACGGCCTTGGGAGAGCCAGTCCTGACAAAACTCTACCATCTGGTGACCAAGATGTATGAGACAGGCGAAATACCCTCAGACGTCAAGAAGAATATAATAATTCCAATCCCAAAGAAAGCAGGTGTTGACAGATGTGAAAATTACCGAACTATCACTTTAATAAGTCACAGCTGCAAAATACTAACGCTAATTCTTTACAGACGAATGGAAAAACTGGTGGAAGCCGACCTCGGGGAATGTCAGTTTGGATTCCGTAGAAATATTGGAACACGTGAGGCAATACTGACCTTACGACTTATCTTAGAAGCTAGATTAAGGAAAGGCAAACCTACGTTTCTAGCATTTGTAGACTTAGAGAAAGCTTTTGACAATGTTGACTGGAATACTCTCTTTCAAATTCTAAAGGTGGCAGGGGTAAAATACAGAGAGCGAAAGGCTATTTACAATGTGTACAGAAACCAGATGGCAGTTATAAGAGTCGAGGGGCATGAAAGGGAAGCAGTGGTTGGGAAAGGAGTGAGACAGGGTTGTAGCCTCTCCCCGATGTTATTCAATCTGTATATTGAGCAAGCAGTAAAGGAAACAAAAGAAAAATTCGGAGTAGGTATTAAAATCCATGGAGAAGAAATAAAAACTTTGAGGTTCGCCGATGACATTGTAATTCTGTCAGAGACAACAAAGGACTTGGAAGAACAGTTGAACGGAATGGACAGTGTCTTGAAAGGAGGGTATAAGATGAACATCAACAAAAGCAAAACGAGGATAATGGAATGTAGTCGAATTAAATCGGGTGATGCTGAGGGAATTAGATTAGGAAATGAGACACTTAAAGTAGTAAAGGAGTTTTGCTATTTGGGGAGCAAAATAACTGATGATGGACGAAGTAGAGAAGATATAAAATGTAGACTGGCAATGCAAGGAAAGCATTTCTGAAGAAGAGAAATTCGTTAACATCGCGTATAGATTTAAGTGTCTGGAAGTCGTTTCTGAAAGTGTTTGTATGGAGTATAGCCTTGTATGGAAGTGAAACATGGACGATAAATAGTTTGGACAGGAAGAGAATAGAAGGTTTCGAAATATGGTGCTACAGAAGAATGCTGAAGATTAGATGGTTAGATCACATAACTAATGAGCAGGTATTGAACAGAACTGGGGAGAAGAGGAGTTTGTGGCAAAACTTGACGAGAAGAAGGGACCGGTTGGTAGGACATGTTCTGAGGCATCAAGGGGTCACAAATTTAGCATTGGAGGGCAGTGTGGAGGGTAAAAATCGTAGAGGGAGACCAAGAGATGAATACACTAAGCAGATTCAGAAGGATGTAGGTACTGGGAGATGAAGAAAGTTGCACAGGATAGGGTAGCATGGACAGCTGCATCAAACCAGTCTCAGGACTGAAGACCACAACAAGAACAACAACAACAACAACAACAACATGAATAACATGTAACTAAAAGACACTGCATGTCACACATTGATGACAGAATTCTAAGGGCATAACATGCTGATGACATTCTGTTTCTAAGTACCTTTGTGTGTTCACACCACTTCAACTGAGAATCAATATTCACTCCTAGAAATTTTGCATTTGTTACACTGTGTATAAAGGTGCCATCTACATTTAATTTAACATTATCATTTTTCCTCTTCAAACTGAAATTCATAGATTTAGTTTTCTTTATCTTCAGTGTCACTGTATTACTTATTGACAATCGTAAACTTCCTTGATAATTTCATTTGCTTTCTCGGCAAGGAGTTCTCTTGTTTTCTCAGTGACTATAATATTGCTGTCATCAGCGAAGATGATTTTTTCACAATGAGTAGCACTACTGGGAAAGTCATTGACGTATATCAGAAACAGTGTTGGTCCTAATATGCTGCCTTGCGGAACCCCTATATTAATGGATTTTGGTTCTGGTAAGTGTTTTACTAAATGTTTAGATCTATTTGAAGTATGTGTTATTTCTACTCTTTGTACCCTATCTGTTAGGTATGATCGAAACCAGTCGTTAGCAAAAGTCTGTCAACTCTTACAGCGAGTTCACACATCTGCATACACGTAGGTGACAAAAAAAAACATCGCATATCGATATACACAAATAGGCAAATGTCGATAGTGTCTCGTACACAAGATATAAAAGGGCAGTGCATTGGCGGAGTCGTCATTTGAACTCAGTTGATTCATGTGAAAAGGTTTCCGACGTTGTTGTGGCCGCATGACGGGAGTGTACAGACTCTGGACACGGAATGGTAGTTGGAGCTACACGCATAGGACATTTGATTTTGGAAATCGTTAGGGAATTCAATACTCCGAGATCCACAGTGTCAAGAGTGTGCCGAGAATACTAAAATTTCAGGCATTACCTCTCGCCACGATAACACAGTGGCCGATGGCCTTCGCGTACCGACCGAGAGCAGCGGCGTTTGCGTAAAGTTGTCAGTGCAAACACACAATCAGAAATGCATGAAACAACTGCAGAAATCCGTGTGGGACGTACGACGACCATATCCGTTAGGACGGTGCGGCGAAATTAGTCTTTAATGGGCTATGGCATTAGCCGTTAATGGGCTATGGCAGCAGACGTCCGACGTGAGTGCCTTTGCTAACAGCATGACATCGCCTGCAGCACCTATCTTGGGCTCGTGGCCGTATCGGTTGGGCCCTGCACGATTTGAGATGTGGAGCTATAGACGAATGTTGAAAATTAGGTGGACTGATAAGGTAAGGAATGAGGAGGTTCTACGCACAATCGGAGAGGAAAGGAATATGTGGAAAACACTGATAAGGAGAAGGGACAGGATGATAGGACATCTGCTAAGACATGAGGGAATGACTTCCATGGTACTAGAGGGAGCTGTAGAGGGCAAAAACTGTAGAGAAAGACAGAGATTGGAATACGTCAAGCAAATAATTGAGGACGTAGGTTGCAAGTGCTACTCTGAGATGGTTAGCACAGGAAAGGAATTCGTGGCGGGCCGCATCAAACCAGTCAGTAGGCTGATGACAAAAACTGTTCTTTCCACCAAGCTGTTGTCTTCTAAAGTTGTACCTCAGCGCAGAAGACAGCTCGTCTGTCGTCGGATCTTCTTCGGCGGAGGCTGCCGTCAATCTGTGATTGTGCTTTTTATGGGATTTCCCAGGTTAGTCTCCGTATCTACTCATGGCAAGATCTGTAGTACTGACAATGATGGTAGGCGACATTTCTCATTACTGTATCCTATATATTTTAACTAATCATCCTTTTTACAATGTCTTTTACAACACTCGACATAGCTTTCTTAATTGTACGATAACATTGGCCGGTGTAACGGATCTTTTACGTTGGGATAAATTTATTTTATTTTTTTGTTAGATGTTTTCGTTAAATAGCTGAATAAATTGTAATTAGGAATAATTTAAGTAAGCAGAGTAGAAAAGATAAAGTCAAAGAGATGTTCATTGGGCGGACATTGTCGTAATGGAACGTCATTGCGTTGTTCGGTTTTTAAAACAAGTCGTTTGTGTTCCGTTCTGCTGTTCGGTCGTGCGCGTATCTGAAAGGAATTAATTTGGGGATTAGAATAAACTTTCACATAATAGTTACGATTCGATGTTTCGACAAAAGGTGTTAACGTCAATTTTAATTTGAATTGTGGGCGACAGGATTAGTTTGGACAGATACGTGAAAACGAACGTAACGAAAGTTGTTCGCATATCATCCTTGAACGTGACTTTTTATTTAATTAACGATTGCGGGCTCATTAAAAGCTATTATCTCATGATTAGGATCAGTCCCTCTTTCCTCCTAGATAGTGATCATTCATTAACATTTACGTCATAAGAAAAAGGATTATTAATAAAAGTGATGTTAAATGACAATTACGTGTTATTCCGTCAGTGTGGAACCGACGTAATATCTCTGAAATGACACTGATATATAATTTGTGTTAAATACTGAACTGAGATAGGAAGTAAATTGAAATTAGTGAACATTTGATACTGAGACTATAGAAGCAGAAGCGCTTAAGGTTTCTCTTCTCTAAAATGGCAAAATAGTCGACATTTTGTATTGTGTTGAGTCTCTGTACGAGTAATAAAATTAAATCTAAAAACATAATTAGTAACGGCGAACTCCGCTTTAACAAACAATATTGCGTGTCGACATCGGGCAATAACTGCTCAACCCTGGAGACTTGTCTGGTGAAATTAGAAGTCGGGCATATAAAACAAACTTAAAAATCCATTCAAGCTACAGTGGAGTCGGCACAACACGACGTGGGCAGTTATACCGGCCAGGGTGGCCGAGCGGTTCTAGGCGCTACAGTCTGGAACCGCGCGAGAACAACGGTACCAGGTTCGAATCCTGCCTTGGGCATGGATGTGTGTGATGTTCTTAGGTTAGTTAGGTTTAAGTAGTTCTACGTTCTAGGGGATTGATGACCTCAGAAGTTAAGTCCCATAGTGCTCAGAGCCATTTGAGGCTTTTTTTTTTTTTTTTTTTTTTACTTTTCTGAAAACTTCCGATACAGAGTACGACATGTCCGTCGCGGAACAGAGATACATGTCAAGGCTCTGAAGAGCGCCCGAAACAGTCTTACACGTTCGGCCCTCCGAGCGATCGAAACAGAGTTGCGTGACCGGACCTTCAGAACGCCCGAAACACATTGACTAGCGGACAAAAAGTACTTCGCCTCCCAGGCGCGCCAAAGCGACCCGAAAGTCTCCGAAGCATTTCGGTTGCAATATCGTTACTCTTATTTTCCTCAGAACTAGTGAAATTTAATAAAATGGTTCAAATGGATCTGAGCACTATGGGACTTAACTTCTGAGGTCATCAGTACCCTAGAACTTAGAACTACTTAAACCTAACTAACCTAAGGACATCACACACATCCATGCCCGAGGCAGGATTCGAACCTGCGACCGTAGCGGCCGCGCGGTTCCAGACTGAAGCGCCTAGAACCGCTCGCCTACCGAGACCGGCGAAATTTAATAAACAAAAACGATAGACTCGTAAGGAACCATGGAGATTGTCATGCTGAAGTCTGGGTTAAATTCATGGGAAGTATATAAATAATTAGTATGAGAAGTTAGGCGTTTTGGCGTCGAACACCCGACTGTGTCGACCAATCAGAAGCAAGTTCAGCACAACTGGCGGACTCTCCCATGGGACTGCCACATACTGTACCATCTGTCGCTTGTACCTCACCGCACTTTTGTACCATATGCTACTTCACTTGTATCGACTGCATGAAGGCGAGCTTCTAGCAAAACAAAATACTGGCGGCCACAGCCAGGAATATCACACCTGCTCAGAAGTGTCCCGATTTAAATTGTTAAGAGCAGATGGTTGGGTTCGAATGTGTCATGAATAGAAGTTTACAACAAGGCACTGTGCAAAGTGATGGTGGCTCCATAAAATTGTGTATTTACCTGGAATGGACTAGATTCTGTGGTTGATCTTAATCGATCATTGACTGGAAATGGTTACGTTCGGCTAATTGGAGACCATTTGCAGCCATTCATGGATTTCATATTCCCAAATAGCGATGGAATTTTTATGAGTGACACCTACACACGTTGCTTTCAACTTGAACAGGTTACCCTACACCAGATGTAGCCATACATCCCCATACCATAATTCCCCCCACAACCGTGCTTTGCTGTGGGCTGAATGCGTGCAGGATCCAGCTCAGTATCTGGTCATTTCAGCACCAAAAGTCTAAAGTCTGCCGAGACACGCAAGTCTGCGCACCCAAGAGAAAGTCATAAATCTTCATTGGACTCTTATTCCTCACCCACCCTAGAACCCAAATCTCGCACCTTCCGACTTCCGTCTGTTTGGCGTAATGAAAGATGTACTCAGCGGGAATTAGTACGTGGATGACGGGAAGAAGTTTGCTCCAGTAGAGCTGTGGACGAGCGGTTTTGGGTGCTTGAGTCCGGAACCGCGCTGCTGCTACGGTCGCAGGATCGAATCCTGCCTCGGGCATGGATGTTTGTGATGTCGTTAGGTTAGTTAAGTTTACGTAGTTCTAAGATGTTAAGTCCCATAGTACTTAGAGCCATTTTTTTGTTCCAGTAGAGTGCTACTATGAGGGCATATAGGTCCTCCCAGTAAGGTGATGTAAGGCTGTCGCATGGAACGGAGATTATGTTTCATGTTGAAAAACAGGATTTTGTAGACAAAAGAGGGGTGAATGTTATGGCGTCTTGCAATCATCAATAAAACCAACCTGCTTTCAGAAATAAAGTGTGTTGCATTATTTGTTGGACGCCCTTCGTACTTTCGATACTATACAATCATTGCGCAAGCGTAATGTAAGTATAACACGAACTTATCATACATTTTGTTGATTTATGAATATCAGGGTAAGGTCGGGTAAGAGTACGCGTTTGGTAAGATTTCACAGTGGAATTTTGACTATATTGCCAACACTGACCGTCAACGAAAAACTACATTCAGTTGTTACTTTTATAGCGACGGTCACACGTAATCTTGAAGAGCCCCGCAGATGTTTTGGTTGTAGTTGGTAAATATAAGGTTTTGTTTCAAAAGTTGTATGTTGTAAGCAATAAGCACTGTCTAGGTATGCATTACTATTGTTCAAATGGTTCAAATGGCTCTGAGCACTATCCAACTTAATTTCTCAGGTCATCAGTCGCCTAGAACTTAGAACTAATTAAACCTAACTAACCTAAGGACATCACAAACAACCATGCCCGAGGCAGGATTCGAACCTGCGACCGTAGCGGTCGCTTGGCTTCAGACTGTAGCGCCTAGAACCGCACGGCCACTCCTGCCGGCTATACATTATTATTATCCAAAAGCATTACCGTTCTGTGAAGATCAAAACACGGCATCACAAACAGCGGAACGAGGTAGTGACTCCCATTTGCGAAATTTTTTTGAACTATATGGCGGACTGATTAAGAGTACGTTGTAACATGGCGTACTCTTAACGCCGTCCCCCCTTCTTCGTTTCGAAAGGTTACTAATCCAGGAAGACCCATCAGACAAACAGATGGGAGTGCTTTGTTTCGAGGTGAATATTCTAGAGCAGCTCCTATCCAAACAGCTGAGAAATCCTTCGAATCAACGGGAATATTCTCATTCAATGGCCGCGCGGTCTGGGGGCTTTGTCACGGTTCGCCCGGCTCGCCCCTCGGAGGTTCGAGTCCTCCCTTGACCATGGGTATGTGTGTGTGTGTGTGTGTGTGTGTGTGTGTGTGTGTGTGTGTGTGTGTGTGTGTGTGTTGCCCTTAGCGTAAGTTAGATTAAGTCGTGTGTAAGTGTAGGTCCCATAAGATCTTATCATAAATTTCCAAAATTTTCCCATTCAGTCCGGATCTCTTCACAGCAGAAGATTTTGCTCCATCAGAGATCATTGAGAGAGCCGAATTTCCACCAACTGAAGAAAGCAAAGGCGCTCAACAGGAGCTCACGAACGAATGTGGCGCAAACGTAGTTCAGTGTGCTGATATACGAACAGATGTACGCATATCCAATATTTATCTACTGCCAAAGTGTGATCGACCCACAGCAAAGAAGAAAATCCCAAAAAAATCCGATATTTTGTCTAGGTCTCCGTAAAGAAAAGCACTGTCAGAAAAATAAGCTAAACCAGACAGAACCAACAAGAGACAAGACAACAGTAACGAGCGACCCAGAATATCTAGGGCCATCATCTTCAGTAACAAGGCCCAAATCTAAACAGGAATGTGATGTTTCGAACTGCCCAGGGTGTGGTAAAGTCCACAACAAGCCTATCACGGAAGACTGCATTATGTGTGATAACTGCTCCCAACGGCAGCACGAAGAACGCACAGGTTATAAAGGACTTGATGGACTTTCTTGTGATTTATGTTAGTGCATACTCTTTGATTACGTGTCGTGTAGTCTTACCAGATGATGCAGCTATGAGTACGAACGAGCAGTGTCTTACATATGTTGACATTTAAGACTAGTTTTTAATAGTTAGGCAGCTGTAGCTGATTAGACTGAAGAGCCAAAGAAACTGGTACACCTGCCCAATATCGTGTAGGGCACCCGCGAGCACGCAGAAGTACGGCAACACGACGTGGCATGGACTCGACTAATGTCTGAAGTAGTGCTGGAGGGAACTGACACCATGAATCCTGCAGGGCTGTACATAAATCCGTAAGAGTACGAGGGGTGGAGATCTCTTCTGAACAGCACGTTGCAAGGCATCCCAGATATACTCAATAATGATCATGTCTGGGGAGTTTGGTGGCCAGCGGAAGTGTTTAAACTCAGAAGAGTATGCCTGGAGTCACTCTGAACAATTCTGGACGTGTGGTGTGTCACAATGTCCTGCGGAAATTGCCCAAGTCCGTCGGGATACACAATGGACATGAATGGATGCAAGTGATCGGGCAGGACGGTTACTACATGTCACCCGCCAGAGTCGTATCTCGACTGTAAGGGGATCCATATCGCCCCAAATGCACGCGCCCCACACCATTACAGAGCCTCCACCAGCTTCGACAGTTCCCTACTGACATGCAGGGTCAAAAATGGTCAAATGTGTGTGAAAGCTTATGGGACTTAACTGCTAAGGTCATCAGTCCCTAAGCTTACACACTACTTAACCAAAATTATCCTAAGGACAAACACACACATCCATGCTCGAGGGAGGACTCGAACCTCCGCCGGGACCAGCCGCACAGTCCATGACTGCAGCGTCTAAGACCGCTCGGCTAATCCCGCGCGGCGCATGCAGGGTCCGTGGATTCATTATGTCTCCATACCCGTACACGTCCATGCGCTTGATACAATGTGAAACGAAGCTCTTACGACCAAGCAACATGTTTCTTGTCATCAACAGTCCAATTTCGGTGTTCCCGGGCCCAGGTGAGGCGTAAAGCCTTACATCGTTCAGTCATCAAGGGTAGCGAGTGGGGCTTCGACTTCGAGAGTCCATATCGATTATGTTTGGTTGAGTGCTTCGCATTGACATCTGCAAAAATTTGCGGAAGGGTTTCACTTCCGTCATGTTGAACGATTCTCTACAGTCGCCGTTCCGGCCGCAGCGACGTCATAGAGTTGACATTTTACCGCACACTTGATATTCACGGTACACTCGTGAAATGGTTGTACGGGAAAATCCCCACTTCATCGCTCGTGCACCAAGTATAGCACCACGTTCAAACTCACTTAAATCTTGGTAACCTGCCATTGTACAGGGTGTTTCAAAAATGACCGGTATATTTGAAACGGCAATAAAAACTAAACGAGCAGCGATAGAAATACACCGTTTGTTGCAATATGCTTGGGACAACAGTTCATTTTCAGGCGGACAAACTTTCGAAATTATAGTAGTTACAATTTTCAACAACAGATGGCGCTGCAAGTGATGTGAAAGATATTCAAGACAACGCAGTCTGTGGGTGCGCCATTCTGTACGTCGTCTTTCTGCTGTAAGCGTGTGCTGTTCACAACGTGCAAGTGTGCTGTAGACAACATGGTTTATTCCTTAGAACAGAGGATTTTTCTGGTGTTGGAATTCCACCGCTTAGAACACAGTGTTGTTGCAACAAGACGAAGTTTTCAACGGAGGTTTAATGTAACCAAAGGACCGAAAAGCGATACAATAAAGGATCTGTTTGAAAAATTTCAACGGACTGGGAACGTGACGGATGAACGTGCTGGAAAGGTAGGGCGACCGCGTACGGCAACCACAGAGGGCAACGCGCAGCTAGTGCAGCACGTGATCCAACAGCGGCCTCGGGTTTCCGTTCGCCGTGTTGCAGCTGCGGTCCAAATGACGCCAACGTCCACGTATCGTCTCATGCGCCAGAGTTTACACCTCTATCCATACAAAATTCAAACGCGGCAACCCCTCAGCGCCGCTACCATTGCTGCACGAGAGACATTCGCTAACGATATAGTGCACAGGATTGATGACGGCGATATGCATGTGGGCAGCATTTGGTTTACTGACGAAGCTTATTTTTACCTGGACGGCTTCGTCAATAAACAGAACTGGCGCATATGGCGAACCGAAAAGCCCCATGTTGCAGTCCCATCGTCCCTGCATCCTCAAAAAGTACTGGTCTGGGCCGCCATTTCTTCCAAAGGAATCATTGGCCCATTTTTCAGATCCGAAACGATTACTGCATCACGCTACCTGGACATTATTCGTGAATTTGTGGCGGTACAAACTGCCTTAGACGACACTGCGAACACCTCGTGGTTTATGCAAGATGGTGCCCGGCCACATCGCACGGCCGACGTCTTTAATTTCCTGAATGAATATTTCGATGATCGTGTGATTGCTTAGGGCTATCCGAAACATACAGGAGGCGGCGTGGATTGGTCTCCCCATTCGCCCGACATGAACCCCTGTGACTTCTTTCTGTGGGGACACTTGAAAGACCAGGTGTACCGCCAGAATCCAGAAACAATTGAACAGCTGAAGCAGTACATCTCATCTGCATGTGACGCCATTCCGCGTGACACGTTGTCAAAGGTTTCGGGTAATTTCATTCAGAGACTACGCCATATTATTGCTACGCATGGTGGATATGTGGAAAATATCGTACTATAGAGTTTCCCAGACCGCAGCGCCACCTGTTGTTGAAAATTGTAACTACTTTAATTTCGAAAGTTTGTCTGCCTGAAAATGTACTGTTGTCCCAAGCATATTGCAACAAACGGTGTATTTCTATCGCTGCTCGTTTAGTTTTTATTGCCGTTTCAAATATACCGGTCATTTTTGAAACACCCTGTAGCAGCAGTAACCGATCTAACGCTTGTTGTCTTATATAGGCGTTGCCGACCGCAGTGGCGTATTCTGCCCGTTTATATATACCCGTATTTGAATATAAATGCTTACTCCGGCGCTTCAGTCTATGTTGTTTGTAAGCAAACCAGCAATAATTTGCTATAAGTACTAGTTATCCGCGGTTTAATACAGGGTGTTTCAAAATGAATATACTGATTTAAGGCTCTGTAGCACATATTATATTCACCTTCCAAATTACAAATAATACCCCAAACGAAAGAGAAACAAACAGTTTTTCTTACAGTTATTCAGTGTGAACACCTATCATACGTCGAGTCGATAGCCGGGTTGTTCCAAAACGATCAATATGTCAGGAGTGTTGCAATAACACTGTTTCTAGTCGGATAGATCAGCTGGTTCAAAAAATGGTTCAAATGGCTCTGAGCACTATGGGACTTCACTACTGAGGTCATCAGTCCCCTAGAACTTAGAACTACTCGAACCTAAATAACCACGCCCGAGGCAGGATTCGCACCTGCGACCGTAGCGGTCGCGGGGTTCCAGACTGTAGCGCGTAGAACCGCTCGGCCAGATCTGCTGGTATCGGAGGCACATACTGGTGATCACGTCAGATCGTGCGTCCACGAGGCGGTCATGCATAAAATGCTGTGTCAACCGGCCCCTGGCGCCCAGTCACCTGGTCGGATAGCCTACAACGTCGTTTAACCAGTCGCGTACTGAGTTATGCCGGTGAGGCGGCGCACCATCTTGCTCCCAAATAAAGATGTGTTGTTCAGCTTCTTCCCATTGAGGCACGGCCCATGGCTGTAGCGTATCAATATAAGAAACATCAGCTACAGTTGATTTGCCGAAAAAGAAAGGCCCATAAACTTTCCGCGGGGATATTTCTTGGGGCTAAGCGTGGAAGACTCGCACTCGTTCAACACGTTTTTTAGTCACTGTGTGTCAGTTCACAGTCTTCCCATTGCGCACACGTATACAAACAAAACTATTTGAGTTGCTCCTTCATTTGGTGTATTATATACAATTGTAAGTTGAACATAATACAGGGTGGCGCACGAAATGTGTTACCAATTGTTTCTTTCACAATTTACGACGCACATTACATATCCCGCTGGGATCTCTACATGAGCACAAAACAGAGCTTGGAAAAACAAATGAGTTACGAAATGACGTGTAGTTCACGTTACTGCCGCTAGGAGACTAGTAAGCAGCAATGGCTGACAATGGAAGACTGACGACACAGCAGCGATCGGCAATTGTGTTACTTTTTCATGAAACGAAAAGCCTTGTTGTGACTCAGAGGCATCTTCGACAACAGTTTAACACACCATGGGTCCCTTGCAAGAAGACCATCCACAGGGTGTACGATAAATTTGTACAGGAAGGAACAGTACTGGAACCGAAGCGACCTCGGTCTAAGTCTGTTTGTTCGCCGGGGAATATTGAAGCGGTACGAGTTGCTGTACAGAGAAGTCCCGGGAAATCGTGTAGAAAGGCAGCAGTGCAACTGGGAATATCCAGATGCTCCGTTCAACGCATTCTTAAAAGTGACCTCCATATGCACCCATACAAGATGACCGGTGCACAGAAGCTCACAGACGAACACAAGCAGCAGAGACTACTGTTTGCTCAGTGGGCGGAGGATGGGGAAGAAACTCTCGACAACGTTTGGTTTTCAGACGAGGCGTATTTACATTTAGACGGTGTAGTTGGGCCACTGAAAACCCACAAGTGCTTCATGAACGACAACATTATGCTCCGAGGATTACAAGAAAATGGTTCAAATGGCTCTGAGCACTATGGAACATAACTTCTGAGGTCATGAGTCCCTAGAACTTAGAACTACTTAAACCTAACTAACCTAAGGACATCAAAAACATCCATGCCCGAGGCAGGATTCGAACCTGCTACCGCAGCGGTCGCGCGGTTCCGGACTGGAGCGCCTAGAACCACTCGGCCACTCCGGCCGGCTCCGAGGATTACAGCGTGGGCAGCAATTTCCAGTCACGGACTTATTGGACCCTATTTCTTTGAAGAAACTGTGAACAGCGAGCGTTATCTGAGCATGCTTTGCAATAGCTTCATTCCACAGCTTCTTGCTACTGCCTTGCCCTTCGACACGCAGTGGTTCATGCGAGATGGAGCAAGGCCACATACTGCAGAGACTGTGTTGGATTTTTACACGAGCATTTCGACATGCGGATCATTTCACTCAGGTTTCCAGGTCGCTTCAATGACGGACAAAATTGCCCCCCCCCCCCCCAAATACTCCAGACCTCAATCCATGTGACTTTTTTCTTTGGGGGTACCTAAAGGAAAATATTTTCCCGAAACGTCCACGTGATTTAATGGAGCTCAGAAGGCTTATTCTTGAAGCTTGCAGTGAGATTACGGAAGACATGTGCCGTAGGGTAATAACTAACTTCAGTGTTCGTTTGAAGGAAGTTGGGAAGCGAAATGGTGGACATATTGAGCATGTGCTGACTTAGAACAGATCTCCATGGACGGCTCTTCATTGTATATGTTCCTTTCGGACTGTATTGACAATAAAGTTTATCAGAATGCGATTTTCACTCTGCAGCGGAGCGTGCGCTGATATGAAACTTCCTGGCAGATTAAAACTGTGTGTCGGACCGAGACTCGAACTCGGGACCTTTGCCTTTCGCGGGCAAGTGCTCTACCAACTCATCTACCCAAGCACGAGTCACGCCCCGTCCTCACAGCTTTACTTCCGCAAAGCTTATATTCAAAAACAAAATGGTATCGCATTTCGTGCGCCACCCTGTAAATGTTATAACGCCTTAAAAACGGTCTGTTCATTTTGAAACACCCTGTCTCTAGAAGAGCGTAGCGCTCCAAAGGATTGGAAAAGGGCACAGGTCATCCCCGTTTTCAAGAAGGGACGTCGACTAGAAATCTACTCTGTAGGAATCAGCATGGGTTTCGAAAAAGACGGTCGTGTGAAACCCAGCACGCACTATTCGTCCACGAGACTCAGAGGGCCATAGACACGGGTTTACAGGTAGATGCCGTGTTTCTTGACTTCCGCAGGCCTTCGATACAGTTCCCCACAGTCGTTTAATGAACAAAGTAAGAGCATATGGACTATCAGACCAATTGTGTGATTGGATTGAAGAGTTCCTAGACAGCAGAACGCAGCATGTCATTCTCAATGAAGAGAAATCTTCCGAAGTAAGAGTGATTTCAGGTGTGCCGCAGGGGAGTGTCATAGGACAGTTGCTATTCACAATATACATAAATGACCTGGTGGATGACATCGGAAGTTCACTGTTGCTTTTTGCTGATGATGCTATGGTGTATCGAGAGGTTGTAACAATGGAAAATTGTACTGAAATGCAGAAGGATCTGCAGCGAATTGACGCATGGTGCAGGGAATGGCAATTGAATCTCAATGTAGGCAAGTGTAATGTGCTGCGAATACATAGAAAGATAGATTCCCCTATCATGTAGCTAAAAAATAGCAGGTCAGCAAATGGAAGCAGTTAATTCCATAAATTATCTGGGAGTACGCATTAGGAGTGATTTAAAATGGAATGATCATATAAAGTTGATCGTCGGTACAGCAGATGCCAGACTGAGATTCATTGGAAGAATCCTAAGGAAATGCACTCTGGAAACAAAGGAAGTAGGTTACAGTACGCTTGTTCGCCCACTGCTTGAATACTGCTCAGCAGTGTGGGATCCGTACCAGATAGGGTTGATAGAAGAGATAGAGAAGATCCAACGGAGAGCAGCGCGCTTCGTTACAGGTTCATTTAGTAATCGCGAAAGCGTTACGGAGATGATAGATAATCTCCAGTGGAAGACTGCAGGAGAGACGCTCAGTAGCTCGGTACGGGCTTTTGTTAAAGTTCCGAGAACATACCTTCTCCGAAGAGTCAAGCAGTATATTGCTCCCTCCTACGTATATCTGGCGAAGAGACCATGAGGATAAAATCAGAGAGATTAGAGCCCACACAGAAGCATACCGACAATCCTTCTTTCCGCGAACAATACGAGACTGGAATAGAAGGGAGAACCGATAGGGGTACTCAAGGTACCCTCCGCCGCACCCCGTCAGGTGGCTTGCGGAGTATGGATGTAGATGTACTAAGTGCGTACTGTTTCCCGATTTTCCCTTATGCCATTAAATGGGAATCCGGTCATTATGACATGAAAGGGTACAACGTGTATGGCTTTCTGAAGGAAAGGAGCAGGGTCAGTCAAATGAGTTATGTGAGTAATAGATGTGGAGAGCTAGAATTCGAATAAAGAGACTGGCACGCACTTGGCGCGGTCCGTTCCCGATTTTTCGCAGTTCTCAGGGAAAGTTTCTCCCTGCGCCTCAGCAAAGAAACTCAGCCGCGAACGCCTTGCTGAGAATGGCGCAGCGAGGGCGGGTGGTGGGAAGAGGGGGGGGGGGGGTGGAGGGGGAAAAAACGCGGCTGATTATCCATCTTGCGTTTGACAGCTGAAAGCAATCCATCATGGCGGCCGGGCCCTTCTAGGCGGCCGCAGCGGCCAGCGGTGGGGGAAGGCTCTTTGTGCGGCCGCCGGTCCCCCGCCCTACCTAGGCATTTCCACGCCAGCAGCCGCGACCGCGTAGCGGCGAGTACTGCACTGCCCGCGATGACCAGACGTAACACACGCGTCATTGAGGACCTGTGCTCACCGCTACAGATTATAACACGCAATGACACACAACGTTTTTAGTAACGCGACCACAGCAATGTGGTCTCACAGACTCCGCTGTTCGAGACTTATTATGGAACATACCAGGTGATCAAAAAGTATAAGTTTGAAAACTTAATAAACCACGGAATAATGTAGATAGAGAAGTAAAAATTGACACACATGCTTGGAATGACATGCGGTTTTATTACAACAACAAAAAAAATCACAAAATGTCCGACAGATGGCGCTGGACAGCAAAACGTCAGTGACTGCGCATGACAATCGTGTATAAAAGGAGCTGTAATGAGAGAGAGAACCAGATGCGCCAGCAGTCGCAGCATGTTGACATTACCTGAAAAGGCGCTTTTAGTGAAGCTGTATTATCAGATTGGGGAATGTGCTAAAGGGCCCGTCATTTATGACGGCGACCGAGTTTAGGTTCGTCCTGCGCATCCGACGTCACAAAACACAGTCAGCCAATGAACAGAGAACGACATTGCCAGAGCTCGACTGCACTGCAGAGCACGGACGAGTGTCTTCAATTTTAGAAACGTTCAGTCATAAATAAAGTATCTGAACAAAAGCAGTGTCTTGATAGCAGACTTTCTTTTATAGAAAGTTTGGAAAAAGCATTCTTTATACCAATTGCTTCATATTCTATTAATTAATTAAACGAAACAAGCAATAAGCCCCCTAATTCAGGCGATAGCAAGGAAAGGTGTTTGTATCATTCTCACTAACCGCTTTTTCGCAATAAAGAACAGCGGTAACTGTTTATTTCCTATTGTACTTCGACGAAACGTGAGTAATTCATAGTCATACCACCAGTGTTTGTCGGTATTTTGCATGATATGTTAAAGTCCTCTGAGAGTTGTATGCGAAGTGAAAGGTTCCGAGTTCAAACCTTATTTCGGTGCTTAATATTTTCTTTATTTAAAAACAATATCGAAGTGTCTCACTTCATGAATTTTATTCGTTTGAATGTAATTTTTTGAAATTTCTAATGGTAACTATACACTATGGACTTTTACCTCCGCAAACTCTTCAAAATTTCGTACAACGGTTTACTACATCTAATGCTGCACAATAACTGCGTTGAACGTCGGAACAAAATTAAGTCAATTATGGGGAGAAGGTATCAGTAAAGAAAATGTGTAAAAATCAAATTTTTGGGCCAAATAGTATTTGTGAAATCGAATGATAAAGTGTGTCAAAGCCGTGTCTGCACAGGCGAGCAGTGCAATGATGACAGAATCGCGCACATCGCGGAATGCGGGGAGCACGTCTCTGCAGCAGCGAAAGGATTAATGCGGCCGTGGTGGCTTTACCTCATAAACTGCGCGCTCCCCCCTAAACGTAAGTTTGCGAACTATACTATGGCGCTGCTTCTCTTGGCGTGTCCAACTGGCAACGCAGCAATCTCCCGCGTCTGGGCGAGCATGCGCGAACCGCCAAGATAAAAGAATTGAACTATAGTTCAGCGTTACGATCCTATCGCCATAGGAAGGGGATTCGAACGGGTACAGGTCCGTTGACAAATGCAGCTGTGGCGAGAATGATTTCGAAGTTCGAAGCCACGGGTTGTTAAGACGATAGACCCCGTAGTGGCCGACCGAGCACAAGGCGTAATGCTGCTGAGACAGTTCAGGAAGAAGCTGACACTGTATCGGGTTCGTCTACGCAGGGGGAAGTCAGCGCTCGTGCAGTCGCACGTCGCACCGGCATTCCATACACCACTGTTTGGTTGGCACTTAGGCGTACACTCCGATGCTATCCGTACAAGATCCATCGGCATCATGAACTGTTACCTGGCGATTTAGTGAAGCGGCGGGCATTTGCGGTGTGGGCGTTTCAAAAGATGGCGGAAGACGACGATTGGTTGAGTAACGTGTTGTGGACCGACGAAGCTCATTTCACGCTCCGAGGGTCTGTCAACGCCCACAACTGCAGAATTTGGGCTACCGAAAGTCTTAGAACTGTCGTGGAAACTCCATTGCACGACGAGAAAGTCACGGCATGGCTTGGATTTACCACATCTACTGTTATCGGGTCTTTTTTCTCCGAGGAAATGCGTGATTCTGGTTTTGTAACTGCTACCGTGACGGGTGAGAGGTACGCCGATATGTTACAGAATAGCATCATCGCCAGCGTGGCTGATAAACACCTGCTGGAACGTACGATGTTTATGCAGGATGGCGTTCCACCCCATATTGCTAGACGCGTGAAAGATCTCTTGCGCGCCTCGTTTGGTGTTGATCGTGTGCTCAGCCGCCACTTTCGTCATGCTTGGCCTCCCAGGTCCTCAGATCTCAGTCCGTACGATTATTGGCTTTGGGGTTACCTGAAGTCGCAAGTGTATCGTGATCGACCGATATCTCTAGGGATGCTGAAAGACAACATCCGACGCCAATGCCTCACCGTAACTCCGGACGTGCTTTACAGTACTGTTCACAACATTACTCCTCGACTACAGCTATTGTTGAGGAATGATGGTGGGCATATTGAGCATTTTCTGCAAAGAACATCATCATTGCTTTGTTATTCTAACTATTGCTATTCTGATCAGATGAAGCACCGTCTGTCGAATATTTTTTGAACTTTTGTATTTCTTTGGTTCTAGTAAAACCCCATGTCATTCCAAGCATGTGTGTCAATCCGTACCTCTCTATCTACATTATTCCGTGATTTATTCTGTATTCAAATTTATACTGACTGATCACCTGGTATAAGCATTACGTCTTCAGAGGGGTCCAAAAAATATGTATCCACTGTTTAAAAGTCATAACTGGCAAACTAATTTACGGAGTTGTCTCATCTTTGGTAGTGTAATAGTTTGTAGTTCCGGCAATCGCGACACTAGCGTTGTTTTGTTTTGTCAGATGACAGTCGCCAGATAGTGTTTTGTTCTTATTTGCACCTAGTTCCTCGAGAAAACATGGCTGGCGCAAGGCTTACATCCGACGAAAGGAAGTCAGTTTTGAAGTGGTATTTTAAGTACGAAAACATTAATGAGGTTCAACGGCAATGGCGGAATGAGTATCAAACAGAGCCACCGACACGTTTAACGACTCGTCGCATTCGAGACAAATTTGAGGTCGAAGTCTGTGTTAAAGATGTACACAAACAACGATCTGGACGACCTGTAAAAGTAAAAAGTCCAGCTAACTCCCGTCGTGTGTTACAACAATTCACTCGCTCACCACAGAAGTCTGTGGGACAGTGCGTCCGTGAAATTGGAGTGAGTCGCTCAAGTGTTCGGCGAATTTTGAACACAGAAAAGTGGAAGTGCTACACCCCACGTTTACTAACATGGTGCGCAACGATGAAGAGTTTGCAGAGATGATCGTATGGTCTGATGAGGCACAGTTCAAACTCAATGGTACAGTAAATCGCCACAATTGCATTTACTGGGCCGCCGAAAATCCGGACGTCCATGTAGATGAAGTCGTGAATTTGCCAGGAGTAAATGTGTGTTGTGGGTTGTCTTACCGGGGCTTGATTGGGCCATTCTTCTTTGACGGCACAGGTACCAAAAAGTGAGGTGTACCTTCAGAAGCTTCAGACATCCATTTTACCTGCCATGCGATACCTGTATGGAGACGAAAGAGTTTACTTTCAACAAGACCACTACCAAAATCGTGTTAGGGAGTATCTCGACGAAAATCTACCAGGAAGATGGATAAGCCGTAGAGGTGCTGTGGAGTATCCACCACGTTCTCCAGACCTAACTCTTCTGGACTTTTACCTCTGGAGAACACTAAAGGACGTCGTTTATCGACAAAACCCACGCACATTGGATGAACTTAGAGAGTCCATCGTACATCCATGTGCAAATATCCAACTGAACACGTTGCAGTCAGTAGTTCGTGCTGCAGTTCGGCGGCATCGTTTGTGTGTGGATGTTAATGGTGACCATTTAGAACACCTACAGTGATATTTTTGAGTTGGACTTTAAGCTACACTTCCACAAAAAATGAGACAACTCTATCAATTAGTTTGCAAGCTATGGACTTTTAAACAGTGGATACATTTTTTTGGACCCCTCCGTATTTAACCCTCGAGCGGTCGCATTGGTTGACTGAGTCAACCAGAGGTCATTGTTTTGCTCTGAATTCTAATTACTCACTATTGGGCGGCTGGAGGTTCCAGCTATCTTCAAGCTGAACCTGTGTTGGGAAGTTGAATGAAATTAGTATTACTGTCAGTGGTGTTCAGAAACCGTTCAAAGCTCCAAACCCGATGGAATCCCTATCCGATTCTATACTGAACTGGCCAATAGGTAATCAGATTTTGGATGATAAGTTCATTTTTTTATTAGGAAATACAAATAAAAAATTAAGTATTTTAATGATTATTTGTTCTTTATGTTTCTTGGTGCATAGCTTCCACCAATTAAGTATCTTGTGATACACATTTTTTGTTTTATTATCAGGCGCAAGAACAAAGAACGCAGATGGTCTTCCGACCCGTGAACATGCCACATATAATTGATCTCTGTTGTTCGCTACACGATTTCGCACTGCCAACCGAGCCGTTTCACGGGCTGCCTCACTTTGCTCTTGTGATTGAGAAGCACGAAGTCGAGCCATACTAACGCGGAGCTCTTCACGGGCAATTTGTTTTTCTTCTTCGTCTCAAAAAAACAAAAACAAAAGAAAATGGCTCTGAGCCCTATGGGACTTAACATCTGGGGTCATCAGTCCCCTAGAACTTAGAACTAATTAAACCTAACCAACCTAAGGACTTCACATAACCTAACCAACCTAAGGACATCACATACATCCATGCCCGAGGCCGGATTCGAACCTGCGACTGTAGCGGTCGCGCGGTTCCAGACTGTAGCGCCTAGAACCGCTCGGCGACTACGGCCGGCGTTCTTCTTCAGTCCTTTCATTCGCAATGTTTTGTATCCTTCTTGCAGTACGACTTTGTCGAGAAATGTTCGATCGTCTTGGTTGCGGCACTGTTAATGGTGATCCAAAGAAAATACAAATTATTTCTTTAAATTTTTAATTAATGATATATACTGATACTTAACCATAGACGTTTAGCTGTCATTTACGTTTTGTTATTCCATGTCAGATGCGTTTTGGGATAAAAAGTATCCTATGTCCGTCTTCTGGTTCTAAGCTACCTCTCCACCAATTTTCAGCCAAATCAGTTCAGCCGTTCTTGAGTTATGAATAGTGTAACTAACACGACTTTCTTATATATATATATAGATTTGCGACTGAGTCAGTTCCTCTTCTGACTGTAATCTATAAGAGATCCCTCCAACAAAAAATCGTGCCCAGTTCTTGAAGAAATGCACAGGTCACACCCGTCTACAGGAATGGTAGTAGGAGTGATCCACGAAACTACCGTCCAGTATCCTTGACATCGATCTGTTGTAGAATCTTAGAACGTATTCCGAGATCAAATATAATGAAGTATCTTGAAAAAAAATGACCCCCTCAATGCCAATCAGCATAAATTTTGAAAACATCGATTTTTAGAAACCCAACTCCTGCTTGTCCCACATGATATGCTGAAAGCTTTGGATCAAGGGAGTCAGATAGATGCTGTAGTTCCTGATTTCCAAAAAGGATTTGATTCAGTACCACATCATCGCTTATTGTCAAATGTACGAAGTACGACTTGTCCAGTCCCAAGGAAAAAAAAAAAGCAATACTGCTCAGATCAAATGATCGAGTGGAAACCTATAAGAGAAATCGAACATTAAAGTGTTTTCGTGTCGAAGGAGGCAGCTGATGGAAATATCCCGAATGGCTATTATAGAAGGTCAGCCTCGACTTAGAATGGTATACAAGCAAGAGGTTCTGAGAGAGGATGCGGGCAGAGAGAGTGCCGTAGTGGCCGCTTTGAGGAGACATCATGCAGCTACGCCAGGCGGCAGCAGCAGCAGTAGCAGCAGCAGAAGAAGAAGAAGAAGAAGAAGAATGCAGAAGTAATATTCTCAGCGAGAAGTCGGTGATCAGATCTGGTGACACGCTCATTAACTGCAAGACAAGTAAGTTATCATTATCTATTCTGGGGAATAGCTTTGAACATAGACGATCTGTCTTTGTCTCAAGGAATACATAGCATTTATAGTTTCTAAATTAACGAGAACAATTTACGGAATAGTAAATTTTGAATTGTAAGCTTAGGCGAGTGGCCTGTTGATAAGAATAAGTTGAGTCTGACAAGTAATACAGAAAGGAGCTAGGAACTGGCACCTCTTTTATGAGTTATCAAAGAGATAATAAATGAATTACTTAAATAAATACCGAACTCTTCAGCATACCCATCCTGCCATTAATCCTAAAAGATTACCACTACAACCAATAACCACAGTTCTACCTCGGAGAGCTTTCTCCCTCTCAGCTTCGACAACAAAGGTGGACACCCCAACAACCCTCAGATTGTTGTCAACGTTCCGATTGCACTACAGAACTGTGCTGGGACGCGGCACAATCATTTAGGGTAGCAAGTGAAATTTGTGACTGGACTCAGGACTTTTTGCTATGGAGGACACAGAATATTATCTGCGATGGAGAGTCATTCACGTATGTTCCAGGGCAGTGTGTTGGGACTCTTGATTTTCTTACCGTATATTACAGCCGTTGCAGACACTATTAATAGTAAAATCAGGCTTTTTGCAGATGATGCAGTTATCTATAATTAAGTACTGTGCATAAATATTCAATCAGATCTTGGTAAGATTTCAAACTGGTACAAAGACTCGCAACTCCCATTAAATTCCCAAAAATGTAAAATTGTGCACTTCACAAAACGAAAAAACTTAATATCCTATGACTACAATATCAATGCGCCACATTCAGAATTGGCCAATTCATACAAATACCTGTAGGAATATAAAATGGAATGATCACATACCCTCACAGTCACGGATGAAGCATGTGGTGGACTTCGGTTTATTGCTAGAATTCTGAGGATGTGCTATCAGTCTACAAAAGGAGATTGCTTGCAAATGACTGCCGCGATCCATCTAGAATGTTGCTCACGTGTGTGGAACCTGTACCAAATGGGACTAAGAGGGGATATTGTCGGTTATTAATAATGAGCATACACAGAGAGGTTTTGATTCATGCTCGAACCGAACTTCTCATTTTAGCTTCTGATAAATGCGTACTTATGTTACGTTTCGATATATGTGTTTGCTTATTGATAAATGACATTATCATCCGCTTGCACCATCTATTTTTGGATAAAATGCCTCTCCTCTGTTTTGAAATTGTTGTGTTCCGGCGCCGCCCGATGTGGCCGAGCGGTTAAGGTGCTTCAGTTTGGAACCGCTACTGTCGAATCCTGCCTCGGGCATGGATGTGTGTGATGTCCTTAGGGCTGGACCTTAAGTTGGTTTACCGGTGTAGTAAAATAGATGTGTCACTAAGCTTATTGTTTTTATTTATTTTTTCTACTTACTTTACGAGGTAGTAATTATATTTACGTGCCAGAAGAGCCAGAAAGTATCAAGAGACGTGGATAATCGCAAAAAAAGTAACCAGAAAAAACTCATGAATGAAATGACTATGTCTTCATGAAGAAATATGTATGTATTTTAAGTTCACCACGAAATACCTCGGGTAGTAAAACAGATTTGCCTGAAGATTAAGGTTTGTTTTTGTGTCTTTATTTACTTATTATACGAGATACTAATTATATTTTTGCCTCTCGAGAGTTAACTATGTACCAGGACACTTGAATAATCGTAAAAAAATGTAAACCGAATCAAAACTCGTAATACATGACAATCTCTTCGTGAAGAAATATCATAAAAATTTTATATAATTGCGCTGACTGTTCCTATGACAGAGTTTCTATGAGGTGCAACAATTTTTCTCGAAGTTCAAAGTTTTGATCTACTTTCCCATTCACAACGGTTTTGCTTAGTTTAATTACTTCTTATTTCTGACTTTCTGCCTCTAATGAAACAAGATTTGCAGTAATTACTTCTTTTGAGTCGGGGAAACGGTTTTATTGTTTCTGTCGTTTTTGTAACCACGCCTGTGTGGTACGAGGGCATGCTGGAAAGTAATGCCTTCGAACTTTTTTTATGTAATAACTCTTAACGCTTTACAAAAAAATAACTATATTAACGTTCCGTATCTTTATATTATTTCTCAACATAGTCACCCTGGCGACGAACACATTTCTCCCAGTGATAAATCAGTTTGTTGGTACTTTTTTCCAAATAGTTTCCGATCACGCCCATTACCCCACATCAATAGCAATGCCAATTACGACATTACGAGAGTTAAGACAATACAACACCCAGTCGCCGAGCGGAGAAAATCACCGACCCGGCCGGAAATCGAACTCGCGCCTCTGCGCTTCGCAATCCGCCGCCTGACCGCACACCTACTGAGCAGGACATACCGTCATTCTTGAATGTTTGACTTCCTTCAAGGAGCTACACCCTCACCTCTGCTTCATCAGTATCAAAGTGAAGTCCTCAAAGGTGTTCCGTAAGTTTCTGACACAGGTGCAAATCGGATGGGGCAAGATGACATTAGCACCACAGTTTCCATGATTACGAGCATGAACAATTCAACGTCGCACATTACTGATGTCGGTACAATCATCGCCGTACACAGCTTTCATTCTTCTATGGATTTTAGTTGGAGGCTCGTTTTCTGCGGTTAGCAACTCATTTATGGAAAGCTGTTTCTCATGCACCGACTTACTTACGTCACTCACCGCCATGTTACAGGCTACAATTGGAAGTCTGTACGAAACCACCTCTGTTTACTTCGTGAGCACTGCCAGAATTGGAACTGTTTACACTGTCGTTCAAAAACAAAAATGGCTCTGAGCACTATGGGACTTAACATCTGAGGTCATCAGTCACATAGAACTTAGAACTACTTAAACCTAACTAACCTAAGGACATCACACACATCCATGCCCGAGGCAGGATTCGAACCTGCGACCGCAGTGGTTGCGCGGTTCCAGACTGAAGCGCCTAGAACCGCTCGGCCACACAGGCCGGCTACACTGCCGTAAGAGCCCCCATGTCGCCACCTCCGTGTCTCGGGGCGAACTGTAACCGGTACATTGATAGATGTACTATAGCATTCCATACCAGTTTCCTGTTTTACAAACTCCGAACTGCAGCATGAAATGTATTCGCGGTAGCCACTACGAACAGCCATCAGCTGTGTAATGGAATGACGACAACGAAAATTTTTGTTGGACCGGGACTCGTAATTTTTTTATTGTCAGAATGACTTGGTACTATCATGACACTTCAGTAGCCCACAGTCAAACCATTATGTAATAGAAGCTGCAAATGGGAGAAAAAATTAATTATTGTGACAGAATAATGGATGGAAAAAAAACGAGAACATAGCCGAGAAACCACCATGATACGTATCAACAATTATTTTTATAAAGTTTTTAGTAATTTTTTAAATTTCTTTGTATTTATATGTTTTTATAGGTTGTAACAGAATCTAAAAGCAGAAGGAAAACGAAACCAGATTACTGTCGAAACAGAAAAACTAAGAAAAAACCCAATTTGACTGCAAGAATTCTATACGCTCATGTGTATCTATACTTCATCTATACACAATAGAGACTGGAGCGATGCTGAGTCAAAATACAAACTAAACGAACAGGGAAACCAGGAGAGGACAAGCCGAAGCAAATCAGATGGGAAACACATAACAAAGAGAAACACCTATCATCAGAAATAGAAAATTAACCAGCACCTTGCTGACGCGAAACAAGATTCACCATGTTGGCGAAGAGGTCTCGATATCGAGGCATTCGCAAGCATGTTCAATAGGCAGTGATGATGTAGTGAATGTAGATCATGTGATCTTCCCCCTCGCCTTCTACAACATAATGAACTAAGTGTCCCAGCAACCACATAACGTAATGGGTTTTCGACGGTGGAAAAAAAGAAGAGTCTGGGAGCAATATGATGTCCGTAGTGTATTGAGTCTCAGAGGATCGAGTAAGGAAGGCCATTTCTGTTCTGATCCAAGATCAGTTTGCCGTATGACCTCCACAAGTGAAGCTTATCTGGAGATGTACAACGACTACATGAATCCGTGAGCTAAGGCCAAAACGGAAAAGTCGCACGTTCTTTGGAATGACGTTACTGACTATCTTATACCACGAGGATGCTACAGGCATCGGCAAAATCGGAAGACCGATATTGCGCCAAACTGTCGCCCAATTTGTTTGCGGCGATCCTCTTCCGACGAGGTTCGGGCAAGAACTGCCTTCCAATGAGTCTGTAGGAATTTCATGGTAAGGACGGGTCTCCACAAGATGTCAGCCCCTAAATAGCTCGCCGCACGACGGAAGTCAAGAATGTGTTTTAACTTATAATTTATGTGACCAACATCAATAGGGGGTTCATGACTAGCGGGACGGACACAGAGAAATAAATGAGACGTGAATGTGTGAGTTTCTTGAGTCATCGTCAAAGCAGTACGACGCACATGTAGCAAGTGCGTCTTTCTCCGTATATCAGTCAGGTCTAGCCTCGTGATGACCTCATACGGTAAGCGAAATATATGTCTTTTCCATAAGAAACGACCAAGCAATTGTAGTTTCGTCGCCATCATCGAGGGAAGCGGATTAACTTGGGCCACTTAATAAGCCCCGCATTAGACGTATGTATCCAGTATTCGGACTACCTGGAGAAGAGTATGAGAACGCCTTTCATGCTCTAGTATCGCTCCCTGAATTTTTTCCGTAACAGACTTCCAGTTGAGTGCCGCCATTTTGTGTGGACAACGATCAATGATACCGAGAGACGTATGCCGATCCACTGCAGTAGCCCATGGAACAACCGCGTCATCAAAATCTCGCAAGCGAAAAAATGGTTGAAATGGCTCTGAGCACTATGGGACGTAACATCTGAGGTCATCAGTCCCCTAGAACGTAAAACTACTTAAACCTAACTAACCTAAGGACATCACACACATCCATGCCCGAGGCAGGATTCGAACCTGCGACCGTAGCGGTCGCGCGGTTCCACACTGAAGCGCCTAGAACCACTCGGCCACAACGGCCGGCTCGCAAGGGAAGAAGCTTGCCTTTTAACTTCAATAGCTTTGCATATGAACTCTGACAAAAATCATCGATTACAGCCTTCAGTCGACGTATCTCAGCAGGATTGCGAAGTAGAACCATCACGTCATCCGCGTATGGACGAACAGCTATAGCCCAGCCGGAAAGCGTCCAACCTGTCAGCTGTGATGCTAGCATCCGAAGTAGGGGCTCCAGAGACAACACAAAGTCACTAACAGCGGGCTTCCTTGAGGCACTCCCCTACGTATATTTATTGGGGGGCGTCAGTTGGCCATTAACAACCACCGAAGCCGGAATACCCGTAAACAGATTTGAGAGCACCCGACGTGTGTCAACAGCAAAACCAACTGCCTCCAGAATACGAAGCAAAATGTCGTGATTAACATGATAAAATGCTTTATCAGAGTCTAGGAAAGCAAGGGCAGAAGGGACGGACGTTGCAGCAGCAACCGAAATCACGTCACGACACTCGACTATAGGGATAAGAATGGTACGACCAGGTGCGCAGCTTTCACGTTTTGCAACAATCGTCTCCATCAGAGCCGACATCCTATTATTAACTGCCCTCGCCACTGTCTTATAATCAAACAAAGTAAGTGGGCGAAAGCTATCAGCAGCAGCCGGTCCAGTGCATTTCGGGATTAAAACAATTTTTCCCACTTTGAACGTGGTCGGCTGTGATACGGAGTATCCGGAAACAGGACTTCCATAAGCTCCTTGTCTTTGAGAGAAAAGTGCTTCGGAAGATCTTCGGTCCGGTTCTGGATGCAGATACAGGGGAATGGAGGATCAGATACAACCAAGAGCTTGAGGAACTATACCAGCAGCCCAACATAGCAGGAGCTGTCAAAGCCAAACGAATGCAGTGGGCCGGCCATGTGGCCCGGATGGAGGATCACAGATGGCCTCGGAAGCTCCTGGATTTCACACCTACAGGAAAGAGACCGCCAGGGAGACCCAAGAAGTGTTGGAGGGATGGACTCCATGAAGATTTAAAACAAATGTCAATAGATGTGGACGAATGGCGGATAGCAGCAATGGACAGAATACAGTGGAGGAGGAAACTTGTAGATGCGTGCGGTTCACTGGGCCTGATCACGTAGTAGTAGTAGTAGTAGTAGTAGTTGAACGTGGTCGGCACTACTCTACCCTGAACACTTCATTCAAACGGGAGGTAAAGGTAGCACCCAACAACGGCCAAAAGCGCACGTTAAATTCCTTGGGAAGTCCACCTAGACCCGGGGACTTTTGGGAAGGCGAGCCCACAATAAGTTTGTAAACTTTCTCAGGCTAAAAGGCAGCTGATAGCGTTGCATTTTGTTCGGGTGTAATTGTCGTATCCATGATGCTGACGAGTGGGTCATAAAAGGTTTCATTGGACTCATCGATGTCTACATAGGACTGGTGTAAGATACGCACTATATCAGATTCCTCTGATACGATACGTCCATCATTTGTCGTGAGAGAATGAATACAAGCGCGAAGGCGACGGGTCTGATGCCGAAGCAAACCATGCAAGGACGTCAGTTCGTCCGTCACCAATGAAAGCGGCTTAGATCGGATTTTCAAACCTTCCATTTGTATTTTCCTTAAGGTCAACAATTTTGCCTTTTCATGCCTAACATCCGCAAATCGCAGAGGGGCATGATCCGAAGCAGCATAAACTTCACGCAGGAGGGAATAGCAAGATTCGTAAGTTCTCCGAAAGTCTCGGGCTTTGGCAGCACAGAAAAGTATCAGAGTTTGCCTGAACCTCGATTTTGCAAGCTGGGTCCGCCAGTCAAGGGTGGAAGAGTATTTCGCACTGGATCGTAGAGTACTCTCCCACACGACTCGCATCACGGCATCAAGAGAGATGTCAGCTAAGTGAGCGACGTTTAACATCCACGGAGGACGAAACAATTTGACAGGTTGCCGTTCTAGATTGAGAGTCGTGGTCAAAGCACAGTGATCCGTAAAGGAAGCTAGGATGACTTCAACACTAAGGATACTATCGCTCAGGCAGTCTGATAACTAAAACCTATCTAACCTGCTACTAGAAGTTGCAGTTATGTGGGTAAATTTAACTAATGTCGGGTATTTACATATCCCGGGTCTAGCCGGACTTCCCAAGGAATTTAACGTGCGCTTTCGGCCGCTGCTGGGTGCTACCTTTACCTCCCTTTTGAATGAAGTGTTACAGGGTAGAGTAGTTGCGACCTCATTCAAAGTGGGAAAAAGAGATTGATCTGCAGGACGCAATACACAGTTAAAATCACCACCAAACAGAATACCGGGAGGACACTTACGCAACAGATAAACAATATCCTCTTTATAAAAACGCGAACGATCCACTGCGCGAGCAGTGCCAGACGGGGCATGTAAAAGAATCAAGGTAAGATTAAAAAGTTGACAACCTATGCCCCTGCCAGAATCCAACATTTCCACCTCAGCAATAGGAACGCCTTGGAGAAAGAATAAGGCGGTCGCCGTAGAATATTCGAGTGCTACATTAAAGATCACACGAAAACCAGGTAAGGAGAAATTACTAAATAACACCTCCTGTAAGAAGACTATGTCCGCATATGAATCATAAATGAATTGATGCAGCGAAGACAATCGCAGTTCTGATTCCACACGAGTAATATGTAAGGAAAGGACCGTGGTGGTTTGCGTCATTGACCAAAGCTATACAGGGATGTAGGGAACGTAATGAGCAGAATTAGGTAGACAGCTGAGCGTCACGAACCACTGCGGAGTCCACAGAGGAATCAGACATAGGGGGACCAGAACCCCCATCATTGCAACCTTTTTTCTCAGATTTATTAAGTGCCACCGCACGGTCAGGTTGTACGCGTTGTTTCTGCCGGCTACGTGGCATGGCGGCTTCTGCAGACGGAGGTGTGGGAGGGGTCATAGGCACAGCCTCCTACCCCTCAGAACAAGGGCCTTGTACTGCAGATCCGGTCACTAAGGCGGAAGCATTCTGTGGAACTACCAATACAACAGGTGATACTTGGTCGCTAATTTCATTCTCCTCGGGAGTTGTTGTACGCGGCAAATTCGGGAATCTGTCGGCGTCTGAAGACGAAGGAGCAGGAGGACATTGCGTTGTCTCTGGCAGTAACGGAGGACACAAAGACGAAGGGGGGGGGGGGGGTACGTTCCCAATCCACTCACAGGCCGCTCAGAAGGAGCCACTTTGCGAACAGGAGGGATGCTGGAGATAACTTCTTCGCCACTCACCGTACCACGGACGGGAGGTACCGTAGCATCGAGAGAAGCAGGGGACACAATTGATACGGAGGAGGTCGGGACAGAAGGCACAGCCAAATCCTCGCCCTCAACATCTTGAGGGCAACGTCGCTTGTTTGTCACTGTTACGGTTCTATCCTGAGGGCACTAGGATTCTGAACCTGTCGTGGAGGTGAAGGCGGAAATTCATTTACACGATATTCAGAACTGACGCTTTGTTCATTATAGTCTGAAGGAGAAGTAGGTCGAACGTCGGGAGTGGAAGGAACAAGCTCAGCAACAGTCAATTTGCGACGCTGCATTAATGACGGCTTTAATACAAAAACCCTCCTCGGGCAATTAGACCGAACGTGTCCACTTTCATTACGTAGGAAGCAGGTTCCCTCTTGACCTGTGTACACGACACGAACGCGATAACCACACACTAGTAATGTGATGGAATATTGCGCTTGACATGCATTTGCACGAAACGAATTCCACTATATCATTGTTATCTGTGTTGAGTAGGCCAACGTTCACTACGGACGCTTCTCGCGTTATCATAAGGAGTCAATATAGCCTTTAGAACACTCGAACATTAGTATAGTCTGTTTCAGCATCTACGAGTGACTCCATACTAACAGAATTATCGCGATGCTCGAATGGGACCCGAGAATCATGTCGCGACAATAATCTTTCAACGTGAAGGGTGTAGTGGGACGAAATTAAGCATCATCCATCCACCAATGTCAGCCCAGTTTGCAGGTGACTATAAGTTTAATTTAGTTTTGTTTATGTATTTTTCTTAATATTTGTAGTAGATGTGAATTATCTAAAAGTTTTGTATTTTTTTTATGTGTTTCATGTACGGAGAGGGCGGCGCAACGAACGGAGACAGCATCTTCGTCGCCGCGACCAGAGAGGAAATTGCTGGCCGCTATACGTCGCGGGTCGACAGCCAAGGAGCAACAGAAGATCCTGGAACCGAGTTGTTGCGTCGTGCTTCTAAAAAATTAAAAATGAATTTTTGTACTCTTTCTGTACAACAATGACGTCATATAGAGCTTAATCTTATTAAAAGTCAGTCCTATTTTGCCAACGCTCAAGTTCACATATGTACGTGTAGGAAGCTAATAAAATAGTGTATGCTACTAAAGTTGAAACACGTGTTCTGAGGATTAATTATGAAGAATTATGTGAACGGATTAATAATATATTTGACAAGATTAGTGATTCTGACAGCGTTCATCGAAACTTTGAATCTCAAAGGTTTATTTAATGTGTGATTCTGATATCGATTAAATCAAGATAACGTGTGTCAATATAATTTCTGAGGAGAAACAAACGAAATTTAAATCGAAAAAGTCTACGAAAACCAATTGGCCCAAGTGATGTAATTCTTTGCATACGACTCAACTGATGTTTTACAGTTTCGTTCAAGAACCATTCTATGACAATTTAAAAAGCATATAAATCATTTTTGAAGTGGGTTGTAACTGACGTAGGTGACGAAGTCTGCACATGGTCATATATCAAACGAAAATCGGTTATAAAAAACTTACGTCGTTACACTACAGGGGTAGGCATAAATTTCACGCAAAACACGCACTCGTCTGCGTCAAAACAAGCGTTGTGCACCTGATCAGCGTTCACATGAACTGTATCGTGGATTTCTAGAGACCCGGGCTGCACGTGTCGCGTTGTTATATCGAAAGTGAAGCTCACAGTACCTTTTCGTGGAATACACGTGGAAACCATGGTAGCCATAGCGGAACAGCCGACACCGCTGCAAGTAGACGAACTCAAAACAGACACTAAGGGGGAGCGGAAGCTCTACGATTCACTCGGCAGACGGAACGACACTGACGAGGAAAACTTCACACATGCGACGCTGCGGCAAGTGAAGTAAACAAGCACCTTCCCGCTCGGCGCTCGAAGCGGAACTGGCCATTCGATTATACAGTTGATGGTTGTCCGTATTCTCAACTACAAATACATATCATGTATTTCACAGAACTGTAGTGGACGCAGTGCCTACGCCTTCGGACACGCATACGTGTCCGAAGGAAGTTTGCATCGTACGTCTGAACAACACAGACGCTTCAATTAGTGTACTGAGGAAAACGTGCCGGCCGCAGTGACCGAGCGGTTCTAGACGCTTCAGTCTGGACCGCACGACCGCTACGGTCGCATGTTCGAATCCAGCCTCGGGCATGGATGTGTGTGATGTCCTTCGGTTAGTTAGGTGTAAGTAGTTCTAAGTTCTAGGGGACTGATGACCTCAGACGGTAAGTCCCATAGCGCTCAGAGCCATTCGAACCATTTGAGGAAAACGTTACATTACTGTGTAAATATATGACGTCTTTCTGCAATTCGTCATGTCTTCTTCTATTTGCTAACTATTTCCTGTGCTCAAAAAGAGACATGTTCTTCAGTAAATTTCTGTAGGTTACATGAAAATCTTGACTAAGCAGTCGTTTAATATGCTGTTTCATACCCCTCGTCCTCTTTAGGAAACCTACTGAATGACAAATTCCGCGTCTTCTTATTCTCACTGCTGCAATATATTGCGCTACGTACCCTACCTTACGATAATATAGCACCAGTGTGGCTCCTACATACCGGGGGATATTGGCTTTGTTTGTTCCTTCTGAAAGACTTTTTTTACCGCAGGGGATGCATCGACATGTTTCTGTTCAGTGGTAAGAGATTACGTAAATTAGTGTTTCCCAGTTTTTATTTACTGAGTAATTCGGATGCTTGTAAAACTTTCACTAGCGTACCTGTCTTAAAAACAACGATATTATGTTAACAGAATCTTCCGTCAGTTCTTGGTAGAACAACATTATAATAAATGGAAAGCACCAGTTTGCTTTCGTTGTACAATATTACTTTTAATGTTAACCGGGTTTCGGATTACAAGGACATCTTCAGACATTTACTGACTATTATTACCAAAGAAGTTACAATGATTGCAAACAACATTGGAGGGGATGTAACACGTCTAGACTGAAGTAGGAACATACTGAATAGCACATAAGTAACAGTGGAGCAGACAGGAAAACCTTTAAAAGAAAATAGAAATGTAGGCATGCTATTCCTATTTCGCGTTAAAGGTTTTCCTGTCTGCTCCATTGTTATTTATGTACTGTTCAATTTTTATTTTTTCATTGCTTTACCACCACACTGTCAAAGATGTTACTTACTGTATGTTTCTACTTCAGTCTAGACGTGTTGCTTCTCTTCCAATGTTGTTTGTAAACATTGTAACTTCTTTGGTGACCGCGCGAATGCTACGGTCGCAGGTTCGAATCCTGCCTCGGGCATGGATGTGTGTGATGTCCTTAGGTTAGTTAGGTTTAAGTAGTTCTAAGTTCTAGGGGACTGATGACCACAGTAGTTAAGTCCCATAGTGCTCAGAGCCATTTTTTTCTTTGGTGATGATAGTAAATGTCTGAAGATGGCCTTGTAAGCCGAAAACTGGTTAACAATAAAAGTAATATTGTAGAACAAAAGCAAACTGGTGCTTTTCATTTATTACAACGATATTAGTTAACATCACTAATAAAACTTAAATACGTATATATTTCTGCTAAAAATAAAACATGGCAATTATATATTTCATAAAACTGCGCTAACTATTGCTACGGGGGCTGTACAGTAAAGAATAATCGTAAGTTTTTCTAGGTCTTAATGTCTCGCACTAGAATTTAATCTTACGATGTTCTGTCAGCCAAACGTGAAACAACGTGTAGTTGTATTAGCAACACTCCTGCTTCCCAGTTCTGAGGGACGGGCTACCCGAGACACGTTCAGTATCGCCTACAGCAACAATGGAAGTTCGCGCAATGAACAATACGAGGCCTTGAAATTCTGATTTCTTCCCAATAAAACTTCAGCTGATACCTATGCAGTGAATCATACCGGACGCCTATAGGGTGAGTGTTCTTCTCTACAGCACAGCGCGGAGATAGTTCAAAATGTTTAAAGAGGTGTTTCCAGACACGTCTTCGGTGGTCATCGGGGCTTATTTTGAAGCGGAACTCATCACGAAAGACACTTCTACTCCAGTTAATGAGATTCCAGGCCGACGACGTGTCCGGAGGCGCCCCAGACAGCGACGGGATACCAACCTGACAGTCACTTGCCATCTAGATTGGCACCCTGGAAGGATTGTCTGGTGTGCCGTTTCATTCCATAGAAGGACGACTTTGGTTGTCATCCTCGACACCAGTACAGTACAGCGGTATGTCGACAGTATTCTTCACCCCGTTTTGTTTGCCTTCATGGCAGGCGATCCTGGGCTTTCATTTCAGCAAGATAATGCCTGCCCACACACGGCGAGATTTTCCCTGTATGTCTTCATGCTTGCTTGTAGAGCAAGGTCGTCTGCTCACAGTTGCTGCTCTTTAGAACAGATGACTTCAAAGGCAGCATCGAGGCATTTCAGTCCGTACTATGGTATGTACAAAGACTACAACGATTCTTTCTCACATAGTATCCAGTAGTGCAATTCTTGAGAAATAGTCTGACAACCCTATGACAAGAACCTAGGTGGCAATTGCGGGGTAGTTTGTAATCACAGATAGCATGTGATCACAGGTTTGGCAAGCAAAATAATTAAACTATCTGAATAAGCAACTAAATCCTGACTAGCATTTCTACATAACACCACTGTAGTGTGCGAGATTACTTAGTATATCAGGCAAACAATAATTAGCGAATCATTATTTGTAGAAACTACTTTATCAGCACCTGAAACCTGACAGCATGCAGCTAAGCGCTATTATTTCTAATGTCTCGTAGCTATACCTAAATATGTGACTGCCAGTGCATCAGTTTTCACTGACTGTGAGGTGAACCTTAACCCTACGGCAAGATGGTGACCATGTAACAAAGCATGGTATGACGTGTAAATAAAGTAAAGGTATATATTGAAGTGAATCTGAAAGAAGGAGACTGAGAAAGGATTAATACTGGTAATGAAAGCACAAAATGATTTTTTCATGCTTTAGTTCATTAGAATATTCGCTGGTTTTTATTTGTCCATGCTATTCGGCAGCCAAGTTATTTTATTTTTTAGTGTTTCATATGTTTACAGCGTTAACATTATGTGCCAAGTGAAAAGTGTCTCTCTCTCTCTCTCTCTCTCTCTCTCTCTCTCTCTCTCTGCAACACTGCAAACAGCTAATCTGTAAAATTTTGTTCCCCAGTTCATTAGTGCACATAATTTTTTTCGATGTTAGTTCTCAATTACAAACAAAAAATGCAACAAGTGTGAAGTCTCACTCTACAACAGTGCAGACGTCCAAATTATAAAAATCTGATAATGTGTTTGCTATGTACAGCATGTAGTGGGACGCGAAATTGAAGCGTCACCCCTCCACCAGCGTCACCCCAAATTGCAGGTGAATATAGGTTTAATTTAGTTTTTTGTTTATGTATTTTTTGTAATATTTGTAATGGTTGTGAACTGTCTAAAGTTTGTATTTATTTTTTATGTTTCATGTACGGAGTGGGCGGCGCAACGAACGGACACAACATCTTCGTTGCTGGGACCAGAGAGAAAATTGCTGGCCACTATACGTCGCGGGTCGACAGCCAAAGAGCAACAGAAGATCCTGAAACCGAGTTGTTGCGTCGTGCTTCTAAAAATTAAAAAAATTGAGATTTCGTAATGTTTGTACAACAATGACGTCATAGAAAGTTTAATCATGTGTAAATGTTCAGTCCTATCTTGTCAAGGCTCAGGTTCACGTCTATATGTATGAAGATAATAAATTAGTGTATACTACAAAAGTTTAAATACGTGTTCCGAGAATTTATTTATGAAGAATTATATTAAGGAAGAAGGACGACTGATTTATTTGACAAGATTATTAATTTTTGACAATATTCATCGCGAGTTTGAGTCTTGAAAGTTTATTCAATGTGGTTCTAATATTTGTTAAATCAGATAACTTCCATTAATATAACTTCTGAGAAGAAACAAAACGACATCTAAATTGAAAAAGTTTACGCAAACCAATAGGACTGAGTGACGAAATTGTGCGCATACGACTCAAATGATGATGTTTTACAGTTTCGTTCAAGAACCATTCTGAGACAATTTAAAAAGAATTTAAATAATTTTGAAGTGTGTTGTAACTGACGTAGGTGACGAAGTCTGCACATGGCCATATATCAAAAGAAAACCATTCATACAAAACTATACGTCGTTACACTACAAGCAGAGAAGTTGAACACTCCTCATTCAAACCAGTCAGTAAAGGACTCATAAATCCAGTAAAAGGTCGAGGCATCATTTGGACATCATTTATTGACTCAGAAAAAAAGACACTTCCATGAATATCCATCCATATGATCATCGACAATCTTCACAACTTCACATAGGAATATAACACTGGCACCACCACCATCAGACACAATTTCATCCACGTGATCACCACCCACACTGTTACATTTCCCATATACTGAGATCTTGCAGCCGGCCGGTGTGGCCGAGCGGTTCTAGGCGCTTCAGTGAAGCACCCCGCGACCGCTACGGTCGCAGGTTCGAATCCTGCCTCGGGCATGGATGTGTGTGCTGTCCTTAGGTTAGTTAGGTTTAACTTGTTCTAAGTTATAGGGGACTGATGACCTCATGTTTAGTCCCATAGTGCTCAGAGCCATTTGAACAATTTTTTGAAATCTTGCCTACACCATAGCTATCATCCTCATCAACATCAGGATCATCAAAAACCATGGTTTTTGATTATCAACAGTGGTAGAAACCTGTTATAGCCCTGACTGTTCCTTAAAAGGTTCTAACAGTGACACTTTAGCACTAAGCTCCTTGCCTGAACACACTGACAAATCATTTGGTTGGGTGACAGCAGGAGCTGCTGCCATTATGACAATGACGATTCCATGGAGATTGTTGGATATGATGATGGCAGCTGCATCTCTACCTCTGACGTACAATGTGGCAATGCAATGCTTGGTTATGACAATCATGTCAAATCAAGCTGCTGGAGTGCTGATGAGAGTTGCCATCACTGCGAGGTTGGTATGACTGCTGTTGAACGTCATGATGATGATGTCTGTAACTGTAGTACCTCACATACATGTCAAAGAAATTCCACCTGATGTAGTGGCAATTGAGTTGTAGCTATCGGAAGTGGCAATATTGGGTGTAATTCTAGCAGTGCATTCATACTGACTAACATCTCTTGAAGCAGCACAGCATCATCACCTGTTGACTGTGGTGGAGAGGATATTGCTCCACATCATGATAAGCAGAGTGAAGTGTATCTGGTGGTGATGCCATGGGTGACTGCACTGCCACCATCAGAAAGGTGTGATGGTGCCAGAACGCTACGGCATTAGCTGATCTGACCCCTCGTCAATGCCACCATTGCTGTAACATCCACTCATCTCCCCACACTATAATAACAGAAAAACCAAAACATTATATATATATATATATATATATATATATATATATATATATATATATAAAATCAGTTATCTGGAGGTGTATGGTATGGCATCAGGCCAGAAGACATCGAACAGTGCTAGATGCTTGGGATATCGGAGACACATGTGTAAAACAGATGCTTTATGTCCAACACAATTTTCACAGAACTCTTCCAGGACCACACACATAGAACATCAAGTTGCTGATGCCCATTTACGTATTTCGATGGCCTATCGCATATATGTTGCCAGTGGGAAGCATAAGGAGGAATTATTACCTGAGATATGAAATGGCACCTGTCAGTTATTTGCAGGCATATGGTAAGCCTTCTTGTCTGAAGATGTGAAACAGCTCTAGCAGTCTGTCACATACACTGTCAGTGGAAAATATAATGCATTATTATTATTATTTCTTTACTTTCTCAGACGTTAAGTCTGGTTAAAAATGGAAAGTGACGCGGACCTTGATCAAGCGTCACTTCCTTTTAACTGTACGGTATATGTTATATTGCATTTAGGAACTTTCGGGTAATTGAACATGTATCAATAATTACAGATTTCTGTAGTTGTATATATAAGTTTGGATGTAGCTGTATTGCATTGATGTACTGGTGGATATTGTGTGGTATGACTCCTGTAGTTGATAGTATAATTGGTATAATGTCAGCCTTATCCTGATGCCACTTGTCCTTGACTTCCTCAGCCAGTTGGATGTATTTTTAAATTTTTTCTCCTGTTTTCTTTTGTGTATTTGTTGTATTGGGTATGGATATTTCGATTAGTTGTGTTAATTTCTTCTTTTTATTGGTGAGTATGATGTCAGGTTTGTTATGTGGTGTTGTTTTATCTGTTATAATGGTTCTGTTCCAGTATAATTTGTATTCATCATTCTCCAGTACATTTTGTGGTGCATACTTGTTTGTGGGAACATGTTGTTTTATAAGTTTATGTTGTAAGGCAAGCTGTTGATGTATTATTTTTGCTACATTGTCATGTCTTCTGGGGTATTCTGTATTTGCTAGTATTGTACATCCGCTTGTGATGTGATCTACTGTTTCTATTTGTCTGCATTTATCCGTTGTGGTATTGGGATCTTTAATAATATGCTTGCTGTAATATCTGGTGTTTATTGTTTGATCTTGTATTGCAATTATGAATCCTTCCGTCTCACTGTATATATTGCCTTTTCTTAGCCATGTGTTGGATGCGTCTTGATCGATGTGTGGCTGTGTTAGATGATACGGGTGCTTGCCATGTAGTGCCTTCCCCTTCCAATTTATTTTCTTCGTATCTGTTGACGTTATGTGATCTAAAGGGTTGTAGAAGTGGTTATGAAATTGCAGTGGTGTAGCCGATGTATTTATATGAGTGATTGCTTTGTGTATTTTGCTAGTTTCTGCTCGTTCTAGAAAGAATTTTCTTAAATTGTCTACCTGTCCATAATGTAGGTTTTTTATGTCCATGAATCCCCTTCCTCCTTCCTTTCTGCTTAATGTGAATCTTTCTGTTGCTGAATGTATGTGATGTATTCTATATTTGTGGCATTGTGAACGTGTAAGTGTATTTAGTGCTTCTAGGTCTGTGTTACCCCATTTCACTACTCCAAATGAGTACGTCAATATTGGTATAGCATAAGTATTTATAGCTTTTGTCTTGTTTCTTGCTGTCAATTCTGTTTTCAGTATATTTGTTAGTCTTTGTCTATATTTTTCTTTTAGTTCTTCTTTAATATTTGTATTATCTATTCCTATTTTTTGTCTGTATCCTAGGTATTTATAGGCATCTGTTTTTCCCATCGCTCCTATGGAGTCACTGTGGTTATTCAATATGTAATCTTCTTGTTTAGTGTGTTTTCCCTTGACTATAATTTTTCTTACATTTGTCTGCTCCAAAAGCCATATTTATATCATTGCTGAATACTTCTGTATCTTTAGTAATTGGTTGAGTTGTTGATTGGTTGCTGCCAGTAGTTCTAGATCATCCATGTATAGCAAATGTGTGATTTTGTGTGGGTATGTTCCAGTAATATTATATTCATAATTTGTATTATTTAGCATGTTGGATAGTGGGTTCAGAGCAAGACAGAACCAGAAAGGACTTAATGAGTCTCCTTGGTATATTCCACGCTTAATCTGTATTGGATGTGATGTGATATTATCTGAATTTGTTTGGATATTAAGTGTGGTTTTCCAGTTTTTCATTACTATGTTTAGAAACCATATCAATTTAGGATTTACTTTGTATATTTCCAATATCTGTAGTAACCATGAGTGGGGTACACTATCAAAAGCTTTTTGGTAATCAATGTATGTGTAGTGTAGCGACCTTTGTTTAGTTTTAGCTTGATATGTCACCTCTGCATCTATTATCAGTTGCTCTTTACATCCTCGTGCTCCTTTGCAGCAGCCTTTTTGTTCTGCATTTATAATTTTGTTCTGTGTTGTATGTGTCATTAATTTCTGTGTAATGACTGAAGTTAATATTTTGTAGATTGTTGGTAGGCATGTTATTGGGCGATATTTATCTGGGTCTGCTGTGTCTGCTTGATCTTTAGGTTTCAGATAAGTTATTCTATGTGTAAGTGTATCAGGGAATATGTATGGGTCTGCAATGTAACTGTTAAATAATTTAGTTAGATGTGGATGTGTTGAGGTGAACTTCTTTAGCCAGAAATTTGCTATTTTATCATTTCCAGGGGCTTCCCAATTGTGCATAGAATTAGTTGCTCGGGTGACTTCATGTTGCAAAATTATCACTTCAGGCATTTGTGGTATCATCTTGTATGAGTCTGTTTCTGCTTGTATCCACCGTGCATGCCTGTTATGTTGTACCGGGTTTGACCATATGTTGCTCCAGAAGTGTTCCATGTCTGTTATGTTTGGTGGATTTTCTATTTTAATGTGTGTGTTATTTATTGTTTGGTAAAATTTCTTTTGGTTTGTATTGAATGTTTGGTTTTATTTCCTTCTATTTTCACTGTTTTTGTATCTTCTAAGTCGTTTGGCCAATGCTTGTAATTTCTGCTTCTTTTCATCTAATTGCTCTATTGCTTCTTGTTGTGAGATTTTACCTAACCTTTTTCGTTTTTTGTCTGATATTCCATTTCTTATAAATTGTGTTAGCTGTCGGATGTCTTTTCTCAGCTTTTCTATTCTGATCTGTAGCCTGTGTTGCCATGCTGGTTTTGTGGGTTTCTTCTGTGTGTTGGTTGGTTCTGATCTCTGCCTAGTGTGTATATTTAGTGTAGTGAGTGCTCCTACATAAACCAGTAGTTGTACCTCTTCCATAGTTGTGTATTCATTTATTTTGTTGTGTATGATTGTGTTGATAGTTTTTATTGTTGTTTCGACTTGTGGGTTATTTGGTGGTCTATGCAAGAATGGTCTAATGTCTGTATTTGTGTATTTGTATTCTATATATGTCAACTCAAATTTTTCTTCTGTATCTAACATGTGTGTCACTTCATGTTCTATTTATTATTATTATTATTATTATTTGCCACATGACACAGAGACTCAATGCAGGTGAACATTGATTATATGTTTTGATAAGACAGTTTTATTTTGGGTATGTGACAGTGGAAATATGGTTGTAAGTTCCTTTGGGAACAAACTGCTGAGGTCGTCGGTCCCTAGACATACAGGCTACATAATCTAACTTGAACTAACTTACTCTAAGGACAACACACACACATCCATGCCTGAGAGACGACTCGAACCTCTGATGGGGGAAGCCGTGCAAACTGTGCCAAGATGCCTCTGACTATGCTGCTACTCTGCATGACTACATGACAGAGTTTAGTGATTTGTTATTAGGAATTGCAATCACATCTGCATAATACGACAAGAAACCTATGTGTATTTTGCATGCTTAGTACTACCCTCAATCCCCAATCTTCTACTTAGGGATTAAATTTCGTGAAGGTTATCAATTAAAAGTGTAAACATATGCTTGTACTGCGGACTGATAGTTGTTAAATGGAACGCTCAGTGTTCTGGGAAAATTCACATCTGTAAGGGAAATCACACACAAGATCCTAGTGACCAGTTCTGGAGTATTGCACCAGCGTTCAGAGACATGTTGCTAGGATCTTAATAGGCTGACACACCCCCATTTGAAAGTGTAATGGAAACGCTTGGAGAATGGGATTCCATTCACAAAAGAAAATGTAGTTCTCGTGAAAACTGTGTTAGGTAAATTTCGAGAACATGTTTTCGAAGAAGGCAGTGGAATCATAGTACAACCACCATCATATGTGTCTCGTAGGAATCATGAACTGACAGTGATTATGGTTCAATATGCAAATGGAATAGATGAGTAATTCAGTATTTGGAGTGTAATTTTTTTGATTACATCTTATGTGCAGACTTGATATGGTAGTTGTCAATGCATCTATGACCGTTATGCCAACGTTAGCGACCTAATGGACTTTGAATGAAAGTGAACTGCCGATAAATAAAGGATGAAACAAATCGCCTGGATCATATATAATTACTGTATTTAGTGTCATGGTTACATACTTGCTTCTTAGTGAAACTTTGTAAACCTGCACAAGAGGACAATACTTGCTGCAAACCTCTGTGTATTTGCAACACTTTCGGCGATTTAGATTCACCTTACAGATTTCGATGTTCATTGTCATGCCTTCTTCGTGTGGCCTCTGAGACAAAGCACCAGAATTTGTGTCATTATTGGCTTGTGTGCCATTTCCTTTATAGATGTGGTGTACTTTTCAAGAACATCAGTTGTTCCATTTAACAACTATAGAACTACAAGGTAAGTAGGGGTTTACGCCACATAACTGTGCTTTCATAAATATCCTAAATGAATTTATTCCCTCAGTAGACGACTGTGGGTTGGTGGTAACATTGTTGTTGTGGTCTTCAGTCCTGAGACTGGTTTGATGCAGCTCTCCATGCTGCCCCATCCTTTGCAAGCCCCTTCATCTCCTAATAACTATTGCAGCCCACATCCTTCTGAATCTGCTCAGTGTAATCATCTCTTGGTCTCCCTCTACGATTTTTACCCTCCACACTTCTCTCCAATACTAATTTGGTGATCCTTTGGTGTCTCAGAACATATCTAAACTACCGATCCCTTCTTCTCGTCAAGTTGTGCCACAAATTCCGCTTCTCCCCAATTCTGTTCAGTACCTGGAGTCACCTAATGAGGAGTCTCATTAGTTACGTGATCTACCTGTCTAATGTTCAGCATTCTTCTGTAGCACCACAGTTCGAAAGCTCCTATTCTCTTCTTGTCTAAACTATTTGTTGTCCATGTGTCACTTCCATACATTGCTACACACCATACAAATGCTATCAGAAAAGACTTCCTGACACTTAAATCTATACTCGATGTCAACAAATTTCTCTTCTTCCTAAACGTACACAAAAAAAATGGAGACTGTTGGTCATAATACGCAACTGTGATTACAAATCACTGATCATGAATTTAAAAAAATATGATCTTGCGCCTAAAACAGCCTTCCTGATATTACCTGCATCTAGCAATGTTTCATGTCTTCTGAGATGAGGCCATACCATGAGCTCACATATAAACAAGAGCTGCTGATTCACATCTCAAACGACAACGACGACAACAACAATAATAATAATAATAATTCTTATGTTCCCCTCCACCATATTTGATACTCTACCATAATGAAAAACTTGATATGTGTTGTGAATGGTCATTGATGGGTGCAATGCTGTGAAAACTATACAGCACAAAAGCATTTTAGGTGCTATCTGTATCCAGAAACTTCATTTTTGCACATGACTCTGATTTCACTTGCATCTATTGCCGTTTAATGTCTTCTAACACAAGGCCTCGTAGCCTGCCTTGGACTCTCCTCCTCCCACAGTGAAGCTGAAAATGGTGGCGACTAATGCGTATGCATGGGGAACACTCTACTCTCTGGGGATGCATAGTGATTGCCCACCACCACATGCCCTTGGTGTCTTTTTCAATGTGAAGGCGGCTCCTCACAGATTAGATCACTTCACAGTGCTATTATAACATCTTGAAGTATAGAGAAAATAATGATAAAGTCCAGTTTCAGCAGGTGATCGTGATTGTAAGCACATTATTCTTGAATGTGATGCTGAGCCTGTCAGCCTATCTGTTGAGACTATCTTGACATGTAAATGATGAGGAAACACTATTTTCCCTAGCGTGTGTGTGTGTGTGTGTGTGTGTGTGTGTGTGTGTGTGTGTGTAAATTCATGATCTAATATTGTTTTCTTCGATTTACATTACATTGGAGGCTAGTTGATGTGGTGGTAGTGATTATGAATGATCTGAGACACTGCAGCATTCCGCCAGTGAAGAAGCATGATACATTGAACCATCATCACAAGATGCATGATATCTAACACTTGGTTCCACAAAATCATTCTGTTGATGACGAGGAGGTGTAGTACAACTGCTATGGTAGCAATCAGCAGATTATCTGCAATCTCTGTAGTACCTTTTACTGCCACAACATTCTGATGGTGAAGAGATGTGTTACAGTCAGCCCTCACAGTCAACAGCCACTGGTGCACTGCTTCAAATGTACCTCACCATTCCTTGTTATTACTGCATCAGATTGTGGTATGCTGCATGGCCAGCATCTTGCCACAGGTGCTGGGTTCACATCACTACCCACGCATATTCTAATGCATTGGCAATCACATACTGAGTTGCAGCTATAAGAAATCAGTAATAAGTAGTTATTCTCTGCATGCTATCTGGTTCAAAGTGCTGATGAGGTAGGTCTGCACATGCTGTTTCAACGATAGCTGTTTGTCTGCTGTTGTATGGAGTAATCACACAGACTACAATGGTGTTACATACTACAATAGTCAGGATTTAGATGCTCCTTCAGATAATTTAATTGTTTTTGGATGTGAAACTTACAATTACAGAGGAACATACTACTCCAAAATTTACATCCAAGTGCATACCATAGGGTTCATACCATGTCTCGAAGATTCTGATCTTAAACAACAAACAAGAAAAAAATCATTGCTGTCTGTGTATATACCAAAGTATTGACTTGTAAAGTTTTTGAAGCCTTCAGCGTCATCTGCTCTAAAAAACAACAATCCTTTGAACAGAAATATGATTACATTACATCAAATTAGTCATGTGGGGTGTTTACATATAAGATTATGCGTGGCAATTGCTATAGATTATACTGTGCTTAAATTATGTGTAAAATATCGGTCATTATGTTTGCTGACTCTGTAGCACCTAATTGTTTAATACATGCTATTCGTTTGGTGTGAAGAAAATTGAACAAGACTATACAATAGTACTATTAAGCATAACTTCAGTGCAACTGTTTCACTTTTGGTCTACTTGTACAAATTATGATGGGGATCATTCCCTATCAACTGCACTATTAAATATGGTGTTATTCTAAATGATTCTGCATAACACAAAATGAAGGAATGCAATTCACACTGACAGAGCCTGCAGCTGTTATACAGGGTACAGCTAGCATCGTGGTAGGTGACACGGTGTGAGAGGTTGATGCGTACTGATCCTGATATTGTGGCGACAGGCTGTGCCTTCGCAGAGAGAGGCCAGACTATCATTGTCAGACAGCAAGTGCCCTCACCCATAACACTTAACACAGATGGTTACAAGCGATCACTCACTGTGGATGGCAGCAGCAAGGAAAGGTCTAGTATTTATAGCATGCACTGCAAGGCCTGGTGATGTGCATGCAGCTATTCATAATAAAAATGCCTTAATTGTTTACAAATAATGCCTTTTGTCCTGACTCTAAATTAATGTCACATTTGGATAATTTGTCCACCAGTCAGGACTTGTTTGTTCTATAGCAATAAAAAAAACACATGGTCCACACATTGGCACTACTGATACCCAAAATATATAAATATTCCTCCTATAACAACACACACACCTGTTGCTAATGCTGATATAATTTAGGTTTTAAAGTGCAATTGTTGATAGAAATAGCTTGATCTTTGTATTAAGCCACGCCATTCCCATTGCATATATTATTTGTTGAAAATTCATTTCGATTTGACCACATACTCGTAGAAAGCTCCTGTGGTAATTGTAAAACAGAAGCAAGGGTCTATCAGTGTACTTTGTTTCAAAAATGAACCCAGCCCCTGTACAGAGTAATTGTTATGTAGTAAGAATTGATTTTGTTTAAAAATGTCTCATACATCTACAGGTCGAGGGGAGAAGGGGGAACCTTTAAAATCATCCAGAGAAAATGGGCTAGTTGCGCCATCCTGGACTGCCACAGTGGATTGGCAGACATGAAACTTCTCATACCTTCGGTGACCCTTTCACTTTCCATCTTGGATCACCATGTTGGTGACATTTTGAGCTTGGGAGCGAGGGAGGGAGGCCGAAACTTATCTTCTTGGCTATCAATTAATTTTGACTGGTCTTACACACCAGAACTCCACTTGGGTCATAATTAACTCATTTGTCAACAAGGGACACAAAAATCGGTTTGTAGGAAGAGCAGAGGTAATAACGATGCAGACTCCACTGTATCCTTTGTGACTAACAGAGGACGGAGGAGAGAGGTCATAGATCTATGGAAGGGGAGGGGGAGAGGGTCCTCAATTACGGATGGGGAAGAGGATCGTAAATCACTGATCCTACTATCACAAAATTACCCTACTGATGCTATAATGTATGGTTGACTCTAATATTGGTTTCAGCTGAACTAGTTAGTATCTAATTACAGGATTAGTGGCGAACATTGAGAAGGTATGTCAACAGATGTCTAAGTTTGAAGATGTATTATGTGTATGTCCTATACAACAGAAGAGTTGAAGACTTGTTGAAAGCAATGTGATTCTTGAAGTTTTCCCGGCGTACTGAATATTCTATGAGGTTTTGGGATTGCAGTCAGGTCATGTTAACTTCTCCCCACAATATTTCGGCTGGCAACAGTCCAGCTATTTTCAGGTGAGTGTCCACCACTGGAGACTGCTACTTCACTGTGTCATCTTTATAGCAAAAATTGGCAAGGAAACACATGTGCATTGGTGGCTGTCTCAGGAGCCTCCTCTATTGAAAAATGCATCCTCTGCAAATACTTTTCTATCTGCAGCATGGCAGGTGCATGCGTAAACGTGAAACTAAGTGTCTGCACACTGTCAGAATGCCCACTCATGTCACTAAAAACCTGACAGACACTCACTCACTTGAAGATGGCTGGACGGTTGCCAGCCGAAATATTGTGGCAAGAAGTCAACGTGATCCGGCTGCAATCCCAAAACATCACACAGTTGTTCAATCCAGTCAGTAGTGGAGAAGGAGTAGTGGGATACAGTGAAAGGTTGCGACATCATTTAATCACTGTGAGATACACCAATGCAAATATCAAAATCAGGATATTACTCTATATGAACTGTAATCTCTACAAATTCATCTAACACCATTACCATCAACTCATAAGATTTCAGTCATGTCATCATAGACATACCATCATCAGTGGTGAAATGTCCAGCATTTAATATTATAGGCAGCAGGAGGAACTGCTGCACCTGTGGTTCCTTCTTAACCAGTTGCAACAATTCCTACTCATCCTCCTGTGATGGGCAATTCTTAAGCTTATACTTACCTGTAACATAATAAAGTGGGTTTCTATAGTACTGTACTTTGCAGTTAACCAGTGGAGGCTGTGAGACCAGTAAATAAAATTATAAATCTTACCTCATTGTAAACCACTAACTGCGCTAGCTGCAGGACTCGAACCCTGAGCCCCACACATTAAAATCACACATATAAGTCTGGTGTCACACCAATGTGTATAGTTGACTTCATTTCGGATGATCGGGTGTGACAGACTGATAGGCTCCACCATTGCACTTTCAGGGAAATAAGTCAACTTGTGACGTCGCAGTTAAACATTTGTCATCCAGTTTTGGGACAGTTCATGTCATTTGCGGTCCAATCTGTCTTAAATTAAATTACTTGATACAGCATTATTTATGTGTAAGTGTTGATAAGAATAACCCCGTGTATGCACAGTTTCGGGGAAAACATTTTATGATCATCTGTGAGAAGCTTTATAATTTTATATAACATTATTCGGAAACAGTGTTCTGCCTGTCAAGTAAAACTGGCAGAAAATGGTCCCCCCTGCACAATCATTTATTAAAAATAGTAGTTGGCAGTCTCCAGATAATGCACCATTTGGATGACGATCATGATGCTTGGAACAGGTGTGATTGAGACTGGTTTTTACTCATTTTTGTTAGAATGTTTATGTAGCTTCCATTGTTATTTGTTATACACAGTAACAAAAACCCATAACATTTCAACTCAGAATTATAGGTACACCTGTCGATTTTACTACATTTTGTTATGACATAGGAGGAGCACAGGTGTGGATTAGTCTGTGGAGCTGAACTTAATAATAATGTCAATATAGTTGTGATCCTGTTGCGCCATTTGATTAAATGATGGTGATGTTGGAGGTTCCTATTGCTCAGTTGTGCTATTAGACTTGACGATTTTGGTGCAATCTTTGGATGTTGCAGTCTTTGTGTGCATGGTAGCATCACCTGGGAAAGCTTTACGGAGCTCTAAATGTTAACTGTTTCAAACAGGAACAAACCTCTGGCTCGAAATTGCAGTTGGACCAGGTTAATGATGTGGGTTAAGAGAAATGATGAATTTTAAGAAAATTGCACAGGAAGGTAGTTGAATCCTATCCATCACATCATCTGCTTGAATTTCTTTTGTCACTATCTTTCACATGGACAAGCACCCTATAACAAGAAACGACTTCATTAATAGATGAGTTCTTAGTTAAATCTTTGGACAGTACAAGGCAATCCATAGAAAATAGAGAAAATGGTGATTTTTGTTATGTAGTACAGTGGAAGTAAAACGAAAGTATTCACCGTTTAAATCTTTCCCTGTGAGCCCAGATTGCTTTTAAAGTAGTTCCGTAGTATGCTGATATCTTGTGAGATACTACTGCATGAAATAATCCGGCCTTTGGATGCAATAAAAATTATACACTTAGTGAAAACTGTGTCCATGTCATACTGAATTCCCTTACAATTGCCCAAAGACGATCCGTTCTTGCACATTACCAACGTCAGCAAACAGTCTTATATTCCTGTTGAAACTATCATTCGGAACTTTAGACGAACTACTATGCTTCACTAATATCGTCCAGTTGTTTTTCATAAGACTGTTAAACCGTGGAGGAGGTTTTATCCAGCGATATATAACGTATCTGATTTCTGATGCCAGGGAAACGGCTGAACCTGTCTCCAGCCGTTTTTCGAAAGACTGTAAAACCGTGGAGAAGCTTTTTATCCAGCGATATATACCAAATGCCTGATGATGATTATGATGATGATGATGATGATGATGATGATGATGATGATGATATGGTAGAGATTAAGATTCAGGACGCAGAAGCGTTTCAAACCAGAAGAAGAAATTATCAATAAAAGCAAATTCTCGTTGCCTTAAGAAACGCTTAGGACATCCACTAAAGACATCCAGTGGTGCTATTTCGATGCAAGTCTTCAGTCAGTATCTGACAGAAATATCACTTTCTTGTTTATTTTTTTCCGGCTATCTTCGGTCTGAGACCTACGATAAGTTTCCACTTAGTAGGCCTAATTGGATATGGCCATTTCACATTGAAGATTTATTTAAGGCAGTGGCCGAAGAACACTTGGAGGTGACGTGTGAATTTTTTGGGTATTATAGGTTTCGCATGAGGAGTTATTATAGGAGAATAAACCCATTAGGACAATTCAAAGTACTTAGATGTGGGCATTTGTCTACCTTTGTACCCATGTTTCTTTCATTTACTTCCAGTGAGGTCCCTTTCTCTCTTCAGATAATCCTGTCACACTCTTCGTTGGTTATTTCTCTTGGTTAACTTGCCATTTATGAATTTTGAACCTGAAGATTTCGCGGTATTGGGTATCTCCTGTTATCATTCCTATGTTTCAGGTAAGTTCTGATCTCACCAATACATTTTACTGCGCCCGTTTTGGTTTTACTCCTGTTGTCAAAGGATTCGATTATTTGTTTTTGTGAGTTAGTCTGATACCATACTTTTAATGTTTCCATATGATCTTAAACTGTGTTTATTAGTGTCACTATGGATATTGTTTGATATGCTATTGCCTTTCTACAAGTTTTGGGCCTCCAATTCCTTTACGATTTTCTTAATATTTTCAATTTCTGTCTTCCTGTTAAAACTTTGTGTTGCTGATCCGTGGTTTAATTACTGTACTGTAATGTCTTAGTTTCAAGTATCTGGAGATACATTTGTTGTTGCAAATATGTTCGGTAGCTCGATTTGCAGTTTCGATCTTTTGTTTCGTTTCCATTTTTCTGACTGGTTTCACCAAGATATTTAAATTGTGGAATTTGTTTCGTTTTACCACAGTTCGTCTCCATGAATTTTAGTGCTTGTTTCTTGTAGGCACGTACTCTGTCTTTACAGAAAATATCTCGATACCGATCTTTCCTGCAGTTTCTTTCGAAAGCTCAGTCTGACTTTGGGTTAGTGAAATAACGCGAGTTAAGATTCCAAAATAATCTGCAAATGTTAGGCAATCAACAGATAAATCGCTTCTACCTAAATTGATTCGTTGGTCAATTTTGAGGATTGATTTCAGTTTGCGACAATTTTTTATCACTTTCTTAAGGACACGCTTGGAAAGCAATGGAGACAGCCCATCTCCATAACTTACGCCCGTTTTGATTTCGAAAGGATCTGAGATTTCCAATACAACTGTAACCTTTGACTTCGTGTCTGTTTTATAAATGTAAGCGTTTCCTGATCCACACCGCGTTCTTTTTGTATTTGAAAGAGTTATTCGCGCTCAATAGAGTCACAAGCTGTTTTTGAACTCAAGAAACGTGCATACTAAATTGTTACAATAAATTCTCTGATCTCGTAGACTCAACTTTAGGTCCAGGATTTGCCCTGGACACGAGCGGTCCAGTCTGAATCTTGCCTGATGTTTTGGTTCATGTTGTTTCCGTGCTCTATCAAGAAGAAACTAGGGTAGAATTTTGTGTGCAGCTGATAATAGTGAGAGTCTCCTGTAGTGATTAACGTCAGTTATGTCTCCCTTCTTGTATAACGGATGAACAAGCGCATTTGTTCGATTTTGTGAAATTTGCTTTTTGCCAAATGTCTTGCATGATTTTGGTGATTAGTTTTCTAGCGTTTGATCTGCCTGATTTGAGGAGTTCTGATACTCAATCTTCCCCTCCCGTGCTTTATTGTATTTGACTCTTTTTTTGTGTGTTTGGCAGTAATGAATTTGGATTAGTGTCCTCAGGCTCTTGTAGTGGAAATCTTTGTGTTGCTTCCGAGCAGTTAAGGAAAATAAAATGGTGCATCACGAAAGAATTATCCAAATGGGACGGAAGTCGGTAGTTGCGAAGTACAAGTACAGAAAAACAAATGTTTACAATTTCAGGAAAATTGGGTGATTTAGTCAGGAGAAAGAGCTTCACAAACCAAGCAATAACATGCTGGTCCACCCGTATGCAACAAGCTGCTCGGCCTGGCATTAAGAGACAGAATTCTTAGATGTCCTCCTGAGGAATATCGTGCCGAAATTTGTCCAATTGGCGGGTTGGATCGTCAATATCTGAAGCTGGTTGGAGGGCCATGTTCATAATGCTCCGAACGTGCTCGGTCGGGGATAGGTCCGGCGACCTTTCTGGCCAAGATAGGGTTGTCGGTGGAAAATACACGTTTAAGTCTGGAGGTAGGCATCGAAGATCATCCGAAATTGTGCTAAATTACATTCTCTGAAAATTTTGAGTGGTTAGTTCATGAGCCCACCCCCTAATAAACGGTTGTGAAAACACACTTGACCTCTTAACAGCAAATAATCCTGAGCTGATTATGAGCATCAAAATGGATACAGGGATTGGTGAGCACAGGGTTGCCATGGTGAGATTGAATTGCGTAATTTCCAAATCCTTCAAAAATTTTACCCATTCAAAATCTGATAAAAGTTCGCTTGATGCCCTCCTCAGAGACAATGTAATTTACACAGAAGAGACGTGGTGTGAATTCAAAGAAAATTATCCACAGCTATTGAAAGATTTATAACAAAAAAAAATTAAAAAATGATGGAACTGATCCTCCTTGGTACACAGAACAGGTTAGAACCCTGTTGCAGGAACAATTTAAAAAGCATACCAAATTTAAACGATCGCATAATATCCCAAGATAGGCGATCTTTCACAGAAGTTGGAAGTTTAGCACAGACTTCAATGCAAGATGCTTATAATAGTTTCCACAACAAAATTTTGTCTTGAAACCTGGCAGAAAATCGAAAGAGATTCTGGTTGTAAGTAAGTAAGTAAGTAAATAAGTAAGTAAGTATGCTAGCGACAAGACACATTCAGTCCACCTCTGTTCAGCTGGCAACATGACTAACTTAGAAATAGGTAAGTCTGGTGGTCCATTCATCGATTGACGAAAGGTCCATACCCAAAGACTGGAAAGTTGCACAGGTCACATCAACATTCAAAAAAGGCAGTAGGAATCCACAAAATTACAGGCCCGTATCATTAACGTCATTATGCCATGAATGCATTATCTTGCTGAAATATAATCCCAGGATGGCTTGCCATGTAGGGTAACAAAGTGGGCTGTAGAATATCGTCGATGTACCGCTAGGTTGTAAGCGTGCCGCAGATGGCAACGATAGGAGTTCCGCTATGGAATGAAATGGAATCCCAGACCATCACTATTGACTGACGGGATGTACAGCAGCCGACAGTCAGGTTGGTATCTCACCATTGTTCGAAGCATCTCCAAGAAAGTCTTCGCTGGACACTAAGGTTGAATTCGAAGAGGGACTGAAGACAGTCCTACTCCAGCCATGTTCCAAAAAAATCGTTCAAATGGCTCTGAGCACTATGAGACTTAACATCTGAGGTCACCAGTCCCCTAGAACTTAGAACTACTTAAACCTAACTAACCTAAGGACATCACGCACATCCATGCCAGAGGCAGGATTCGAACCGGAGTGGTGTCGCGGTTCCAGACTGAAGTGCCTAGAATCGCTCGGTCACACTGGCCGGCAGTTAGATTCCAGCTCGAATGTGCCCGACACCACTGCAAATGGACTTGTTTGTGCAGAGGTCAATGGTAGCTGGCGCAAGCGGTGCTGTGAGCCGCCTGTTATTGTCCTTATGGTCACTGAAGCACCAGTCGCAAATCGTACCCCTCTGAGAGTGCCTCTCTGACAGTAGCTCGGTCCTCACCTATCGTCTCTCTACATCTACTGCTTCCATCATGACGCTGTTTTCGGCCATGGCTCACCCACTCCTGCCAATATCTTCGAATAGTGCCACCGCTCCTATTCAAATGTCGAAGACACTCACCGATTGCTCCAACCGGCATGTTTCAGCGCGACTACACAACCTCCCTCAAATGCTGACATCTCTGTACATTATTCACGCGCCTGTTTGCGAGTTTCAGGGAGAGCATAAGGGAACAATTGACAGGAATGGGGGAAAGAAATACAGTAGAAGAAGAATGGGTAGCTCCGAGAGATGAAGTAGTGAAGGCAGCAGACGATCAAGTAGGTAAAAAGGCGAGGGCTAATAGAAATCCTTGGGTAACAGAAAAAATATTGAATTTAATTGACGAAAGGAGAAAATATAAAAATGCAGTAAATGAAGCAGGCAAAAAGGAATACAAACGTCTCAAAAATGAGATCGACAGGAAGTGCAAAATGGCTAAGCATGGATGGCTAGAGGACAAATGTAAGGATGTAGAGGCTTGTCTCACTAGGGGTAAGATAGATACTGCCTACGGGAAAATTAAAGAGACCTTTGGAGAGAAGAGAACCACTTGTATGAATATCAAGAGCACAGATGGCAACCCAGTTCTAAGCAAAGACGGGAAGGCAGAAAGGTGGAAGGAGTATATAGAGGGTTTATACAAGGACGATGTGCTTGAGGACAATATTATGGAAATGGAAGAGGATGTACATGAAGACGTAATGGGAAATAAAATACTGCGTGAAGAGTTTGACAGAGCACTGAAAGACCAGAGTCGAAACAAGGCCCCGGGAGTAGACAACATTCCATTAGAACTACTGATGGCCTTGGGAGAGCCAGTCATGACAGAACTCTACCACCTGGTGAGCAAGATGTATGAGACAGGCGAAATACCCTCAGACTTCAAGAAGAATATAATAATTCCAATCCCAAAGAAAGCAGGTGTTGACAGATGTGAAAACTACCGAACTATCAGTTTAATAAACCACAGCTGCAAAATACTAACGCGAATTCTTTACAGACGAATGGAAAAACTGGTAGAAGCGCACCTCGGGGAAGATCAGTTTGGATTCCGCAGAAATGTTGGAACACGTGAGGCAATACTAACCTTACGACTTATCTTAGAAGAAAGATTAAGAAAAGGCAAACCTACGTTTCTAGCATTTGTACACTTAGAGAAAGCTTTTGACAATGTTGACTGGAATACTCTCTTTCAAATTCTGAAGGTGGCAGGTATATAATACAGGGAGCGAAAGGATATTTACAATTTGTACAGAAATCAGATGGCAGTTGTAAGAGTCGAGGGGCATGAAAGGGAAGCAGTGGTTGGGAAAGGAGTGAGACAGGGTTGTAGCCTCTCCCCGATGTTATTCAATCTGTATATTGAGCAAGCAGTAAAGGAAACAAAAGAAAAATTCGGAGTAGGTATTAAAATTCATGGAGAAGAAGTAAAAACTTTGAGGTTCGCCGATGACATTGTAATTCTGTCAGAGACAGCAAAGGACTTGGAAGAGCAGTTGAACGGAATGGACAGCGTCTTGAAAGGAGGATGTAAGATGAACATCAACAAAAGCAAAACGAGGATAATGGAATGTAGTCAAATTAAATCGGGTGATGCTGAGGGAATTAGAGTAGGAAATGAGACACTTAAAGTAGTAAAGGAGTTTTGCTATTTAGGGAGTAAAATAACTGATGATGGTCGAAGTAGAGAGGATATAAAATGTAGACTGGCAATGGCAAGGAAAGCGTTTCTGAAGAAGAGAAATTTGTTAACATCGAGTATAGATTTAAGTGTCAGGAAGTCGTTTCTGAAAGTATTTGTATGGAGTGTAGCCATGTATGGAAGTGAAACATGGACGATAACTAGTTTGGACAAGAAGAGAATAGAAGCTTTCGAAATGTGGTGCTACAGAAGAATGCTGAAGATAAGGTGGGTAGATCACGTAACTAATGAGGAGGTATTGAATAGGATTGGGGAGAAGAGAAGTTTGTGGCACAACTTGACCAGAAGAAGGGATCACTTGGTAGGACATGTTTTGAGGCATCAAGGGATCACCAATTTAGTATTGGAGGGCAGCGTGGAGGGTAAAAATCGTAGAGGGAGACCGAGAGATGAATACACTAAACAGATTCAGAAGGATGTAGGTTGCAGTAGGTACTGGGAGATGAAGAAGCTTGCACAGGATAGAGTAGCATGGAGAGCTGCATCAAACCAGTCTCAGGACTGAAGACCACAACAACAACAACAACAATTAATGTCCGACTGGGAACCCGGAATGAAATTCGCAGAGACTTTTTACGCTGCAATGGACGTCTCCACTGTTTACTATCCTTGTCTGCTGGGCAGTGAAACTGCTGCACCTTCACACATTCATCACACGGTCGCCAAAGTTAATAATTTTGCATATTCTGTCGACACCTGTATGAGTATCAGTTCGTAACCAATTTCATAACTCCTTCGTGGGGCGGCGTTCTTGTCTTAGAGCGTGTCTGGAATGTTTCGTGCAGATATCAAATTCGTATTGAACTTTGCGAGCTTTGTGTTAACATGAACCGCTGAAAATACTGTTCCCCTTTTTAAGAAATAAGCTAGAATTTCGCACTGTACGTTACAGGCATACGTTTTAATACAGAGCTGGATAGCTTCATTTTGTAATATGAAGCGGAAGCCATGTTGATCCTCCCATGTCGTTTCCAAACAGCTAGCGTAGATCCAGGTAGTGGCAATACCGCCAAGCTTCCAGCCAACAACTGTACTTTTTTAGCAGCCTCAAGCAATAAAGGCATTTTTAATGATAGTTGGAATCGTAGTTACGGAATTACATCGTCGTTTTCTGCTGAATAAACAGCGACGACAACGGATTGGGCGGTTCGTGGCGGCCATTGCAAGGGCAGGCGCAGAATGGCTACCGGTCCCCCGCCTCTGGCCCTTCACCGCCTGTCTGGACCAACCCTTTCCCTTCAAACGCACAAACAAGTGAGTGACACAGTCTCCTTCCCTCGTCACTTCCACCTTCCCTCTTTATCTCTCCAGGAAACTCGTGTAAACATTTATTCTCTCTATTCCTGTCCGAAAAAAAAAACAATCTACAAGTTTGCTTGGAATCGTTACTATCGGTATCAAGACCCTCAGCCACACATTATATAGTTCCTCGCGGAGTATACAGGGTGTTTCAGAAGTAACTGCTTCAGGATGTGATAATAGACCAACTCGAAGAAAACGTTTCCACGTGTCGGACTGTTATTGGCTTCAGAGCCACGGCTGTTCAACTACAGTACGTCTACACGGGCCATAGAAATTTTATAGTGTTGACAATGTAGCCGAGCAATGTTGGTCGGCAACACTGCCAACCGTACGATTGCAGCCAGAAGTTCGGCAACATTTCTAACCACTATTGCCTGGCAGTGTTTGCAAAGGGGCCATCCTATCGCTATAAAATGGACGAAAGCGAGCTGGTGGGAGCAGGTAAGCCTCTCCCGCATTTGTAGCCCTCAAGGAAGGCAGTTAGCAACAAAAACAGAAATCGGTCTTTGTGGTTGCGTCCTTTTAGGGGTCCATACGCTAAGTCTTAGGGGTCCATACCCTAAGCGGTAAAAAAGGAACCTTTAGAGGGTCAGTTTGTTGTCCATCTGTCTGTCTGTCCGACTGTTAAAAACCCTCTCTCTCAGGGGCGGGTAAACATATCACAGTGAAATTTATGTTACACGGTAAGATGTAAGGTTCGTTGGCGGTGTAATAAACGTGAGCTTCTAAGTCAGTGAAATCAAAGATAGGTCCTCTTACGACACGTATTTTGATACTTGCAAACTCTCTCATTAAAAGCCGTAGGGTTCTTGCTGTCGACATATAAGCATGAAATTTGGCAGGAAGCAACGTTTCATAGTAGAAATAAAGACCAAAAAGTCTAAAGATTATTAATTTTTAAGTATGTCACACAAAAAATTCTTCTTTTGTCATTTGTTATCTGACTTCAAACTTAATCCTTTTCTTCCCACAGTGGCGTACACGCAAAAAGATGTTTAACTTACAAAATGCACTTAAAACGAACTTCTTATACAGATCTCATTAATAATTTGTAAAAAGGCACTCATAAATTCTCAGTCTATTTTTTTATATTTCACAATTAGTCTAACAATTCGTGAAAAAAATTACTGGAAATTTCTTGTTGCGCGTACGCAACATTGATAAATTGGAATAAAGTTAAAACTTTCTCGAAAGTCTTGGGATTCCCGCGGCAGATATGTCGACAACAGGCAAAAATCATGGAAATTATCGGTTCCTGGAATGTCTGTATGTATAATTAAGTTTGGACGGTACCCTCAGAATGCGGGTCCCACTGACACCAAGCCAATTTTTATTCCTTGAACTGATTTTATGAAGTGAGCTGTTGAAAAAGAGATATTTATCACAAATTTTCTAAGGGTTTAAATAAATAGAAATAATTCGTGCTGTACACTTTTTGCCTCGGAAAACCGTAGCTTACCTTGATGTAATATATCACAAAATGACCCTATATAATATATGGAATGAAGGCAGGCAAAATAGGACCGGTTTTTTTTCTTTATATAACATTTATGTCTGCCAACGTCAGCACTACAAATAAATACGTGTTTGGCTTTTAAAAACTTGCGTGTTACCGGTGTGATCTTCCTAGCAAAATTTCGTATCAGGTTGTAATCCTAACAACTTAAAGTCCAGTTCATTTTTCTGTCTTATTTTAGATACATGTTTTCTAGGAGCCCTTTAAAACTTTTGACTGCATGAATTGTGTTTCCGAAGTAAGTGACAAAGAACTGCCTACAAATCACTTATTGATAAGAAGTTTCTTGTGCAGGCAATTTTCGCAGCAGCTGTATATAAACTGCTGTAGTCCCAAAGAAAAACGCCTTTTTAATGCTTCCTAATAAGTTTTCTTTTTTTTTCTTAATTTAACTTGTGCACCCAGACGCGTCTAGTCTTAGTTACAAAGTATCTCGAGTCAATGTCCTGAAACATTACACGATTTTTTTTTCTTTTGCACGTATGGCTTCCGTTTGCACATATCTGTTATAGATTTACAACTGTTCATTGAGGTTTTTAAAAGAAAATGGAGATGTACTAAAAGAACAACATCTAATTCATTAGTTGTGAACCAAACAACTTTCTCTTATCTGGCAAACTGGTTGAAAGTTTGCGGTTTATCTCGTAGTCACTGCTGTTTTCGAAATATAGCGCTGCAACTGTCATTTAGTGTATCATTCGTTTATGCAGGCGTTGCAACTTTCCCAAGTTTTGCTTTCAACCGTTTTTTCTTCGATTATATGTGTGTGCTGATGTAAGGTCGGTCGGTCTATCTCTATCTCTATCTCTATCTCTATCTCTATCTCTATCTCTATCTCTATCTCTATCTCTATCTCTATCTCTATCTCTATCTCTATCTCTATCTCTCTCTCTCTCTCTCTCTCTCTCTCTCTGTGTGTGTGTGTGTGTGTGTGTGTGTGTGTGTGTGTGTTTTATTTATTTATTTATTTATTTATTTTCAGACACACATTTTCCATTTATATTCTTGGAAGAGATATTGGATTTGTGATCGCGTCCGCTTCCCCTTCACCTATGGCCATGAAATTTCGCACTAGAAGTAAAGAAAAAAATCGGAAAATTGCTAATTTTTAATTATACTGCAAAAAAATATTTTTTCATGTCTTATCCGACATTTCGAAAGCCTTGGATTTCCTGGGACTGATATCTTGCCAGTATCACAGCCGATAACAGAAAGAGAAAAGTCGAAGTTTTCGATCCCAGGATGGATGAACTGTCTATATACATAATTAAATTTGTTGGAAACGCTCAGTGTGCGAGTCGCACTCGCATCTGGCCAGTTTTTAAATAAAATAACTGCTTCCGAAACTTTAACTCGTGAACTGATGCTGGAGACATACCATTTCCAGAATGCTGCAACACCACTTTGAAAATATTGTTTGAAAGGAATTCGTCTGACAGTTGGTAACAGCAACACGAATGTGAAACACTGTATTCTGGCTACCGACGATTCATACAGATGTTTGATCTACCTCTTTAAAGTGTAAGCCTTGCTCCTAAATATGCCTCTCGGTACAAGAAGCTTTGCCCTTGGTGGAGGAACTCAAGTATTTCATTAATGTTGTTTCTAATAACAATCGATATTTTATTGTGGTTCACAAGTACAATTATGCCGCTCTGTGAGTTTCATAAATGCATTACCATGCATACATCTACGATCAAAGCTATGGCACGTGAGAATTGAAGTATACAACGACTGTAAAAATAAAAAAAAGAAGTACAGTTGACAAGTTGTAGCCGTAAAATCGTGTTAAGTTTCAAAAAAAAAAAATCTATCGGTCTTAAGAACCCATGTAGAATAAAATTATTCCTGAGTGCTCCCGATCTTTGTTATGTACTAGTAAACCCTCTAGATTTTTTAAAGAATGAGACTCCCATGAATGGAACAGCTTGATACGTCTGATTACTTTTCAAATGTGTTAATGTGTTAAATATTTGACGTTAATCATGTAAGCGAGAAATTGGCGGACTATGTTGCTCCAGTATTTGTGAATGAGAGCACTCAGCTACTTGCAACAAATTTTACAATGCGTTACTAAAAATTTTCTCACTGTCACTGCCCACAAAATGAGGAAAGGAGAAGAATTTATCGCTTACTATATATTCGATGTTACGCAGTAAAATAGTCACATTACGCATGACGTTTTAATTTATTACTTCTTTACTATTAACTCAATTCACAGCAGTTTGCAGGCTGTATTCCCAAATACCACTGAATGAACCAGTTTAAAAGGAGACTGACCCACGTGCATTGCTTTCTGATCTTCAGATATATTATTTCTATATTCTACACAAAGTTTTGTCGGGATTGCTTGTTGCAGCACTGTAATTCTCTTACACTAGGAAATGGTTTCGTGTTCTGAAGTAAGGTCAAAAACAAAAATGTTCAAATGGGTGTGAAATCTTATGGGACTTAACTGGTAAGGTCATCAGTCCATAAGCTTACACACTACTTAACCTAAATTAATCTAAGGACAAACACACACACACCCATGCCCGAGGGAGGACTCGAACCTCCTCTGGGACTAGCCGCACAGTCTGAAGTAGGTGACGCTAGTGAATAGGGCTCCAGTAGCTATGTGAAACGTTACATATGAAACTGAATCTTAACAGAAGTTGATGTAAAATTTGTTGGTAGAGTCCATAGCGCCTTTTTTTTTCAAAATCGAAGATGGTCCAGCTTGGAAATCTCAGAAAGTGGGTCACTACGCACGAAACGACCCATTTCAAGAAGTACACATCTTTCAATTTAGCTAGATGAACAATTAGTTGCTAGTCTCTAAACCTAACTTTTCAGTTTTTATCTTACGAACTTACGCCATTGACGAGGAACCATAAAGCTAGTAATCCGTAGACTGAAATTTTTCAATAGTTGCAATCAAATATGATTAACGACATAGACTGAAATTCTGATAGTTAAATGTCAAATCATGAAGTCTTTAACAAGGCATTCGCTGTTAAAATAATATTTTCACCATGTGCCTGCCGAACATAACATTCATAATGAAGCTGAGATTCCTACCGGACGTTTACGATCCGAAAGGTGAAAAGAATTCCAACTGTACACAGGTAGATCCTCTCCGATAAGTGCGCCCATCGCCATTCTGGGACCCCCCGTCACGGCGCTTGTAGTGGCAGCCCTGACGCTAGCCACTGGCCACACTGCTTCGGGGGACTCACCGCGCTCCCTAATGAAGCAATTGATGGCCGCGCGAGTGATGAATGGTAGCCGCGCTTGGCGCTCCACCGTTCTGCGGCAGATCAGATACTCATCGGCCGGCCGACACACACACACACACACACACACACACACACACACACACACACACACATCGGCGAGCAGCCATTGTCGACGACGCCCCCGCTCTCTGTTGTGAGAAGGTCAGCGCGCGGCGCCGACTTAACGAGCGACTACTGTTCAGCGCGCTTGGCAAGCCCAGTACGTGACAGACGAGGTGCTGAAGTGGGCGCCGACGATGCCTCTTTAAAGTGATTCTCCGAAGTAGCCCTCCTAACGAGGCCTTGAGGTGAACGACCACCTAGGAACGGAAGCTGCAGGCCCAACACATCGAGTCAGCAAGTCATATTTTCTTGCAGTGATGAGTACAGAGGGACTACTGGATGCAGCAGTGAAGCTGTACGCCTCTGTACTGTAGCTCGTTATGTGCGTTCTGTAATATGGAAGCTACAGTTACGACACGATTACAAGGGCCATAAAACTGCGTGCTGCCGATAACATTGTCCGGTGATATTGCGGCCACATGAACAGCAGCCAAACGTACGACAGATTTCCTGGCCGCTTTTGGCTGGTAATGTTGATGGCAATATATTTCCGCGCCAGGAGTGTTTACACGGGCCACACTTTAGACACAAAATTGACGAAAGCAAGGTAGTGGATGTAAGTGCAGCTCTCACGCATTAGCACTCTCGCAGTTTCTCTCGTCTTCGCGGTCCTCGCACGAAATGTACATATTATTATTCTTATTATTATTATGTAGTATTCTGCCTAGTGGCAGGTCCATGTCTTCGTACGGAGAATTTCTGATTCCACTGTTCCCTGTCTTCAGCTTCTTCCCTCAGCCTGTTGTGTCTCTTTCCATCTTTCATGTCATCCAGATGTTGAATTCTTCTTCCACGTCCTGCGTTGCCTCAGTTTCCCTTCGATGACATCACGGACGAGTCCCTCGTGTCTAAGTACATGTCCAACGCCGTAGGCCTTTCTCTGAAGAATTGTACGCAGAATACTTCTCTCCTATTCTTCGCAGTACATCGTCATTTTTTATGCGGTCTGTCCACTTAATCTTTTCCATTCTCCTCCAGCACCACATTTCAAAGCTCTCTATATTTTTCTCCTCTCTCATGGTCCGTGTCTCTGCTCCATACAGTTCAATGCTCCAAATGTAGCACTTTATCAGTTTTTTCCTCAATGCCAAACTCAACTTGCTGGTCAGCAGAGTCCTCTTCTTGTTGAAAGCAGCTTTGGCCATGGCGATTCTTGCTCAGATTTCGTTGGTGCAGTGGGCATCCTATGTGATAAAACTTCCCAGGTACTTGAACTCATTCACATTTTCCAGTTCCCGATTGTCAACAGTTATCTTCAAGTGTTTCTCACGTTTTGATATGCGAATCACTTTTGATTTTTCGATGTTGATTTCCATTCCGTATTTTCTTCCGTTTCCACCAAATTGTTCATCATGTGAAACTTCCTGGCAGATTAAAACTGTGTGCCGGACCGAGACTCGAACTCGGGAGCTTTGCCTTTCGCGAGCAAGTGCTATACCAACAGAGCTACCCAAGCACGACACACGCCCGTCCTCACAGCTTTATTTCCGCCAGTACCTCGCCTCCTACCTTCCAAACTTCACAGAAGCTCTCCTGCGAACCATGCAGAACTAGCACTCCAGAAAGAAACGATATTGCGGAGGCATGGCTTAGCCACAGCCTGGGAAATGTTTCCGGAATGAGATTTTCACTCTGCAGCGGAGTGTGCGCTGATATGAAACTTCCTGGCCGATTAAAACTGTGTGCCGGACTCGACTATTGTTTGAAATAATGCTAGAGGGAGCTGACACCATGATTCCTGCAGTGCTGTCCATAAATCCGTTACAGTACGAGCGGTTGAGATCTCTTCTGAACAGCACGTTGCAAGGCATCCCAGGTTACTCAATAATGTTCATGTCTGGGGACTTTGGTGGGCAGCGGAAGTGTTTAAACACAGAAGAGTGTTCCTGGAGCAACTCTGTAGCAATTCTGGACGTGTGGGGTGTCGCATCGTCCTGCTGGAATTGCCGAAGTCCAGCGGAATGCACAATGGGCATAAATGGATGCAGGTGATCTGACAGGATGCTTACGTATGTGTCACCTGTCAGAGGCGTATTTAGACGTATCAGGGGTCCCCACGCCATTACAGAGCCTCCACCAGCTTGAACAGTCCTCTGCTGACGTCCAGGGTCCATGGATTCTTGAGGTTGTCTCCATACGGGAATGTCTCCCGACAGTACGCACTTGGCTGTATTGACGTTTACTGACCGGAAGTTGGTCTGACGTGACGAGGCATCCTGTTCGAAGACGCCATTCATGTTGATGTTTATTGTGCTGATAACCAATGTTTAGACACAGTAAAATTGGCTTCACTTCTATAAAGAGTGATAACCACTTAGTTCTAAGACACAGGCACTGCTTGCGATTATGGGAGTAACTTTCTGAGCAGTATGTGATCCGTTTACACTTAATTCTTCTTTCTGTTTGTCACAGAAAAGATTATTTCACTGGAATAAAAAAACGATAGATCACAGTATTTTTGGGCCATGTAGCATTATCCATTACGTTATATCTAAGCTCAGAGTAAACACTTTCAAGCTTACGTTATATCTAAGCTCAGAGTAAACACTTTCAAGCTTTTCAGCTGTCAAGTTGTAATGTATAGGGAAGTTTTTGTTTTGTTTTGCAGGAAGCTAATGACTGTTCATGTGTAGCCATGATCTTTTTTCACCATACAGCATTCCTTATGCAGGTTCTCAACAGGGCTGGAACTATACTATGGCTACTTAAAAGCCGCTTTTCGTCGTCCAAAATATTAAAAATACTTCATATTCCCCGGTTTGGTCCCCCTACATGTGAATGCGAAATAAACCGAGGTAGCGAACTTACGAGCAGTATAGCCTTGTGTTAACTTTTTAACCACATTTATTTTCCATATTTAACGCACATTTCGTTATGACAACTAAGATCCACAGGAAAAAAACCGACACTAATCGACTGAATATTTCGACGTATCTGTACGCACATATGTCAATTACGTAAATTTCAATATGGGCCTACTGCGGAACTTTTATACTATTCTGTTTATTAAACATGAAGGACTAAAACATAAGATAGAAATTACTTCAAGCTTAACTAATTCCTTCAGTCTTCACGGTTGCAACTGCATGAAAACCGTCCTCGCAGCCAAGTCACGTGACTTCCGGCAGCCAAACGTCAAAACAGCCAAGTGCGTACTGTGTGGAGACACTCCCGTCTCCTTACCCGTACACTCCATCCGCTCGATACAATCTGCAACGAGACTCGTCCGACAAGGCAACATCTTTGCAATCGTCAACAGTCCAATGTAGACGGGCCCAGGTGAGGCGTAAAGCTGTGTGTCGCGCAGCCATCAAGGGTACACGAGTGGGCCTTCTGCTCCAAAAGCCCATACTGTTTCGTTGAATGGTTCACACACTGACGCTTGTTGATGACCTAGCGCTGAAATCTGCAGCAATGTGCGGAACAGTTGCACTTCTGTCACGTTGAACGACTCTCTTCACTCGTCGTTGGTCCCATTCTTGCAGGATCTTTTTCCAGCCGCTGCGATGTCGGAGACTTGATGTTTTACCGGATTCCTGTAATTCACGGTACACTAGTGTATTGGTCGTACAGGAAAAATCCCTGCTTCATCGCTACCTCGGAGATGCTGTGTCCTATCCCTCGTGCGCCAACTATACAACAATGTTCAAATTCACTCAAATCTTGATAACCTGCCATTGCAGCAGTAGTAACCGATCTAGCATCTGCGGCAGACACTTGTCGTCTCGTATAGGCGTTGCAGACCGCGGCGCCGTATTCTGCCTATTTATATACCTCTGTGTTTGAATACGCATGCCTATACCAGTTTCTTTGGCGCTTTAGTACATATCATCGCCCTCTGGTTATGTGCTTGGAACGGGGCCTTAATTGTGCGTTCTCTACTTCTGCACTAAACTGCGTAAAAAAAAAGCCGGACAGAAACGGCCGGAAAAAGACAAACATGTTTGTTGTTATAGTCTTCAGTCCAGAGACTGGTTTGATGCAGCTCTCCATGCTACTCTATCCTGTGGAAGGTTCTTCATCTCCCAGTACCTACTGCAGCCTACATCCTTCTGAATCTGTTTAGTGTATTCATCTCTTGGTCTCCCTCTTCAGTATTTTCCCTCCACGCTGCCCTCCAAAACTAAATTGGTGATCCCTTGATGGCTTAGAATATGTCCTACCAAACGATCCCTTCTTCTAGTCAAGTTGTGCCACAAATTTCTCTTCTCTCCACTACTGTTCAATACCTCATTAGTTATGTGATCTATCCATCTAATCTTCAGCATTCTTCTGTCGTACCACATTTCGAAAGCTTCTATTCTCTTCTTGTCCAAACTATTTTTCGTTCACGTTTCACTTCCACATATGGCTACACTCCATACAAATACTTTCACAAACGACTTCCTGACACTTAAATCTATACTCGATGTTAACAAATTTCTCTTCTTCAGAAACGCTTTCCTTGCCATTGCCAGTCTACATTTTATATCCTCTCTATTTCGACCATCATCAGTTATTTTGCTCCCCAAATAGCAAAACTCATTTACTACTTTAAGGGTCTCATTTCCTAATCTAATTCCCTCAGCATCACCCGATTTAATTCGACTACATTCCATTATCCTCGTTTTGCTTTTGTTGATGTCTGTTTTTAATTTAATGATTTCTTTGGCTCTTTGAGTAATTTTCCCTTACTTAACTTATATGTGTTCATTTTCTCATGGGTTTTTATTTTTTTTGTGCTGTACTAGATGAGATGTGTGTGAAAACTTATGGGACTTAACTGCTAAGGTCGTAAGTCCCTAAGCTTACACACTACTTAACCTAAATTATCCTAAGGACAAACACACACACCCATGCCCGAGGGAGAATTCGAACCTCCGCCGGGACAGTCCATGACTGTAGCGCCCTAGACGCGTCTGCTGTACTAGATTAGGTGTTTATACTGTTATAATTGCTGGATCATCGTCTAATTCAAAGTATTCTTTATTAGGCTCCCTTCGTTCTGTTGCCCAAAGAATTTCATATGAAGTTAGTTTAGCTTTGATTTTATTGTCTAATTATTTTAATTGGTAATTTTAACATGTTTGATTTTATAAATTATCAGCTTTATTGCTGATGTATTATTATTTCTGATATCCTCCTTTCAAGACCCTGTCCATTCCGTTCAGCTGCTCCTCCAGGTCCTTTGCTGTCTCTGACAGAATTACACTGTCACCGGCGAACCTCATAGTTTTTATTTCTTCTAAGACAAACATACATATCCGGCAAAATCCAGACACCTGGAAACCATGTATGCAGGGGGACACAATGTCAAACGCTTTCCGAGTTAGCCAGCAGATTTGAGCTACCTACTCCGAGATGTGGTCGACAGAAAGCGACTCGATACTACACTGTACGTGAGAATTTTTTGTGTGTAATTTTTTTTCGGTAGGGCGTGTTATCTTTTCTATTGGAAGAGCAGTGGGCGGGTGATTATGGCAGAGGGCACTTGTGATGGATGCGGTCCGGGACATACGCAAGTCGTCAGCACCCCACGCCAGAGGCTTCCCGTCTCCCGCGGGATCTGACCGGAAGGAGTCTGTGGACGATTCCTCGTGTGACGTAGCGCGGCGCCGGTTAATCCGCGTGAATCATTGTAGCAGCACACAGCCAAGTGACTCATCACGGAGCGCCGGGCTTTGATAAATGGCCGCGAGGGGGTTCACCGATTTCCCCCCCCCCCCCCAGCCGTCTCCTACCGCCAACCTAGCGCCCTCCTGCTACCCCCCCCCCCCCCCCCAGCACTTCCTTCCGGGGCGCCCCATACAGGGCCGGTCAGACCCCTGCCTTCCACAACAAGACGGCTTGATTTCTCCCTAAGCGTCGAAGCAGCCATGCAGCGGCACTGCTGTTTACTTCGATATTAATAAGAGCCGAAAGCTTCGCTCCATCATATATTTCCCTCCGCGCTCTTCAGCTCTGAAGACGCGGTACGCACCGAAGCCCAACCCTCTATTCTCGCCCTCGATGGCCGTGGCTTTTAACGTGCCATTAGAAATTTTTATTTGAATACTCCCCAGGCAATCTCCTTTCGTACGCAAAACTTTCATATAAGACTGTGCCGCTTTTCCATTCTCCTCATCCCCCCCCCCCCCCTCTCTCTCACTCTCTCTCGTTCTTCCGTACTATTTTCGTCCCACATTTCCAGATCGACTATGCGCGATCTTCGCTTTATTTTTTTTCACCTTTTCTTCCCCCTCAGATCTTAATTCATAACCTCTTTTTCTGGACCGGGCCGACGGGGATGATAAATGGATTCCACAATTGTGTTTAACGCTGTAGTGTCCATCAATCTTTTGCTTGTCTGGATCGCTGGAAGCCTTGGAATTAATGTGTTACAAAATCTAGGTTCTGTATTCTTCCCTTTTCAGTTTTACACGCCGTGATATCGTACTAAGACGGGTTATGCTCAACGTCTTCCACGTGTATCATATCAGTACCGAATTACTTGGAATATATTAACTACCTGCAGTGCCTGGTGTTGCACGGTATGTTTACACTCTGCCAAAGTGATTGACATTGTGCTTTGTTGATACTGATAACGAATGCAAGCCGTATGGGAAACTGCAATCGCTCTAATTCAAAGCGCATATTTGAAGTAAATCGGTTGAATATTTTCCGACGTGTTTGGTAACAACGTTTCTATATATGCATTGAATAGGCAAAACATGACCACGACGTTGGATGCCGCCTTGTGGCGTTACGGGCACGTGTCTAGGAAAATGTAAATATCGTGTGGCTAGGGCCTCCCATCGGGTAGGCCGTTCGCCGGGTGCAAGTTTTTCGGTTGACGCCACTTCGGTGACTTGCACGTCGATGGGGATGAAATGATGATGATTAGGACAACACAACATCCAGTCTCTGAGAAGAGAAAAATCTCCGACCCAGCCGGGAAACGAACCGGGGCCCTTAGAACTGACATTCTGTCGCGCTGACCATTCAGCTACCGGGGACGGACAGGTGACGAGGTAACGAAAGTATGCAAGCGGAGCAGACACGGACGGGGGATCGCCCTCGAGAAGATATGGGCTGCATATGAGTAAATCCGCCCAGAAGAGTTCCTAGATAACAGAACGCAGCATGTCATTCTCAATGGAGAGAAGTCTTCCGAAGTAAGAGTGATTTCAGGTGTGTCGCAGGGAAGTGTCGTAGGACCGTTGCTATTCACGATATACATAAATGACCTTCTGGATGACACCGGAAGTTCACTGAGGCTTTTTGCGGATGATGCTGTAGTATATCGAGAGGTTGTAACAATGGAAAATTGTACTGAAATGCAGGAGGATCTGCAGCGAATTGACGCATGGTGCAGGGAATGGCATTTGAATCTCAATGTAGACAAGTGTAATGTGCTGCGAACACAGAGAAAGAAAGATCCCTTATCATTTAGCTACAATATAGCAGGTCAGCATCTTGAAGCAGTTAATTCCATAAATTATCTGGGAGTACGCATTAGGAGTGATTTAAAATGGAATGATCATATAACGTTGATCGTCGGTAAAGCAGATGCCAGACAGATTCATTGGAAGAATCGTAAGGAAATGCAATCCGAAAACAAAGGAAGTAGGTTACAGTACGCTTGTTTGCCCACTGCTTGAATACTGCTCAGCAGTGTGGGATCCGTACCAGATACGGCTGATAGAATAGATAGAGAAGATCTAACGGAGAGCAGCGCGCTTCGTTACAGGATCATTCAGTAATCGCGAAAGCGTTACGGAGATGACAGATAAACCTCAGTGGAAGACTCTGCAAGAGACGCTCAGTAGCTCGGTACGGGCTTTTGTTGAAGCTTCAAGAACATACCTTCACAGAAGAGTCAAGCAGTGTATTGCTCCCTCCTACGTGTATCTTGCGATGAGACCATGAGGCTAAAATCAGAGAGATTAGAGCCCACACAGAGGCATACCGACAATCCTCCTTTCCACGAACAATACGAGACTGGAATAGAAGGGAGAACCGATAGAGGTACTCCAGGTACCCTCCGCCACACACCGTCAGGTGGCTTGCGGAGTATGGATGCAGATGGAGATAAGCGACTTTCACAAAGGGCAGGTTATTATTCCGCAGATCCTGTGAACGAGTACCTCGAAAATGACGAAGCTGGTCGAATGCCCACGTGCTACTGTCGTGAGCATATACAGGAAGAAGTAGCACAGTGATACTTCCACTAGGCGCTAAATGGTTGGGCGTCACAGAATATGAGGTCCGGGGGTTTGCCTGCTCTGTAAAGTAGAAAGATGGTGATCTGTAGCATCTCTGCCGAAAAGCACAATGATGGTGCACACGAAAATCTTTCAGAGCAAACTGTTCATATATTGTTCAAGATGGAACTCCGCAGCAAACCACCTTGTGTTCACATATTAACCCACCAACGACTTCGTCAATTACGATTGCAGTGGGCACGGGACCATCGGGATTCAATCGTCAATCAATGGAAACGTGTCGCCTTTTCGGTTGAATCACATTTTTGCTACACTATGTCCATGGTCGTCTCTACATATACCGCCATCGAGGTGAATGGCGCCACGAAACGTGCACCGCGCCCCGGACGTTTGCTGGTGGGAGCAGGCCATGGGAGACATTCTCCCACGCTTGCATGGGACCTGTGGAAGTAATCAAGGACACGCTGACAGCTGCGAACCACGTGCATCTCTTCACCCTTAATGACTTTCCCGACAGCGATGTCATGTTTCAGCAGAATAATTGTCCGCGTTTCGGAGCCAGATTCGTGCTACAGTGGTTTGACAAGCATTATAGTGAACTCACATGAATGCTTCGGCGAACAAATTTGCCTGATGTGAAGCCTATGGAACCCAACTGAGTCGCTATCACGCGCCCTCTCCGCGTACGCAAATCAGCGGTCAGTTACTTACGCGAATTACGTGACGTGTGCGTAGACATCTAATGTCACGTACGTAACAAACCTTACCAACAAGGTGTCGGATGCCTGATAAACAGAATCAGTAACGTAATTCGTTCCGAAGACGAACTAATAAGCTATTAAGCAGGTGGTCATAATGTTTCGGCTCAGCAGTATATGCCAGTCATGAGTAGACTTGCCAATCTTTTCCGAGTCAAGTAACTTATCTTTTTTCAGAGCAAGGTAAGTAAAAAGTGTATTTCTGATAATAAGGTATCTTCGAAATTTATGTATTTCTCTACATAAATACGAGATTTTCAGATTTCTAGCGTTAATTATCTGTTTTTAATTAGTTTTACAAGTTTTATAACTGGTGCTACATCGAAAATTTATATTTAAATAAATGAGCAAACACTTTTTAGTTTAAATTGAGACTGTGTGTGTGTCTTCGAGCTGGTTTGCACCTATAACTAATAATTCTCTTTCCGTAAATCCTGAGGTAAAATGAACAGAAAACTATAGGATTCAGTTTATTGCTTTTTAACCACATACCGCCACTTGTCGGAATTATTATGTCGTGAAAATTATTTGTTCTCATCCATATTCTTTGAGCGCTTAAAGAGCCCATAATGAGCCAAATGAGCATGGAAAAATCGCCTAAAACTCACACTGCGCGACGGAACCTACAGAAAGACTACAGACTGCTTTAACTTCAAAGGAAAGAATGAATATTTCAGTCAATATGCAAAACTACGACCGACTACATCTTTGTTCCCGTCTCTTGGCCAGACATACCGCTACTTAAGGAAGGGAGGGTTGGGGGAAGCGGGGGAGGGGGGGGGGGGGGGAGGAGGACGACACGAAGTGAATCAAGTTACTTTTACTATGGGCTTTTAAGACGACACAGTTTCCAGATTTCGCTATAAATGGCTCTGGGAACTCTTGCCACTAAGTCAATATTCATTACACATTCTTCCTTTCTTCTAAGTGGCTCTGAATTCGTACACCCTTCTGGCCCAGCACAATTTGATGTCGGTTTGGGAAGAAAATCTTTTAGGGATGGGAGAGCGAAAGGGAGTCAGCTACCCTCCCATACCTCACAAACGGGGTCGCAACCCACAGAGGAACAAAACCGTTTCCTAATTAAGTGGCTGAACTTAGAACTCGCAACTCCCAACAAACTGTGCAATACGACCCATCGACTTATTCTTTTAGTTTTAGATTCGTACTGTGTACTGAAAGCCGTGCACAAAATATTTCGTACTGATGCAAAATAAAGGAAGGAGGTTGTCGGTGCGTTATAGTACACAAGGAGATAAAAGTTTTACTACTTGAGGGATTCACAGAATTTTTATATTCGATCTCTTTCCATGCGAACTACCTGACTAAAGTGCAGTTATTCACGTACGTCCACTGTGGGCTGTAATCATGCTATGGCAGCGAAACTTGGTAGGTATGCTAATGCGGAACTGATTTAAGTTTGAAAACAAATTAGTTCCAGATGTGAGCACCAGATGCAAAGCACTGTTAGCATGAAGGCATGACAGCCACATGCTCATTTAACAAGCAATAACAGGAAGTGCAAAATGGCTAAGCAGGGATGGTTAGAGGACAAATGTACGGATGTATAGACGCATATCACTAGGGGTAGGATAGAGACTGCCTACAGGAAAACTGAAGAGACCTTTGGATAAAAGAGAAAGACTTGCATGAATATCAAGAGCTCAGATGGAAATCCAGTAATAAGCAAAGAAGGGAAAGCAGAAAGGTGGAAGGAGTATATAGAGGGAATATACAAGGGCAATGTTACATGTAAGCGTCTTCTTCAATAAAATTCTTCAGGGTATCAGACCGCATCGTCATAATTTAAAATGCGCCAACGTTTCGGCCAGCGTTGCAGCTAGCCTTCATCAGGGCCTTACGTTCTTGAGGACAATATTATAGAAATGGAAGAGGATGTAGATGAAGATGAAATGGGAGATACGATACTGTGAGAAGAGTTTGACAATGCACTGAAACACCTAAGTCGAAGCAAGGCCACCGGAGTAGACAACATTCCATTGGAACTACTGACGGCCTTGGGCGAGCCAGTTCTGACAATACTCTACCATCTGGTGAGCAAGATGTATGAAACAGGCGAAATACCCTCAGACTTCAAGTAGAATATAATAATTCCAATCCCAAAGAAAGCAGGTGTTGACAAGTGTGAAAATTACCGAACTATCAGTTTAATACGTCACAGCTGCAAAATACTAACGCGAATTCTTTACAGACGAATGGAAAAACTGGTAGAAGCGGACCTCGGAGAAGATCAGTTCGGATTCAGTAGAAATGTTGGAACATTTGAGGCAATACTGACCCTACGACTTATCTTAGACACTAGAGTAAGGAAAGGCGAATCTAAGTTTCTAACATTTGTAGATTTAGAGAAAGCTTTTGACAATGTTGACTGGAATACTTTCTTTCAAATTCTGAAGGTGGCAGGGGTAAAATACAGGGAGCGAAAGGCTATTTACAATTTGTACAGAAACCAGATGGCAGTTTTAAGAGTCGAGGGGCATGAAAGGGAAGCAGTGGTTGGGAGGGGAGTGAGACAGGGTTGTAGCCTCTCCCCGATGTTATTCAATCTGTATATTGAGCAAGCAGTAAAGGAAACAAAACAAAAATTCGGAGTAGGTATTAAAATCCATGGAGAACTTTTAGGTTCACCGATGGCATTTTAATTCTGTCAGAGACAGCAAAGGAATGGAAGAGCAGTTGAACGGAATGAACAGTGTCTTGAAAGGAGGATATAAGATGAACATCAACAAAAGCAAAACGAGGATAATGGAATGTAGTCGAATTAAAACGGGTGATGCTGAGGGAATTAGATTAGGAAATGAGACACTTAAAGTAGTAAAGGAGTTTAGCTATTTGGGGAGCAAAATAACTGATGATGGTCGAAGTAGAGAAGATATAAAATGTAGACTGGCAATGGCAATGAAAGCGTTTCTGAAGAAGAGAAATTTGTTAACATCGAGTATAGATTAAAGTGTCAGGAAGTCGTTTCTGAAAGTATTTGTATGGAGTGTAGCCATGTATGGAAGTGAAACATGGATGATAAATAGTTTGGACAAGAAGAGGATAGAAGCTTTCGAAATGTGATGCTACAGAAGAATGCTGAAGATTAGATGGGTCGATCATGTAACTAATGAGGAGGTACAGATTGGAATTGGAGAGAAGAGAAATTTGTGGCACAACTTGACTAGATGAAGGGATCGGTTGGTAGGGCATATTCTGAGGCATCAAGGGATCACCAATTTAGTATTGGAGGGCAGCGTGGAGGGTAAAAAACGTGGAGGGAGACCAAGAGATGAATACACAAAACAGATTCAGAAGTATGTAGGTTACAGTAGGTACTGGGAGATGACGAAGCTTGCACAGGATAGAGTAGCATGGAGAGCTGCATCAAACCAGTCTCTGGACTGAAGACTGCAACACAACAACGTGGGAGAACAGTATGGCTGTCGAGAAGACAGACCGTGCGGTGTTAGTGGAACTGTTTTATGTGAACAGCAGCAATTGCAGTACTGTACTGGGAGAGTATCGCCGACTGAAAAATCGGAGGAGACGCCCTATGTCATTAAATCCTTTAAATTGGGAAACACGGGTGAGCCGAGTGTGGCACGTGGAAGAGGAAGGTGTCCTATCCCTGTAGTAGTTATTGACGAGGCTGCTGTTGCTGTAACTGACCACGCAGCACGTGGCCCAGGTGGAGTTAGTGCTCGCGTACTGTCACGAGAATTGTACGCATCATGGTCAACAGCACGGAACGTTTTGTGGTCTGTATTACAATGCCACCGGTGCCCGTACAAGATCCAGACGGTGCAGCAACTGAAGGCTGACGATCCGCAGCAACGTTCTGAACTTGCTGCTCGGTTTCTGGCACAGATCGAAGTTGATGACACGTGGCCGGGCAATATTCTGTGGAGTGGCGAGCCACATTTTACCCTACAGGATGAAGTGAGCACACAGAACTGCGTAATTTGGGGTACTGTCAAGCCGCGCGTTATGCACGAAGAGCCACTGCACACGACGTATATGACTGTGGGGTGCGGATTCATCACGACTACCTTTACTTTCTGTCCTCCTTTCTACAGCAGTGGTTCCCAACAGATGGTCCACAGACCCCCAGGGGTCCGCGAGCTATGCCAGAGGGGTTCGCAAGATGCTATTAAAATAAATAATATATTAAATATATTTCGTATAACACATTTTGTTTTGTTTCGGCCGCTTCCTGCACGAGCAGAGCCTTAGCGAACGTTAACTTCTGCGTCTAGCGTCTTCCTAGAGTGTAAAGAGATCGGCAGTGAGCATGAGCAACTTCTTATTCATACGCAAATAAGATGGCTTTCTCGAGGTACGATCTTGTCAAGATTTATTGTACTTAGAGACGAGGTTCGTGTCTTCCTTCTTGACACAAATTACACCGAATAACTCACTAACTTCTCTTGGCTTTGCTTAATTGCGTACTTAGCTGATGTGTTTGAACACTTGAATGTGTTAAACTTGAGCTTTACAAGGAAAAAATGTAGGCATGTTCAAAGTTGAGGATAAGATTAGTGCTATGGTCAAAAAGTGTCAGATCTGGGCGTCAAGGATGGAAAACAAATCACTAACTTTTCTACTTTAAAACAATTCTTGGAGTCATCAGAGGAGAATTTGCCTGACCAGATCAAGATCAATGTAGCCGAGCATCTACGCAGCCTAGCCACCACTTTTAGAGACTATTTCCCTGAACCTGGCCCTGACGACAGATGGACTCGAAATCCCTTAGGGGGTGGAGAAATAGACAAAATCCAATGCCTCACTGAAGAAGAGAAAGATCAACTTGTGGATTTGTCCAGCTGTGGTAGATGATAAACATTTTCATCGGTGATAAAATTACAGACTTCTGGGCATCAGCACGCAAGGACTACAAGAAACTTGGGCATGTTGTTGTTGTTGTTGTTGTTGTGGTCTTCAGTCCTGAGACTGGTTTGATGCAGCTCTCCATGCTACTCTACCCTGTGCAAGCTTCATCATCTCCCAGTACCTACTACAACCTACATCCTTCTGAATCTGCTTAGTGTATTCATCTCTTGGTCTCCCCCTATGATTTTTACCCTCCACGCTGCCCTCCAATACTAAATTGGTGATCCCTTGATGCCTCAGAACATGTCCTACCAACCGATCCCTTCTTCTGGTCAAGTTGTGCCACAAACTTCTCTTCTCCCCAATCCTATTCAATACTTCCTCATTAGTTATGTGATCTACCCATCTAATCTTCAGCATTCTTCTGTAGCACCACATTTCAAAAGCTTCTATTCTCTTCTTGTCCAAACTATTTACCGTCCATGTTTCACTTCCATACATGGCTACACTCCATACAAATACTTTCAGAAACGACTTCCTCACACTTAAATCTATACTCGATGTTAACAAATTTCTCTTCTTCAGAAACGCTTTCCTTGCCATTGCCAGTCTACATTTTATATCCTCTCTACTTCGTCCATCATCAGTTATTTTGCTCCCCAAATAGCAAAACTCCTTTACTACTTTAAGTGTCACATTTCCTAATCTAATACCCTCAGCATCACCCGACTTAACTCGACTACATTCCATTATCCTCAATTTTCTTTTGTTGATGTTCATCTTATATCCTCCCTTCAAGACACCATCCATTCCGTTCAACTGCTCTTCCAAGTCCTTTGCTGTCTCTGCCAGAATTACAATGTCATCGGCGAACCTCAAAGTTTTTATTTCTTCTCCATGGATTTTAATACCTACTCCAAATTTTTCTTTTGTTTCCTTTACTGCTTGCTCAATATAGAGATTGAATAACATCGGGGAGAGGCTACAACCCTGTCTTACTCCCTTCCCAACAACTGCTTCCCTTTCATACCCCTCGACTAACTGCCATCTGGTTTCTGTACAAATTATAAATAGCCTTTCGCTCCCTGTATTTTACCCCTGCCACCTTCAGAATTTGAAAGAGAGTATTCCAGTCAACATTGTCAAAAGCTTTCTCTAAGTCTACAAATGCTAGAAACGTAGGTTTGCCTTTCCTTAATCTTTCTTCTGAGATAAGTCGTAAGGTCAGTATTGCCTCACGTGTTCCAATATTTCTACTGAATCCAAACTGATCTTCCCCGAGGTCGGCTTCTACTAGTTTTTCCATTCGTCTGTAAAGAATTCGTGTTAGTACTTTGCAGCTGTGGCTTATTAAACTGATTGTTCGGTAATTTTCACATCTGTGAACACCTGCTTTCTTTGGGATTGGAATTATTATATTCTTCTTGAAGAATGAATAATAATGTCACTTGGACATAAGGCAATGAAAAGGATCCTATTTGTAACCACATATCGGTGTGAGCAAGCATTTTCTTCCATGTGTTTCATGAAAAACAAATATAGGAATCTGCTCGACATGCGGTCGGATTTCAGAGAGAAAGTTTCAAGTTTAGGACCTAATACTTCAGAAATAATGGACTCAATACCTTGTATGAAATTAGTGTTTTCTTATTTTTCACGCGTCTACTCAATGCAATCTCAAGTGTAGTACACTTGAAAGAACAATACACTCAGTTTTAATTTTTTCCTGTCATTTCCAGTTCATACTCAATTTTTTTAAGGCGTTTATTATACTAAACACCCAGATTCGAAGATAAGATTTTGCGCAATAAAAAAAATTAACAATAACAATGAAAAAGTTTTAAGCCCAAAATATTTTTCAATAATGAATCTGTCAATGTTTTTTCTAAGTACCAAAAATAGAAAACGTATAAAAAGACTCTTAATTTGGCTATTTTAGCTACTTGAGACGGTGACATGGCAAGGTACCAATCATGCTCGATGAGAGGGTCCTCGAGAAAATTTTGTTGGGGACGCCTGCTCTAGAGAATATACCCAGAGGGACTGTCAGGTGTACCGTGACGTCTCCACGTACGTACGTCCCTTTGTACAGCATTTGATTCCTGCTTTGGAAGAGAGCAACTGTGTGGAGACTACTGTTTTCACGCAAGATGAGGCAACTTCTCATGTCGTTCGCCCAGTCAAACATCTGGTCAACGCAACCTTCCACGAACAAGGTATGTCTAGAGGTTTTCGAGATGCATGGGGTGCAAGATAATCTGGTCTGAATCCACATGACTTCTGGCTATAACTGAAAGATACATGTCTGCTCTCTACATGGTCTGAAGGCAAGTGTATAGGAACACGTCGCTCAGATTCCATACAAACTTCTGCGACCAACTTTTCATCACGTCGTTTTGCGGATGCAGCATGTTGTCGTCGTCTTCGGTGCTCATATTCAACAAATTGTGTAAGCGGTGGGTTAATAATACGAGGCTGAGTCAACTGAAAACCTTAAATTTGTAACAACAAATCGAAATTTCACGCCATTATCCTGTAAGTTGGCAAGCGTGCTATAAACAGCGTGCAAAATGACCTGCAGGTGGCAGCACAGTGCAGATGCACACATACCGTCCCAGTATCAGTATAAGGATGGCCGCCCCACTTGCGACTTGCACCAGGGAAGATCAGCCTTCTGTTATTCGGTTTTTGAGTAGTGAAGGTGTGAAACCTATTGAAATTCATCGACGAAGGACGTACGGTGATGTATGTTTGTCACAGCAGCAAGTCTACGAATGGAGTAGGAAGTTCGCAAATGGCGTGACTTCAGATGGCAGATTAGCCATGGGTAAGCACACCACATTGTGCATCATGTACTCCAGTTTCACAAAGTGTCTGCAAGATGGGTGCCACGGTAGCTGACTCCTGAAATGAGACAATGACTTGTTGGTGCCTGTGAAGAACTTCTTCGGCGCTTTCAACGAGAAGGTGATGGCTTCCCTGCAAGATTCGTTACTGGGGACGAAACCTGGGATCACTTCCACCAACCGGAAACGGAGAGCGAGCAAGGAATGGCGCCATTCCTCGTCACCAAAACCAAAGAAGTTTCGAACAGAACCATCAGCAGGGAAGGTTATGCTGACACTCTTTTGGGACGAGAAAGGAGTCATTTTGGAGCATTACGTGCCTAGAGGGACCACTGTCACCAGTGCATCATACACAATTCTCCTAAAAATCATCTGCGGCCTGCAATTAAATCAAAGCGACGTGGATTGTTGTCAGCAGGTGTCCTTTTGCAACATGACAATGCAAGGCCCCACACTGCCCGTACAACAGTTGCAACATTCACAGACCTGCATTTTGAGTGTCTTCCTTATCCACCATACTCACCAGACCTTGCCCCCGTGTGATTTCCACATGTTTGGACCACTCAAAGACGCAATGGGAGGAAAGAAGTTCCGTTGTGATGAAGGTACGCCACGCGGTGCATGAGTGGTTGGGCGGACTGCCAAAAGAATTTTTTTCTAAAGGAATTTATGCACTTTTTAAGCGCTGGAGAGCTTGCATTCAGCGTGGGGGAGATTATGTTGAAAAGTGATACAGCTTTGTACCACTTCTGCACAATAAATAATATTATTTAAAAAAAATATTTCAGGTTTTCGTTTGATTCACCCCCGTACAATCAACATTATGCCCTTATCACTTATTTGACTTTTTTCTGGACAGGCCCCGTTCCTAAACCATTGCATATTCAAACATTTCTGTACGTCTTTCTTGCAATCACAGAGCCAGATTTGCATCTGGTGACACAGTTGGTACCACCTTTTCCGAGCGTAAATCGATTCCGCATTAGATTGGATTGAAGAGTTCCTAGATAACCTTTTTCAACCTCTTGAGGATGTTTCCCACTGTCTCGTTTCCACAGCACAGGAATTCTATGACAGCACGTTGCTCCTGACGAACGTCAAGTGTAGCAGCCATCTTGAAGACATGCTGTGACGGTGCCACTAACGGGAACAGGTTGAACTAAGTTTGAAAACAAGCAGCATGTCATTCTCAATGGAGAGAAGTCTTCCGAAGTAAGAGTGATTTCAGGTGTGCCGCACGGGAGTGTCGTAGGACCGTTGCTATTCACAATATACTTAAATGAACTTGTGGATAACATCGGAAGTTCACTGAGGCTTTTTGCGGATGATGCTGCGGTATATCGAGAGGTTGTAACAATGGAAAATTGTACTGAAATGCAGGAGGATCTGCAGCGAATTGACGCATGGTGCAGGGAATGGCAATTGAATCTCAATGTAGGCAAGTGTAACGTGCTGCGAATACATAGAAAGAAAGATTCCTTACCACTTAGCTACAATGTAGCAGGTCAGCAACTGGAAGCAGATATTCCCATAAATCATCTGGGAGTAGGCATTAGGAGTGATTTAAAATGGAATGATCATATACAATTAATCGTCGGTAAAGCAGATGCCAGACAGATTCATTGGAAGAATCGTAAGGAAATGCTATCCGAAAACAAAGGAAGTAGGTTACAGTACGCTTGTTCGCCCACTGCTTGAATACTGCTCAGCATTGTGGGATCCGTACCAGATAGGGTTGATAGAAGAGTTAGAGAAGATCCAACGAGAGCAGCATGCTTCGTTACAGCGTCGTTTAGTAATCGAGAAAGCGTTACGGAGATAATAAACTCCAGTGGAAGACTCTGCAGGAGAGACTCTCAGTAGCTCGGAACGGGCTTTTGTTGAAGTTTCGAGAACATACCTTCACCGAGGAGTCAAGCAGTATATTGCTCCCTCCTACGTATATCTCGCGAAGAGACTATGAGGATAAAATCAGAGAGATTAGAGCCCACACAGAGGCATACCGACAATCCTTCTTTCCACGAACAATGCGAGACTGGAATAGAAGGGAGAACCGATAGAGGTACTCAAGGTACCCTCCGCCACACACCGTCAGGTGGCTTGCGGAGTATGGATGTAGATGTAGAGCATTAGTACAACTACCAAGTTCCGCTGCCATACGATAATTACAGCTCCCACTGCAACTTCGTGGGTAACTGCACTTTTTTTTAAATGGAATGATGTTCTACTATATTTTACCCATTATTAATGGGTTGTTGAACAAACAAACACCGGCCGAACAGGCAGTGAAAGACCAATGGTACCAATCGGCGGTGTTGTCATCCTCTGCCTTTAGGCGTCATCGGATGCGGAGAGGCATGTAGTCAGCACACCACTTTTCCTGCGTTTGTCAGTTTTCCTGACAGGTGTCACAACTTCTCATTCATTCAAGTAGCTCCTCAACTGGCCTCACAAGTTTCTAAGTGGACCCCGCTTGCCAACAGCACTCGGTACAGCTGGACGGTGACTCCTCCAAGTCCTAACGAAGCCCGACAGCGGTTAACTTCGGTTATCTGACGAGAACCGGTTGTTACCACTCCGTCAATGTTGTTGAAATGATGTGACTATAAAACAGTAGGCTTGTTTCTTATAAAATAAGTTTTGCTGCGCTATTTGATCAAAAGTGTCCGGAAACGTCCATGTACCACGGACCCTCCAGCATAAAATGAGGCGGGGGTATTGTGCTGTCAGTAGAGAAGCAGTATGAGCAGAATGGGTATGTCAGGAGAACTTTATGACTACGAAAGCAGACCAGTCATTGGATGTCACTTGAGTAACAAACAATTCAGACACGTTTCAGCCCTTCTAAAGCTGCATCGTACTTCATTTCATTTCATGGTTATATTCGTGACAGTGCTCGGTGATAGCTGAATTCCTTGGCTGTTTCAGTCGGGTGCGTCACTAATTTTCCTTGCTTCATCCCCTCACTGCCTAACTTAAGACATGCCACTTTCGCATGGAATGCGATATACACCCGAATTTCAGAGACCTATATCATCTTTAACGTTGCAAAGAAGACTTTTCATCTTATTTGAATGGAGCGAAACACAACTGACTCCTCGTTTCCGTCGTGGTCTACCAATCTGTGCAGATATTAGGCCACCACAAAGCAATACTCGATTTTCAGCTTATCGTCTCAGCCATTTCCTTTCGACTGCACTGTCGGTTAACTCTGACAGTTTGAGCACCAACTGCTTCGGAACACTAGTCGTAGATACCATAATTGTTTGTCGAGGCTCTTTTTGTCTGACAGCGTTCGAGCTCTGTAGAACAGAATCTGTAGGACCGAACGGATGATGATGGCTGGATGCGGGAAGATAAGGGTCAACGTTCATAGGTTTCCTGCATACTCTGTGACCCAGAGATTCGTCCTATCTTCTCTTAACTATCACGTCGAGGAAAGGTCGCTGCCCCCCATTATTCAAGGTCCGTCGTGAATTTGGTATTCCGATGGGTAGAGTTCCAGCAACTCTTCACGATTTTCCGCTCCACCTGGCTACTAGAGACGGGCAAAGTCTTTCATCCTTGGGAACTAGTTCACTGGTTATAGCTCTTTTTTGGGAACCGTTCATTTTTGCTCATTCGCCGATCATTGTGCTTTGTATATGGTTCTTATGAAAAATTGAATATTAGTAGCATAGGTGACTGAAGATGGAAGGCGCCAAGAGGGGGCACTTGCCTCCCCCTTGGAGTACAGAGTTTTTATTCGTAACAGAATTCTCACACAATTGTGATATTAGTGATTGTGCGAAACATCTCGTTTAGCTAACTGTAGCGTTATGTGGCTGATCGCAGTGAAATAATGTAAGGTGGCGCACGAAAAACCGGCCCCGAGTACAGACTGCTCGCCAGTTAACGCGCGAGTTGTTGACCGCTACGAGCAGGATAGATAAACATGTAATAATTAGGCAGTGAAGAAATAACAAATAAGCGAATGCAAACAACGTCGAAACAATATATGACGATTGGTAAGGGACAATGAGCAGTCTAGTACTCGCGGCCGATTTTTCGTGCGTCACCCTGTACCACTGAAGTAATATTGTAGGAGTTATCATA